>NW_017306345.1:940535-1047467 GCF_000935625.1 Nanorana parkeri | reverse complement strand
AATTAATATATATATATATATATATACACACACACTGAGTGGCCAGATTATTATGACCACCCCATTAGTACTTCGTTGGGCCACGAGATAACTCCACGAGATGACTTCATTGGGCCGCCTCGTGACTCCACGAGATGTTGAAAGGTGATGCGAGGAATCTGACACTGCACTGTTGCCCTTCTGTTGTCTTGTACCAGTCTTGCCACTCTCCGTTCTGCTGTTTTGCTGATACTCGCTCCATGGCTCGCGCCAACAATCATCCCACGTTCAAAGGCTGTTAAATCGCGTTGTTTACCCATATCTTCACTTCTACTATCATGGTAAACAACCTGCTTCCCTATTTATAATGGTCTGGCCCTCTAGCAACTTCAGGGCGAAATTATAGCTAATTTGCCAACAAACGTCAGGTGGTCATAATAAACTGGCCACTCAGTGTATATGTATAGGTATGTATATATTTATTTGCGTTCATTGAACAGAGATCTTTAGATCTTGATCACTGGGTTATAGAGCCACCTTCTGGAGTATGACACTAGGCACAAAAAACAAAACACAGGCTAGGGGCGGCCCCTGCTGGTGGCAAAACCCTTCTGCTGGAGGCTGCCCAGTTTTTTGCTTAGTAGCAAGCAGTAAGGACCTAAGCTCCCTGCTGGGCATCTTGGTTCCCTTTTATCTTGGAGGGAATCCTTCCTTTTGGTTTTGATTTTTTCTTTAGTCTTCAAGACCTTCAATAAACAGCTGAGCTGGGTGACAAGCTGGATGATTATAGATCCTTGTAGTCATCCCAGCTCAGCCAGTGAGCGTATGCAGATCCTGAGCTATGTGCAGGGTCGGCTGCAACAGCCCTATTCTGGTTCTAAGGGCAGCCTGTGAGTGTTCCTCATGGGGGGCACACATGACAGAGTGGCATGCTGTAGACGGCACCCCCCTTTAAGCGGATAGCAATTTGTCTCGGGTAACGCAGGAGGGAATTTATCAAACTAGAGCAGGCAGAATCTGGAGCAGTTGCACATGGCAAACAATCAGCTTCTCTCTTCAGTTTGTTCAGTTAAACTTTGAAAATTGTAGATAAAAGCTGATTGGCTACTGTGGACAACTGCTCCAGATTCAGCCTGCTCCAGTTTTAAAAAAATTCCCCTCATGGTGTTTTACAGTATAATAGTAATTTCTTTAGACCCCACTCATACCTGTGAATGGGGCCAGATTGCAGAGTCTCACCAATTCCTCCATGATTCATTTGATCTGCTGCAGGCAGGATATGGTAATCTAATGACCGCTACAACCACCCACAGCTGTTCGCAAGTAATTGCACTGCTGATGACAACATCTGGACGTAGTCTGTTTGCAAAGTATTGTACCTCCTCATGTATCACTTCCCCCTCCCTTTTAGATTGTAAGCCCTCCTTACCATCTTGTCTTGAATTGTATTGTGATTGTAATGTCTTCCTTATAATGTAAAGCGCTCCGCAAACTGTTGGCGCTATATAAATCCTGTATAATAATAATAATACTGCGATAGGTTTTTCTTTGGTTGTATATCAGTCTTGGATAATAACATAGATCAGGGTCAACTGATAGACTATGGTTTTCATGGTATCATCATATAAAGCAAGTGCTAACCCAGAGGTACACAGAGGTAGCTGTGCAAAGCTCAAGGTGACCACATTCCTTTCGGTTGTGCTTGCAGACTCTTTACACTATTATGTACATTAAATAGTCCAGACAGCATTTTTGTGCTGTACATTACATACCACTGATTGATTAAGTGTAAATGCATATCTAATCCCAAAAACGAAAAGTTGATCTCTGCAGCTTACCCGTCTTTAGATATGGTGTTTTTCTTTAGGGTTTTTTACTTTATTTTCACCTGGTGATCCTGCCAGAATGCTTCCTGTCCTGAGTATTCACTCAACTGTAAGGAGTCTATGGAGCAGCAGCAATGTCACCCTTGAACAGGACTACGGAACACTTCCCCTCTTTTAACATAGGGGATGCGTTTTGTTGTCCACAGTGCAAGCTGGGAAGAATGTCCCTGAGAAATGTGCAGCACAGGCAGAGAGCACAGGACGTTATCAGCCCTAACTAGGGATGCACTGAAATTTCGCCACCGAAAGATACTGTCCGCAAATTGCACTTTTGGCAAAATGCGAAAGTACTATCTTTCGGCCGCAATTGCGGCGCATGCCTGTTTCTCTGCTCCCCGCTGGGTACTCCTCTGTGTCCCCTCTGACACAGCACAGAGTTCAGCAGGGAGGAGAGAAACTGTCAGAGGAGGCCGAGCGGTGCGGGGGAGGAGAGCACTGTGAGCAGCTGGCGTGTCACAGGAGGCTGTGACGCACCGCTCAAATCAGGATGGAGAGCGGTGTGGGGGCGAAGACAGCTGTCAGCACTGTCACAGGAGGCTGAGCTCTCCTCCCGCAGGAGGATGAACCGGCGGTGTGGGGGAGGAATCAGCTGTCAAAAGCCCGAGCTCTCCTCCCCGCACTGCCTGCTCTGCATCCCGTGACAGCGGAATAAGGATGGAGAGCGGGTACAAGCAGTTACTGCTTGTAAATGATTGAGGACAGAGTATGTTTACTGCTATACATCACTTCCTGTTCATTCATGATTGTGGAGATAGTAAACGTACTATCTCCACAAGTTATGAATGAACACGATTCCTGTATATTCATAACAGGGGCTGCAGAAAAAGAGATTTGTAAATATATATTAAAGAAAAAATAAAATATACCAAAATTTAGACAAAATTAAAATCATTTTCAGTTTGACATTTTTTTAATTTCGGTTTCATTTTTCAAAATTTCCTTTCGGTGCACCTCTACTTCTTAAAAAATATTTTCAATGGTATATTTAACAGACCAAAATACATACACTTTAAAATGACCCTGCACCTATCCCAAATTAATTTAATTGCAGCCAACCTGTAAATGATTAGGCTGAATGTCATATGGGCAGTAAGGAAAATTTCCGCTTGCTTCAAAAGCTATGGGTGCCACTTCTATCCAACTCTTCCAGGTTTTTCCTACAGACCTCAACATCCTTACACAACACAGTAGTGACGTAGGAGTTGGTGGGAGGAACCACAGCGTCTAGCGGAGGACATGCTATAAGACATGGAAGTGTTGGACAGCAGAAGCACCCAGAGCTGTTGAAAAGAATTAAGGTTTCCCACGCTGCCCACAAAACAGGTAAGTATTCAGCCTATTCTTTTACAGGGTGCCTACCATTTAAGTCTTTTTGGATAGGGACAGGGTCACTTTAATTGTCTAGGTGCAATTATTTTTTATAATTTTTTTTCCATTTTAACTTTTTAATTACATTTTTAAAGTAGGCTCAAACAATGTGTTTGCTGCATTCTGCATGTTTGTGTAATAAACCTACATAAGAACATTTTTCAATGTAAATTCCAAAATGGGAAGGGATTGGCTTTGCCTGAAGATGAGCTTTAACCCCTTAGTGACTCAGCTTCAAAAAATGTTTTCGCTTCTGGGGACTGGAGCAATTCAGGAAACAGATGTCTTGGTCTGCTCCTGCTCTTCATCCTGACATGGTATAACATGGCTCCCGGCCCCCCAAAGGAGCAGGGGACCGCAAAAACTATGGCGGGGGTTGGGGAGCAACGATCACTTGTACTTGACAAGCTGAGTCGACATTGTAAGTTCTCATTGGGGGAAGCTTTGTGAGCAGCGCCTGCCGGGCCCTTGTCCTCCCGTTACCCTAAGGAGAACTATGGGGAAAAGCCCTAACCCCATAGTTCTACTTTAATAAAAAAAAAGTGTTTATATTGATATCATGTGTAAGATTTATATTGTTGTACCTCAAAGTCCCAATGTTCTTTTACTTTTAAATGTTTATGGTTGATGGAATATTCCCTAAATGGAATTATCTCGGATGCCATGCATAATTATATCAAGCTTTCTCATGCACTCAGTTATTTTTCTACCCTTCTCTCTTTCCTAATTGAAACAAAGTGTGATGGGTATACTCACTGGCCAAAAGGGTGATGAGGAAAGCAGAAAATAGACCACACTGCATGAGAGACTTTCAGGGAACTCCAAGACTCCACAATGTATATGCACTGTAATGTCACCAGAGGTTGCTTTGCTTTAAAAACAATGTAAAAAATATACAGTCTACCATTTCTAAGCTCTGTTATGTTGCCTGTTGGCTAGCTGTCAAGATGATCCTTTGGCTTTGATACTCCATCACTAACCAGGACCAATATATTTCTTGTATATAACAAAATATAACATACTTGTTCTGATCAGTGAATGGATAGAACTGAAAGGAGAACTATGAGGTGAGTAAAAATCACTTCTCATATTTTGAGCCGACGTGTGACAATGAAACTGTCACAGGTCGGCTCAATAGATTGGGAAGTGAGCGAACACACATCGTTGCTCGCTCACTTCTCGATCATCTCCCTGCAGAGCAAATGACTGTCAGTCACAGCTCCTTGCAGGGATTCCCCCCGCTCTGATCCTCCAGCGCTGACTGGCCGGGCACAGCTGGCTCGTCAGTATTGTCGGTATCCAACCCAGCGGCGGCGCTCTTAGCATAAAGTGAGCAATAGCCCGCGATATACTGTGCTTTGGGTCATGGGAGGAGGTTAGTTTGTGTCCTCCCGTGACCCTTAAGAGAACTATGGGGAAACACACTTACAAATTTTAGCTGCTTCTGGCTTAAAAGAGAACTATGGGGTAACAATAACAACCGTTTCCATATTTTTCTCAATGTTGGTTTCCTTTAAAGAACCCATAAACCAAATGTAAAAAAACATCAAAATTCACTGCAAACAAATGTACATAAAAACACAATAATACATGCAACCCCCCTCCCCCCCCAAATTTTTTTTTGTAAATCTAGTAAAAAGAATAAAACACATATCCTGTGCTCTGATGAAGTTAAAAAAATATATTTATCGAAAAAATTTGAATACGATTGATATTCCTGCAGAACTGCTTTTGAAAACTGAAAGCACTTTGTTAGGAGAAGCGACTATGAGTACTGTCTTTTTTTTCCAAAGGACTTTAGATTTTTAATACTGAAATAATATTGCTACATTTCATTACATATCATTGACCTCAGTCTGCCTTTACCAAATACATTCCTATTGTAATTTGTCTACACTATTTGGAATGTTTTCTCCTCTAACTGTTTGATAGGTCTGTTCAAGTATTAATGTGTTTTAATAATAGATGCTTTTCATCTGTTTGGATATTGTCTCTAACTACAGCCACCTGCATGAATTAGTACTAGCAAAAGTGTGCCTGTTCCAGAATGGGTAATACTGCGGATATTACAAAGATGTGTCTAGCTGGTAGTAAATTCAGCAAAAGAGGGTGGAGGGGATAACAATGGGCAGTACGTGGCAGGAGGAGTGTAGAGGGTATCACACTGAGCACTATGTGCGATGGAGGATAGCAGAAGGTATGAAAACAGGCAGTTAGTGCTGAGGATATGACAGCAGCACAATATGCAGTGGTGGAGTGCAGAGGGTATGATAGTGAGAGGTATGTGGAGGATATAATAATGGGCAGTATGTGTAGGGGAGGAGTCTGGAAGGGTATCTTAGTTGGCACTATGTGCAAGGGAGAAGTGTGCAGTCATTCAACATGTAAGAGGACTGGTCAGTAGGATCTCAGGAGGAAAGGGAGTGCATTGCTGAAGCATGAACAGGGTGTTTAAAGCTTTTTTTGTAAAATCAGGCATGGTCAAAGCATTTCTGAAACAGGGCAGATGCCATCTTCCTAACTTCCACACGGGTAACTCTGCCTCCAGTGCACAGAGATCCCATTCCCAGCAAATCAGTTGGTCTTTTCTCTATATCTTGCTCATAGCATACTCAACCTGATCCGACAAATGTACAATTTTTCCATGATACAGTACCAGATTTTAAACATGTGCACCAATTCCCACACTGAGATGTTGTAGTCTGTACTGGTTTTTTTAATTTATAAGAGAAAAGCTTGCTCCTCATAGGCACGGTCACCTCCACTCTGCCACCACTTATCACTGTGATCCACTCCAGATGGTAACTACTGGGCAGAAAAGTTGCTACCCACCAGTGTCAAAGCCAATGCACCACAAAGGACAGATTCACATCCAAACATAGCCGACAGTGTTGTTTTGTGTGAATGGGCTGAAACGCAACACAACAATCACAAAAATAAAGAAGGCTGCATTTTTCCAATGCAGCTCACAATACACTGTGCATTGTGCTGCATTGCAACGAAAAAGCATTTTTAAGGTGCGTTGGTCATTTACAATAAATGATACTACTGTGCATCAGCACAGGCATTTAGATTGATTTAGGGGTCAGTCTAGATAAAATTAAACAAATTACAAAATCTCTCAGCATATGTTCATTATGTATTAGCCAATCTGTGGGACTGGAGGTAAAAAGTGCGTCAATGAAGTGTTTATACAGCCAGCACTGCGAGCCTGCAGAGAATCAGATGAGGAAAGCCACAAGTTATTAGCACTTTCAGTGTCTCTCCAAAAGTCATTCCACCGCATTCTAATATCATACTTATATATTTTCAAGTTCCCACCTGATAGAGTTAATAGAGGCAAGTGTCATCAGTAACTATTTGGCATATCATTTTGAAAATAGTGGGGAGATGATTCACGGAGAGCCCCATGTCATAAAGAGAAAGTAATATTAAGAATGCTGCCATTTACGACTGTGGGGACCTAGGAAATTAAAAACGCCAAAGAGGTTTAGGATAACAGCTTCCAAACAATATAGCTGCCATGTAATTTATACAGGTGTCTACTCCAAGCATCTACTTAGAAATAAAATATCCTCACTGTTTTAGTTGTGTGAGGTTCTGTTTTTTGTTTCCTTTGAGCACAATCTCTTATTTTTTATTATAGAAATGCACCCTGCACAAGACATCAGAAGGGTGGGATGCGTCAAACTTTCAATATCCTGCCTATTGATGAACAGGGACAATTTCTATAGGTTCTTGTACTGCATGTCCCAGGCCCACTTGACTAGTAGCTTCTGGAATGCCCCGTTATTCTGTCAGAGCTGGTCCTCCACGTTGTCATTGTAAACAAGGGAGGAGATGGGAAGCCTTAGTCTTTTTTTCATGCCCATGGGTATGGGGAATGGTGGACCTAGGACATGCTCAAAAAGTTTTTGGTTTTTTTTTTGCCTTTTTTTTTAATTTCTGGGGTCTTTTCACCACAATGTAATAATTTGTGCAGTAGGTTAGGCGGATACTGCTGCTCTAGGGTAAGTCTACTTTCAGCCATCAGCAAATTTTGGACCATTATTTTTTATTTTGTTAAACAAAAAACTATGCTGGGCTCCTCTTCATTCTGAAATGCTGGCAAGGGAAAAACAAGAAGCACAAGTTCCTCTACCCGCAGTAAAGGGGATCCCACCCTGGAAATACTTTTAAAAGCACAAGACATTTCCAGGGAGGAGACTGTCTAGAAATCCCTCCTGACATCATTCAGAACAATTTACTGGTCTTCCCAGCCAGTGATCTGTTTAAAGTGCACAGGAAACTATGAATTGACTGCTGACACTATTCATTACAATCCACTGGAGTGGATTCTTAATGTGCAATGGTTTGAAACTCTAGGCAGAAAACTCCCCAGGATGCCATGTGAACATCTTGCAGCACAATCCATCAAGGGCATTCTGCCTACGTAACAGTTTAAATGTGCACAGGAAATTTGGCAGAGTATTTACTGGAAACTTCATTCTGTACAGTCAAAAATATACTTTATTTATATATACATAATTACTTCAATATCATTATAGGGAACGGGGGTATTAAAATACATTATATTACACCAACATTTATTTTGCACTCAATTATGCCAGATAAGAAGCTATATTAAGAATACTGAATTAAAACAATGTTTGTGAGTAGTTTCATTATTTGTCTGTGGATACATGATTGGTTTAAGGGGGCAGGTAGGATGCTCACAACTCTCCATGTCAGCACCCACAACAAGCAACAGGAGTACCAAAAGGGAATGTGCCAATCAACATGTGGCATTGCTGTTGATTGAGGAAAGTCCTCTCTTCCCCATAACATATTTATGAATTAGCAGAATGTTAACTAATTTTTGCAAAAAAATTCTGATTAGGATGTCTTGGGCTCCCAGGAAGTGTGTTGAATGACTCAGGGCATCATTCAACCTGGAAGACAAGCACAACAATCGGTAAGCAGGTGATTCTGTGAGGGACAGCAACAGATATAGGGTGACGCAGCTGGAGCTGTAGGCTGGATTCTTTTCTTTTTTCCCCAAGCTTGTAAGTACAATGAATGACTGCACAATATCCTTATTACAATCAGGCTCAATGAAAATACGGCGCTTGCACTGGGCTCCTGGCTGCCGACACAAATTAAAAGTATGTAAGAAAAGTCCTGCATAAGGCTGCAAGTCCTCAATATTTACTGGTACAAAAAAAATACATACAGTGCAAATAAAACTAGCATGCTAATGCATTTAAACCATAACGGCTTTAATCATAGCTAAACTTGAGCTTTAATTTGCCAAATAATGCTTCTGGGTCATTGATTAAAAAAGTAATAAAAGTATTTGCAGGACAGCCAGGCATCTGCCGGATGAAATCACCAATAAGAAAACCACATATTACTCTCATAGCAGGTTATATTGTTTTAGCAAAGATGTATGTCCTTGAATAAATTAATATTTACACTATGCTAATTACAGCTAGTCCTATACATTGTATGGAAGAAGATCAGAGTTGGAAACCCACTTACAAATTATTTTGTTACATACAGTAAAATACGTCATATAAAGCTTTCTCCTCCCTTCCTGATCTTGTGACACAACAGAAAATAAGAAAATCAACTGCAACAAAACCTGACAGGTATTCTAATACTCCTCCCACTAAACTAATTAAAGTTTGTTTAATTGTTCTCTGTCCTCATTGGTTAGATTTAGCTCATGTCCTGTCCAAGTGATACAGGTGAAAGTGATGGAAATCTCTCAAATGAGGAAAGGGGCAAATATATGACAGATGTTGTAACAAAAATTCTATTCAAATAAAAGATTTGGGTAGAATTCTATTTTAAATGAACTCATTAGTTATGTAATATTGTTCAGCCTAATTTACAACCTCCGACATGGCAAACAGTACACAGCACAGCATGCCTCACTGGAATTTATCTTTAGTATGATAGTATTAATTATATTATAAAATACATAAATTACATATTTCCATGCACTCTTACATTTAGATGTAAGAATCTTTTTACATTCCCTCCCCAAGTTTGTACACAGTGCATGCCCCCTAGTTACCTCACTGTGTGGCCAGCAGGGGGAGACAGGGTAAGGCCAAGGCTGGAAGCGGCCCTCCCCTGGGGGTGGAGGGACTGCTGGAGGAGAATCCAGAGGTGTGTATGAAAGAGGGAGAGGGGGCCGAGGGGGGCCCGAGTCCTGAGCAGAGAGGAAGCCAGAGAGCATTAGCAGCAAGGGATGAAATATTAGGAAAATTATAAGGGTAAAAAAGCAGGACATAACATTTTAAAATAAGCTTGACAGAAACTGAAACAGTCAATGATGTCATGAAAATAGTGAAAATGGTTTCATGACAAAAAAAATCCAAAACAAATGCATATTGAACTTTGTGGTGTAAATTTTTCATTTAAACGAAAAAACTTTTTTTTTTAGTTTTGGATATAGCAGGGAAGGATTGGAGCCTAGGTCAAGTTTTTATTCACGTATGTGTTCCTATTTTGAAAAAAATCACCACTCTATTTGTACTGGTGACCACTATCACTGTGAAGGAAATTGAGAGTAAATGAAAGATTTTATAGTTGCCCCCAGAACAAGAGAAAAGGGGAAATATTCCAATGGGGACATGTGTTCCAGGGTAAACTGTCTAATTCCCTTGAGTTTGGGAGACCTTCTCTAACTTCCTCTTATGTCTCTGGGACAGGAAGTGAAGGGGAATGTCCTCAATTGTAAAGACATCAAATGATAAACTGGCAGGGGTTTTAATCCTTCCCTACTAAATCCAAAATGATAAAAAAAAGGTTTTGGCTATACATATAACAGCAACCAGGTAAGCAAAGGCTATTTATCCAATCCTTTATCTGTATTCTTGCACCATTGTATGTATGTAAGTGTATTTCCACTTTTGCAGCCAGATTGGGATAACCCCTCTGTTATATTTGATAGGTTATCTGTTATGTTCCCATTCACATAGCATAACTTACAAAAAATTAAAAATAGCTTTTTACATTTTGAAGTGCTTTTTACATGCTTAAAATTCCTACCTAGCTTCCCTTCTTTCAGAATACAGCATGAAATGTTCACGTAGTAACTTTGAATACCCAATCATTGTTCACCCTTTTTACCAACAAACACTTTCCAAAGTGAACAGCCTTTCTACCTTTAGTAAACTAGATCGGATTGTTGTATTTACCATAAAAATCTTTTCCTCTGAGTCTGTTGAGGGACACAGCACTTAATATTCCGGAACCATGGAATATATTACTGGCTACTACAGGATTTGACACTCAGCACAAAAAAACTGTAAGCCAGCCCCCATAGGCCATAACACTTCCATAGATATTCTTCTCAGATGTAGCAAGCAGTACAAATTTACTTGGCAATATTTACCACAACAGGGGAGGAAGCTGTGCCCCTCAATGGACTCTAAGAAAGGGATTGTATGGTAAGTATGGTAAGTAGAACACTTTATATTCATAAACCATTGTACATCCCAAAGCGGTCAAAACAGAGAGGCGGGAACACCACAAGAACAAATCAAACTGTGAACCAGAGCCCAACAAGAATGAACAAGAGGCTCACAGAGCTGCCTGCTTAACATTACAACCCAAACCAGCATCTATCAATACTGACACATCTAACTTGTAGAACTGGTAAACATGTGAGTGGAAACCCAGACAGCTTTACAAATCTGAGGCAAAAATGTCTGATTACACAATGGCACTGCATGTTCTAGAGAAATGAGAAGTTCCCCCTTCAATGCCTAAACAACAGTACGTCTGTTCAACCAAAAAATGGTGGCGCTGGAAGCTGGAGCACCTTTACCTCTGGGAGGACAAACAGGGAATCTGACTTCTTAAAGGGAGTTGTGGTGTTTATATAAGCTCTAACAACCCTTAACCACATCCAAACAATGGAGACCAATCTCATTAGGATGGGTAGAAGCTGGAGAGAGGAAAGACAAGGCAATGTCTCCATTCAAACTCAAAGCCCATCTTTGGCAAAAATGGTGGTATCTGCCAGACTACAACCTTATCCTTATGGAATTAAAAAAAAAGTGTTATTTACAGGAGAGATACACTAATTCCCAAACCCTTTTGCAAAAGTGCTTGCTATGAACAAGTCAACCTTGTGGTTAAAGAAAGAGAAATTTCTCTGGTGGGCTTGAAAGTGGATTGCTTAAGAGTTTTTAAGATTAGGGTCAAGTGCCATAGTTTGAGTGGAGTTCTAATAGGGGTAACTATATAGGTGATGCCTTGAACAAATGTCTAAATCAATAAATGAATGGCTTGAGTTATTTCCAAAGGAAAAGCCAAAGCTGACATCTGGCCTATGATAGTACTTAGTGCCATCTTGTCTATACCCATCTGGACGTAGAAGAGAATCTTACTGTCAGGATTTGGACTGGGGGGTTGCAGGCAGTGTACGCCACTAGCCACAAGAGAAAGGAAAGGATACAACTATGAACTGGAGCTGTGGAACATGAAAGTGTGGCTAGTAGCCAGAGCTGAGAGGATACGAGAATAGGCCGGGAGTCTGAGACCAAAGTAGACCACTGGAGTACTGAGCAGGTAGTGTGGGATCCACTGGGGTGCAGAGTCTAAGGGCAAGAGCTTCTGATGGTGGAAATGGGTTTCTCTGCATGCTGACACCAGGTTGCAACCCCCAGGTTCACCCAACTCAGCAGACAGCAGATGACAAGCCAAAGGTCAGGGTACGTGACTCACATCTAATGTGACTACTTTCTATTGGAAAAGAAGAAAAGACCTGTCCTCTGCTAGGGTTCGAAAGACTAGCCACCATGTGAGGAACAACCAAGCATGTAAACTTGAATTTCCCTGCCCAACGACATGGGTGACTTGTCCCACGCAGAAAGTCAGTGTCTTTGCAGAGCCCTCGTGTGGAATTAAAAAGGGTATTGCCTTGAAGGAGGAAAACATGAGACCCAGAAATAGGCTGCCAAGGGTTTCACTAGCTTGGAATTACAGGTAGGGACAAACGTTCATGCAGATAAAGACTTCTGTGAGGTTTTGGTATTTTTGGCCTGCCAAAGTTTCCTGAATGTCATTGAAGCCTGTGGTTTGGGAAGACAGGAGAATGTGGCATTTCTCAGGGTACAAAGGAATCACTTGAAAAGGAAGGGGTGCTCTCACCATGGTGGCTTATTTCCCATGGGGAGATGGGTACTCTTACCCCTTGTAACATACTTAATAATTTCGTTCAGCAATGCTGGTAAGAGCCAGTTCCTGACAAAGGGCAGACACAGTAAAGCCTTTTTGAAGGCCTGTTGTACCAACTAGGATTTTTACCATAGGGTCCTGCACATCTAAACTGAAAGCAAACTTTAAGTAAAAAAATAGACCCCCATTTTTTAATTATACTATTATATTTGTATACCAGCTCCCCTGAATAGATTTTATCCTTTAAAACTGTAATTTATACTTTAATATAATAGTGTTTGAAGAACACCATTATATCTGAGCAGTTGAGATGAGACAGTAGGGGGAGAAGACCATATTTCTACAGAAAGAGGCCACAGAAGAGGTCTGATTTTCATTTAGCCCCAAAAAATCTTGTTAAAAAGAAACTGTTAGGATACAATTACAGAAGCTGCTTCTTCACTTGCTTTTAAAGGTAACCTCCCGATCTGTAATTCTTTCCTGTTCTTCACTACTTGAGTGAATATACTGCCTGAAACAAGCACATGCATGTCAAGTGGTAGGACACCAGATATGTACATGCTTGTAACAAGCCAGTGATTTACCCCGTACTAAAGGATTTAGAGCTGAACACCAGGTAAAATTAAAATGTTACCCTTGTAGAAGGGCTTTTCCCACACAGCAAGGGTTAAATGTTTTTGTATAGGGTTAACAAAGACAAACACAAGCATTTAACCTTTGCAATGTGGGAAAGAGTCACTGAAATGGTAACTTTTGATTTTAACCAAAGTTCGGCTTTCAGATGAATGGCTTCCATATTTCTCTCCTGAAAGATTATCTTCAGTGGAAGAAAAACTTGCATCAGACGTGAACAGTGAATGCAACAAAATTAACAAATATATTTAAAACTATCTGTTTCCCTGTTTGTGTTTTATGTATCAATACATTTCTGTGAATTTAAAAAAATATATGACCAAACTGTAGACCTATGACTGTGGTTAATGGTGATATATCATGGACAGTGTTTCATATATGGCATGAACTGTATTTTATGCTATGCTGCAAGTTTGCAGCAACTTATGAATAAAAGATTACAAATCTAAATTTTAAGATATGAACTGTGGTATATTGCAGTCTAAAGCAGATTAGAAAAATCACAATGGTGACAGGCATGCAGTAAAATCTCAACATGCGAATCACAACAATCACAAGGACATTTATTTTTTTAAAACAGTGAAACTGGGTAATAAAGTAATACCCTTAGCAACTTGTATATTCATTTTTGTTATTTTTAGCAAAGCTTAGAGAATTAAAATACAGCTCTGATTTGTTACCTGCTTCAGTGAGCGAACCAGGTTTCACAACTGTCTGTGAGGTTAGTATTTCATAATCACTCTTTCCATAAATCACCAATATTCACACAACTGATGAGATTAATTCTACTTACCTCACTTGTGGTATGCTTAGTTGGTGATCCCTGAGATCCTGAGATGAGTGAAAAGGGGCTGAGGGGACTAGTGAGACTGGCAGAACTTAAGGGACTGGCTGGGCTGTTGGAACTGAACGTTGCTGACGGTCCTGTGACTACTAAAATAAAGATAAAAGAAAAATTGTAAGCCTACAATTTGGTCTCAAGTCTCCACATCAGATGTATATATTTTTAAAATCATAGGAATTTTTGTACTCACCATACAATCCTTTTGTCTAAAGTATTCATTAAGGGACACGGCACTTTAGCTAGACCACACTGCATACTGCTGCAGACAGGACAATTGGACACTTGGTTGTAAAAAAAAAAAAAAATGGGGACAGCTGCCCCTTATGGCAACCCCACAACTGCAACAGAACTTCCGTTGTAGCAGTATTTAACAACCAAGAAGGGCAGACGCTGTGTCCGTCATTGACCATTGGAGAAAGGATTTTACTGTGAGTAAAAGCAATCCTATTTTCTCCATCATTTACTCAGTAACACAAAACTGTAGCTAATTAGACCATGGGGACGTGCAAAATGAAAACACCATTAGACAACCAAATAACTAGGTTAAAAAATCATTCCCCGTTACAAAGGGTCCATTCACACAGCTGTCTGCAAAACCATTGAACTGAAGCTGGCATTAGCTGATGCAGTCACACCCATTTTTTGTTTTGTAACAGAAGACCAAGTTGTTTGTCTTACAAACTTGAGGTACAAAGGCTTGAGGATGGGCAGCTGGTTTGCAGAAACATTGTTCTCCTGCAAAGCTCTGTGTGCCGATACTATTCCAGACTTAGAAAACAGTGGAATAGTGTGTCTTCCGCTGGCCACTTTGGTTCCTTCTGGGAACCCAACATCCCTAATGTTTGCTGCAGAAGGAGTCGAATAGTATCAGCGTACAGACTTCTGCAACAGTGCAACGTTTCTGAAAACCAGCCACAGGCGGGTAAGTATATACCTACTTTTTTCAAAGGCTTATGCTCATCAGATTGCTTGAAGATGGAGTGAGGACACTTAGATCAAACCATATCAATCCTATTAGGCTAGTAGAGCATCCACCAACATATATTGTGATCTTGAGATGAACCTCTCAAGCTTTTTATTGAAGTGAAATGCCACAAGGTCCCCCACTTTGTGGGACAGAGTTTTCAAAACACCTACTGGTAGTGAGACCACTTTCCTGGATCCAATCTCAGACAGCCAAGAAAGCCTGCCCAACAATTATTTATGCCAGGAATGTCTAACCACTGTTCTGACAAATTTAAAATGTGTTTCAACTGTTGCTGGCCTTTTGCTATCTCCCTGGTGGTTCACATGCATCACTGCCGTGGCATTGTCAGACTGCACCCTTAACGAGTGTCCTTCCAGAAGACAAGCTCAGCAGAGGGTAAAAATATTGATTGAGAGCATACATTCTTACAGTAAAGACCAACAGCAAGCCCAGGATTCTGCTCCAATTGGAGAGAACCTATCCCATTGTTACAATCTTCTATCACAGCGGAAGATAGGACCTACCAGACAACAGCATTGGTGACATGAGCCACCGCTATCGTGTCGCTTTTGCTTGAAGTGAATTTCCCTATTTAGAAAAAGGGGTCAATTGTTCCATTTGCACGGGATCTTCTGTCTAAGGGACCTGATGTAATGTTGAGTAAGGGGGACCGCTTGCTATCTTAAGACCCAGAGCTGCCAATCAACAAGAAATGGATGATCTGTGCTAAGTTCAAAGAAGGAACCCCCGCCAATCTCATATCCAGGAAGGTATTAAGTGTATTGAGGCTCAGAATTGGTCTGATCCATTCCTTCTTGGGAACAGTGAAAAGGTTGGGATAACATTTTAGAGTTTTAAACCTATATGAGAAGGGTACAGGGTGGTTACCCCATGTGGTTAGATGGCCATCTGAAGATCTGCAAGCCTCTGAGAATTTATCTGCAGGCTTGGAGGATGTAAACTGCCATAGAAACACAAAGACTTTTATGTACCAAGAAGAAAAGCCCAGTCTTCTGTTGCTACTGCCTAGCTTTACAAGGCTGAGGCACAGATGTTCTACCACCTGTGGAATTCTTAATTATCTTGCACAGCGTTGTGCCATATAATCTGTTTCCCAGGAAAGGAAGCTTTGCTAGGGCCATTTTGCAAGTTTGGTCAGTCAACTAAAACTAAAGCCAAATCATACTGCATAAAACCACCAGAGTGACTCCAAAGCAATAAACTAGTTGAATAGAGTCCAGTATCGCATTGCACATCAGGGGTGTGGAAATTTTGGAAAAAACTACTTGTCCAAGGACTAAAGCGGGGGCCAAATCTACTTGTCCCTCATGACAATCTACTTGTTCTGATACAAAAAAAATTATGTTAACCAAACCGTATTTAGCAGTGCTAAGAAGCGCTTCTCATTGGTCAATGCCGTCAGGTGACCGCGTTGACCAAGTGCTTGCAATTTGCGAGCGAAATTCAGAATACATGGAACAGGTACAGATAGTACACCCGTACTGGTGGACGGGAAGGACCGGTCGCCGAAAGGTAAGTATAGTGGGAGGGAGATTTGTGCGGGTAATTCCTTTTTCCCAAATTACTTGGGAAAGTGAATATACCCTTTAGGGTTGGTGCAGACCTGCGGATTCCCGGGACGTGCGATCGTGTGCGGTTGCATCCGCATGTATGGGGTTACATCTGGGTGGCAATCGCTGAAAAAAAAGGTACATGTACCTATTTTCACGACATACACCGCGCAGTGTTTTCAACCGTGATCGTGTGGGATCGACCGAGCGGTATTGCAGCAGGAAAACGCGCAATCTGCCTGGCACGATCGGCAATGGTGTGCGATTCCGTGACCACCCAGCCATCCGCTCGGTTTCGTGCACGATGACCGGGGCAGTCACAGATCGCACACCACCGCCGATCGCGCTGGCAGTGCCATTATTTTCTAATGGCACCCCAGTCGTGCCAGGCAGATTGCGGTGTTTTCCGAGCGGTAGCACACGATCGCAGTTGAAAACACTGCACGTTTATTCGTGCTGAGTCCCTCAATGAAAGGTGGAGCAATTTGGGTTCATGAACTTGCTTACCTCTGTGTTTGGCTGTGTCTGTACCCCTAGAGGGGTTATTCTTTCTAAGTCCTTCCATTACATCTTGAATTCTCCAGATTTCTCTCTGAATGTGTCTGTTCATCAGCTCATTCTATGGAATCAACAAAAGATATGGAACAGTTTGCTCAGTTTGCAATGATAATTAAAGCTGAACTCCAGCCTTACCTGTAGGCTTGCACGGTGGTCAGGCTCCTTTGCTATACTGAAATTGCTTACTCTGATTTCACTGCACACTATTAGCTCTTCACTATTTTGCATTGGAAGCTGCAGCAAGTCAAATAGAGCCTGTCTCATTTCCAGGCATACAAAATCATCTAGCCCTTTCATCCCGAGCCTTACTTTCTCTAGCCAAACCCTTTTATTAATTGGATTTCAGTCCTTTCCGTCATGGAGGCTCATCATTACATGTGGGCGTTACCTAGGACAATCTGCATGCAAAAACAGCCTGCCTAGGAATGCCCCCTCCTTCTGAGTGAGATCCACCTATCAAGGCAGTTTTATATTTGCATGACACCTCTATAAAGCTGGCCCACTACTTTCATCAGGGCTAACGTCTCTTGAGAAGAGTACTGAGGGATGGGGTTTGAGGTGAAGCACAGAGACCCCATTATGACATCAATAGTTGTAAAATAAAGTATATAATAAAAATGGAAAGATTTTTACAATGTTATTAGCATGTTGATGAAGGGTTAAGGAGAACCAGGGAGGGAAAAATATAAGCAAAATAAACTTTAGCTTTAAGTGACATTCCTTTCCTTACCTGTATGTTAAGATTTAGCTGTTCCCATAAAGCATCATGCAAAGCAGACACCTCTGCTTCTAGGATTTCATATTCCATAGTGCTGGTGTTTAATGCCTGAAAAAAAAAACACTGTGCTAGTTTGCTTGAAGAGGAAAACAATTATAATACTATATTCAAAATTAGTGGTAGACATATACATATCATGCACCGTTAATACATTTCATTGCTAAAAAGTTTTGTATAACTGTTAAAATGGCAGAAAATATATCTTACTGTAGTAGCCTGTGACAGTTCCACACGAATGCTGATCAGCTGGTTCTGTAGAGATTCCTTTCGATGTAATAACTTATCAGGAAAAGCTGTTTGACTGCCAAACATCTCCATCTCCTGGTGAGTTCCCATTAACGCACTCTCCAGACTCTCCTAACAAGGTAATTGAAGTCAGTCAGCAGTGTCATAGATAAGGTCTTTTAAACTAGACATCTTTATTTGCTTTCAAATCTCCCTCTCAGTGGGAGCCTATCTTCTTAGCCTTATAGCAGTACATTATGTTACTGCAGAATTGTAATCACCTGCATACTTTGAGGTATATATTTCAGAAGGATTCACTGGCCAATGTGTCCAGTGAATACTTTACTGCTATTTATCCAGGTGACATTCGCCTGGCATGCCACAGTCACATTTACCGTATTTATAAAAAGCAAATGTAGCAACCAGGGGGGGGAGAGAACTGTCGCTTTTTAAAAAAAAACATGGTGCCCTACCACAGCTAATGAACCTGGAACACCAGGAACGTTGCTTGGTATCCCCATAAAAAAAGGACCAGTGAGCCTGTAGCCTCTCCCCTGCTAAGGTCATATCACCACCTTCAGTATAGGGGATGCTTTGATAGGGGTTCCCTCAAAAACCAGGTGTCCCTCACCTAAAGCATCAGTGTCCAATATTTACAGGCATCTGGTTCTTCAGCACCGTCAATACCCAGGAAGGTCTGTTGGCAAGGGTGAGGGTTTCATTCCCTTGTGAACTGGTTTAAGTGGTCCCTTCTACTCCTCAGTTCACCAGTACAGGTGAGAAATGTTTTACTAATATTTACAGTGAGGCTCCTCCGGCAGCAGGATCCCAAAGCAGGGAACACAGGACTGAGCAAAAGTGGGCTCCCACCATTGGCAATGTTTGAATTGTGTCTGGAACCCTGTGAAAGTTCATTGCCCAAATATGGAATAAGACCAAAATATTAGTAACATTCTAATAATAAAGTATATTTACTATTTACACTGTGTGGTGTTTTATTTTTGTTTACATTTCTTACCCACATGCACTTGTGAACTAGTTAGGCGTTTAAGAATCCCTAAAACCAGTTCACCTGGGAGGAAGCAACCACCTGCCTGGGAGGAGAGGGGTTGGGGGTGCTAGTTTATTAATTCCCCTTCCCCTGTGCCAACATCTCTTCCAGGATATCTGGGGTGCTGAAGAACCCTGTGCCTATCAGTAATGGACACTGGTACATTGGAAGGGGGAGCCCCATTTTGTGTGTGTGGGGGGTACAGCTCTTGGGAATGTAATTTTCACTAGGCAAATGTCCACTACTTTGGCTTTGGTGAATTTTGCACATCACAGCTTTGATAGATATACTGTACCACATTATTTATTTGAACTAGTTAGTATAAAATAAGTAAGAAGTATATTACAATCTATTAACATACACCTATCTCAACTCCCGATCTATTTGCAGTTCATGACCTCTGAATCACAAGCATTTTCCAGTTCCTATTGAAATTTCAAGCTGAACTCCTTTCTTTTAAGGAAATAAACTTTTGAGGGTTATAAACTTTACTATATTTTTTAGGTTTTATTAACTTGCATTTCTTAACCTCGGCCATGTTATTGCTTACCATTGCACCACTTCAGGTAATTTATTCTTTCTTTGCACTTGCTAAGGATAACGTGATCAGAAACTAATGTACCTTGAAATTCAGCTTGTGTCTCTAAAGCTTTTTTTTGGCTGTTTGTCTACCATTCACACTATCCTTCTATTCCAACTGGGGTCGATTTTCTTAACGTCTTAATATTTGGAACTGTAGTCACAGGAACATCAAACTTAGAGATGGTCTGATAACCTTTACTTTTCATATGCTGGTCTATAATTTTCTTTCTGATCTCGTTAGACAATTCTCTCCTTTGCTTTCTCTGTTTCATGTTCAGTGCCATACACACAATGATACCAAACAGCAGACTTTTCTCCATTTGAATAAGCTGACTGTTTACAAGACTGAGGATATGTGTGATACTAATTGCAGAAAACATGGGGGACGTGACTAGCTACTTCATGTGAACAGACATTTGCTCTCCTATTCCCACACGGCATCCTGATTATATCCTGCAAAAGACCCTACTACCTTTCCCTTCTGTAGCTACACTTGCCGCTCTACCATTACAGGTCCCCCCCTACCTAGCTGCAGTTGTTCTGTCTCTCAGCGGAAATGGTGAAGCAAAAAGCGGGTACAGGCCATGCGGAAAGGGGCTCCCAAAATGGCGATGGCAGCATTTAGATTTCTCAGGATGGGAAGCCATCTAGGGACAAGGCTAGTGAGCTGGAAGCAGCGTTCTGTCTGGCACTCTCTTGATCTTCAGGTAGTCGGCGGGTGCAGTCTCCCCTTCAGGCTCCACTGCACCCTCAGAGCCTGCACAGCTGATGTGCAACCAGGCCACAGCACTACCAGACACAGCTGAAGATTGGCAAGAAGACTGCATGGACCCAGTTAGTACTCCTGCCGTACATCCTATCCTGCCGTACATCCTAAGCCACCCAGCGACCATACTGAGAGGTGAAAAGACCATAAGTCCACCGTTACGTGGATTACCCTGGCCACACACAGCAGCTTTCTAGCAATTTCAACCAGCTTAATGAAGGCAAATTACTAGTGGTAGATCTGCCTATATCTGTTAAATTATTTCTGGTATTAAAAGCTACTTGAAAGTGGTGGCATTTAATAAATCAAAATTGTTTGCGTATGCCTAGCATTACGGCAAAGGTTTGGTACTGATCTGTAATTACATACAGTAAAGTTGGTCCGTACCAGTTTACTCAATTACTATTATATTTACCGCTAACATACTGTGGGGGGAATTTATCAAAGCACTTGCGAGTGTTTGAACTTGCACGGAATATATTTGCACCAGATTTATCAAGCTACTGTAATGTTTTTGATAAATGAGGTTTAATAGACTCCAAGAAAGAAGACTTCTAACTTCAGGCAAAAAGCTTAACTGTCGCATCTTGAAGAAGTGGTCATTGGGACTTCTTAAGTTGTGAGTGTTTTCTTAGGTGATGCTCCAGTTTCAGACAGCCCCAAACAAGTGCAGATGAAAACACGTGCAAAAAAGGTGCAAAAAACATGCAGTTGAAAAAGTAGTGCAAGCTCTGAAGAAAACAGGTGCAAAACACGTGCAGTTGGAAAAGTAGTGCAAGCTCTGAAGAAAACAGGGGCACATGTTAAAATACAGATTTGCACATAAAAAAATATGATCTAAGAGGCTTAAACTGTCGCAAGTGCTTTGATAAATTCCCCCCTGTATCTTTTGCAAATGGTTGATTGAAGTAAGGGAAAATTTGGTTTATATTTTATTTAGATTTCTAAGGTTTTTTTTTTTCTTTGGGTATGAAGAACTTTGATTTCAAATGAAAATTAAATCAATTGAATTAATAAACTTATGATACTATAACTAGAAAGCCAAACAAGCAAGAAAGACAGCACAGTGACTTGCAGTACAAAGGTCCTTGGTCTGAATGAAGTTTGTATGTACTTCCTGTGCTTGCATTGGTTTCCTCTGCGTACTCCTGGTTCTCCTCCCACAGTCCAAAGATATTCTGGTCGGTAAATTGGCCCTAGCATGTATGTGTAGCTCTCGAAACCAAACTTGCAGCCTCCTATGGCAGACCCTGGTTACACTCTTGTCGAGTGGGTATTGCAACTCTGGTATGCATTTCAGGCATGGAGCCTGACGTTTGAAGTGCACCATAGATTGCAACGTGGTCATGGTATGGGATCTATGAAAAATTTTGATTATTGTCTTATGTTGTTTCCTTACTTATATTTCCAAACTTTTTTTTATAATGCTTATTTACTTAATGGCGAAATTAATTTGGCTTACCTTCTCAGCTCTAAGCTGCTGCACCAGACGGTCTTGCTCTCTCACTACTTTGTGTTGTTCACACAGTCTGCCCAGGAGTTTCTGCCAGAAGAAGAGCATAATGTCACTGAAGCAGTCAGTCTACATCATCATTGCATGAATGAGACCAGTCTTAACTGATCTACTTACATCAGTATCTTGTTCACTGAACTTGTAGCTCTGCAATGCCTCTCTGTAAGGATCTGTGTATGGAGACACCTAAATGATACAGATATATTTGATCAAACAAAGCTCTTAAGTAACTAGAAGAGCATGCTTTGCTCAACAAAATTCAAAATATGCCATGCACTTTAGGAATTGGGTGACCTAAGTACAAAATAGCCAGATTTTGAAAATATATTTTACAAATAATTAGCAAAATAAGAAGGTTAGTTTAGGCTGGATGCTGTTTGGCATCTGAGCCATTCAACACACTATTTGGTCAAGTGTGCGAGGGGGGATATAGGAGAAAGAGCAAAAAACAACCATGAGGGAGAAAGGCAAAATGGCAGCTTAACATGGCTGGAGAGAAGTGAGATAAAGGAGGTACCAGATAACTGGTTAGGGGGGTTTGTCGGAGGCAGAGAGAAATGTGTTTATTGCAGATAGGAGGGGGAGAAAGGAGTGACAGCTGACCATGGAACACTGGGAAAGGAAGGCTAGTAAATGACTCTGGGGACTGGGGAGAAAGAGGAAGGAGGCTTAGAGCCCGTTCACCCCAGATGCATTCGGGCTGTGCTGGACATTTTTTCCAGTGCAGACCCAATGCAAGACAAGGCGTTACGGTGGGGTGCACTGAAAAAAAAAATATGGCATGCAGTACTGAAGAAAATCACATGGACAACAGGGATGAGAAGCCAGAGGAGAAAAACTGTCAGAAAACACAATGTGACTGTGAAGGGGAGGGCTGGCACAGATGATAAACATACGGGTCTATTCGCTAATCTGCCGAGGTCAGCCGAGTGAACATCCGACCACAAGTGAAGTGAGCGGAACACTGTTCGGCTATTCACTTCAGGCTGGTACGGCTGATTTCAGCCGTACATCGGCTTGCTTCACATGGCTTCTTGTCGGCCGAACATGCTCAGCATGTTCGGCCAACCCGAAGTGCAGAAGGAGTGCGACTCAGCCGATCCAACATCTGGATCGGCTGAGCCGAACCTCCGGCAGGCTACTCAATGCTGTTCCGCCTATTCTTATAGATGCCGAACAGCAGTGGGTGAATAGCTGAATGACGCTGAGCGGCATTCGGCTCGGCTGTTCTGCTCGGTCCCTCAAATAGTTAAAAAAAAGTAAATAGGAAACGATTGTGCGGAGCTAGCAGTGACAGCTAGCTCCGCCCAATAGTTTCCTATTGTCCGGCGGCTCTGCTGCCGTAAAAAAAAAAACGAAAAAAAAAAACTCTCCCGGGCGCTCTGGGAGCCTCCGCTCCCGGCCGCCCAGGAGAGAAACACTGCTTTTTCTTTTTTTTTTTCTTTATTCTGGCACGGAGCGATGTCAGAATAGAAAAAAAAAATAAAAATGTTTTCCCATTGGAATGCATTGCTACATTCCTATTGGCTATTTCAATTTGCAATAACCAATAGTAATTGTGCCCGCCCTCTGCTGATGGAGAAATGCAGTAGAGGGCGGGTACAATGCTAGTTTACTATTGGCTTTTGCAAATTGAAATAGCCAATAGGAATGTAGCAATGCATTCCAATGGGAATTCTTTTTTTTTTTTTCTATTCTGACAGACATCGCACCGTGTCAGAATAAAGAAAAAAAAGAAACAGCAGTGTTTCCCTCCTGGGCGGCCAGGGACGCTGATCTCTCTGCAAGTGGCCGGAGATAGCCAGCTGTCAGAAGCAGGCTGTCGGCCAATGGCTTTCAGCGCGGCTCAGTCGAGCTGATGCATATGCGTTCAGCTCGACTGAGCCGCTCGGCCACGTTTGGGAGCTGTACGGCCTATAGTGAATAGCTTGTACAGCACCCCTTCGGTTCTACTGAACCGAAGGGGTCCTGGGGCCGAAGCATCGGCCAAAGCTACGGCCAGATCCTTCGGCAGCTTCGTGAATAGACCCCATAGTGTGTAAAGTGCTGTGAAAGAAACTGCTACAGACACTCGGCAAAAGGTGCAAAGCAGGGGTACAGAGAATGTGTTGTGATGCGCACATTGCTAAGGAAACAATGTGCCAGGGAACAATGTACAGTGGAGACATAAACACTGGTCCCTACCTGGTTGCAGTCACTACTAAAGCTGGGTATTTTTTTAAATTAGCTTTTGGGTTGAGCGAAAAAAATAAAAAAGATTTCCCCATCCACGCGTAGATGAAGGAATCTCGCGCTGCAGCTGATGTATTTTACAAAATACCTGAAAAGTGCCCGCATCTCATTGCAACTAACACAAGGTCACTCATTTCCTAAAAGTTTTGATTTTTAAATTAGTGGATGGAAAATATAACATGCATATATGCTTTAAACATAGCACTGTGAAGCTGGCTTTCTTTTGTAATCTATCCTGTCCAACGTATATATCAGCCAGTACAATGTTTAATAATTAGGGATGCACCAAAACAAAATTTTTTAGACCGTAAGCGAAAATAAAAAATGTTGTCAGGCCGAAACCGAAATTGATTTTTTTTCCCCCAACCTTTTTAAAACATTTTACATTTTTTATTATAATTTTTTTACTGTTAGGGCTTTGGGGAAATATTAGGGTTCTAAACAGATCTCTGATATTTCTCTTTTAAAATAGAAAAAGAGACTGAGGACACAGAGTGCTAAATCTCTTTTTCTGCAACCCCTATTATGAAGGAACAGTAAGCCTCTATACTTATTGCACCTGTCCTTTCATAAATGGAGGAGATAGTATCAGTTACTATGTCCACAATCATACGATTAGTCCTGATCGCTGAGTGCTTGAAACCCGCTCTCCATTCTGACTTGCCTGTCACAGGAGGCCGAGCAGGGGATGCAGGAGGAGAGCTATGCCTCCTGTGACAGCTGACAGCTCTCTCTTACCCACACCACCCTGCTCGACCTCCTGAAAGCTGGATCCTCTGTGTCCTCTCGGATCCCTGCTGCCTCTGCCGACACAGGTGGGGGAGAGCAGCGGCCATCGCGGGGCAAACAGACAGACGCCCAGCGGGGAGGAGAGAAGCTAGGGATGCATTGAATTTCTGAACGTTATAGCACTATGGGCATTTTGCCCATAATACCATTTTCGGCCGAAATAATTAGGTGGGTGAAATTTCAGTGCATGCCTAGTAATAATATTTTTATAACAAGCCGTAGATGTCCCCTTACCACTTATCTCCCATGGTCAACAAGCACTAAAAGCTACACAAGTGTCCTTTGACATCACCAGGTGCCAAATATAAATAATGTGCTTTGATTGTTCTTCTGGTCCTGATCTTAGTATATCCTATATGTTATATCTGTCTTCTAGCAACCTGTTTCCTTTAGGTTTTTACCACCAGCTCTGATTTGTATTTGTGTTGTATGTGGTGTTTGCGTTTCCTAAATCTGCCTGAACATCTGCTCTAACCAGTGTTTTATTTAATTTAATTTCACCTTTCCACTTCTCCTGGGTTGCCAATCAGCAATGTCAAGCAAGAATGACCATACATGCTGACATGAATTTCTAGTGAAGACTGAACACTCTCTAGAAATATGGCTATGGGAAGTTGATGTCTAACTGCTAACGATGCAAAGGATCTGCACATACCAATAGAAGCACCTAATTATGACTATACATTGTATTATTCATGTAGATGACGCAATGGGGTTGATTTACTAAAAGCAAATAGGCTGTTCACCTTGCAAGGGAATTTGGACTATGCAGGGGAAGTTTCCCCTTAACTTAGTAATTCTTGTGATATTTCACTTAGCAAAAAATACCCAATTATGTGCAAGGGAAAATAAAACAATACTTTTGCGTATAATTGTGTGAAAGAAGTCTGCAGAGCTTCAGCTCATTCACTAAACTAAGAAACTTCCCCTACAAATTGCAAATTCCATTGTAAAGTGAACAGCCTATTTGCCTTTAGTAAATCAATCCCAATGACTCTTCTAGGTACCATAACCTATTTTACTTGTGCATTACAAAATGGCAACTGTTTACATAATCTATTATTAATGTTATTACCAATACAATTCTGATTGCATAAATAGCAACGTCATATTAAATTTCATGTAGGAATGAAAATGGACTGCGTCATGCAGAATGAAGTGACACACTTGAGTGCTGTCTTACTTGCATGAAGATCTGTGCTCTGGGGGAACAGTGTACCATATCATTCACCATGCTGATCAATGTCTCACTCTCACTCATCTGTAGCAGGTGGTGAGGGGGAAATACAGGATGAGGACAAATATATACATAACGAAACTCCAGACACTAACATTTCCTACTCCCACACCGTACTGTCTTAAACTACTGTATTTTTCCGTGTATAAGACTATACTTTTTCATAAAAATATTTACCTAAAAATGGAGGGGCGTCTTATACACGGGGGGCCGAGAGGAGAACCGCGGTTGCGAAACTACCGACACCTCTGCAAACTAGCCTCACGAGTGAAACTTCCGATTGCAGAGACAAGCTAACAGGTTTCCTCCAATCATGAGCCTTATGTGCCCGACGTCAGCTGATGCTGCGGAGAGCCTGTAGCCAATGCCCAGATGCAACAGGGATCGGTAATGTCGGAGCATTCTGAGCCCATAAAATGTCAGAAAACAAAAAAAATACTGGTAAATACCAATACCAGGAAGCGGCTGTCTTAATCTGCAAAATTTAAACTGGATTCAACTAGGACCTGGCCGCATGGTCCCCCATGATAATATACTGTAATATGCATCTGTAGAGAGATATATTGCATTAAAAAATTCCCCACTATTTAGCAGGCTTTCAGCAGATACATTTTCAATTCTTCATTAATGTAATATAAACATTGCAACTGGCTGATACTCAAATGCAGAAAAAGTTATTTCTGGATGGCATGTAAATCCTAGCACTCAGTTATATGTTCTGCTTGATGATGCATGTATGTCAAAGTATGTAAGTAATCACAGTAATGTTTATTAGCATAGTCCTGCAAATTTAGGAAGTAGATGAAATGGTTTGATTAAAGAAAACCCAAAAAGCTGTTGTACTGGGATTGCTATTTCTGCTGAAAAACACATTCACACAAGATTAGAACTTTTTTCTTTTTGAAAACCTACACCTGTGGCAGTCAACGGAGCCATCAAAAAGTTTTTGGACTATGACTATTCCACGTTGAAATCATAACTATATTGGGTCCAACTACAGGGCATTATCTATAATGCAACGGAACACTGTTGGAAGACTGTGACCCTTCACATATGTATGGTTGTCATGATCTGTGTAGAGATCACTGCCTTCACCCTGATCTGCGTACTGGAGCACTGCTTCTTTTAGGAAAGAATGCTTATAAAATAGAAAACATGTCAGTAAGTTAACCCTCTATAAACAATGCAATACTAACTCTGTCTTCAAAATTCTTAAGGGTATAATATGCATAGACCTTAAGTTTTATATGTGTATTTTGGCTTGGGTGTATATTACCAAGGGGTCACAAATCCATGTCTATTACAAATATGTTGGGCCTTCACAGAAAAAAAAGAAAGGTGTTGCCTATTTTAGCTAACCAGTTAAAGACTAATTTTCCAGCTTCCACTAAAATAAATAAATAAATTCCTATAACTCTCCTTGTTTCAAATAGCAAATCTTCTTTATTTATCAGTAGCTTATATACATGTGTCCATTGTCACAATGCCTAAGGCCTCATTCACACGGGTAACCGCTGGTCCGTACAGATGTTTACTGTTTGCACGGCCGTATCGGGCCGCTCCCGGGAAGGACAGGTGCTGCGTCTGATTAAACGCAGCAGCCTGTCCTTCTCTATGGCCGTACGCCCCCCTACGGTCACCCGACCTGCACGTCCGTGCAGGTGTCCGTACTCGTACGCTAACAGGACAGATAAAAATATAATATTAAATGATAGAAAATGAAAAGATTAAGTAGAGAGTTAAATGAGCAACATCCAGTGTCTCTTATTGGCTCACCCACCAATCCACTTATACTAAATTGTGTTGCAGTACCCTGCCCCTTTGGACGTCAAAACCCTGTGTAAGCTCTCTTCTGAAGGTGTTGCAGATTGCACAGGATTGATGGCATCATATTCCTTGTGAAGTGATAATGTTTTGGGCCTGGCAATTATCATACTGAGTGGAAGTCACATGCTTCCCCACACTTGGAAGCATCAGGTATTTGCGACTGCTGAAACGGAGTGGTGGGGGAGGGTGGCAAAGATAAATATTACTTCATGCATTCTCTTAATACATGAAAAATTACAATCAGTGTTCCCATAATTTATCTTATGTCAACCAACTCTTTTTTTAATCCCATTTATAGAGCAATTGGCATGAGTATCAGCACAGTACGTTTTCCAGAGCCATTGCTTCCTGCAGGTGATTCCCCTATTGATGCTAAACACACTGTACTGCTTGTATACTTTTTTGTTTAGAAGGTTTGGGTGGACATCAATGGCTTCTTGTATTTCTTAAAGAGAACAAAGTAAGATTTCCCCCTTTTCTTCTGACAACTCCTATTCCCCAACTGCAGCCATTAGGAATTTTCACTCACTCTCCTACACAGTCTAATAATTTTTTTCTCTGACTCTCTGTTTTAATAGTTTTAATAGTTGTAGGTAAGCACTCAGCTTTAGAACAGTCTAAGAATTATCTAGTCTTTACAATAAATCTCTACAGGGAGGAATGGGTTTCTCTGCATGAAACACACAGATTGTGGTGCTCAGGTTTGTCCTACTAGAGACAAGTGTCATCCAAAAAGCAGATTAAGGTGAAATACCAAGTTGTAGAGAAGAAGCAATGTCTGTAGGCAACAAATGGAATGGGGTAGGAGACATTTTGGTAAAATTGTAACAAAGGCAACCAATAAGAAGGGAGCTATTCAACACAAACAATGCCCAAGACATCAGACATTCACGTTTAGTCATACATGGAAAGTGTACACAAACAGCAAAATACAGAAAGCAAGCTGATGTCTGAATTAGAATAACAAAAGCAAAAAAATTAAAGTGTACTCATAACACTGGCACCCAGTGAAGGACCAGAAAAAAACCCTTTTGCTCTTTGCTGCATAGTAAGCAATTGACAGTGACAGAGAGAAGCGCTGGTTGCTTGTGTGAGGTTGGGGCAAAACAGTTCATACAGTACCTCCCTTCTTAGCAGATTCTCTCTCCAAGGTTCTTGCACAAGCTTTTCAGTCCATCAGTTAAATAGTATACATTCTGGAAAACTACTCAAGAGTACCTTGAACTGTATCAGCAGCTGTCTGTTCGAACATGGCTTTAAAGAAGTGAGGAATTCTATAGTGTCTGAATAAAATGAACACCACTGACAAGCCTGACACCTTGTTGGCATAGTTATTGTGAGATAATTATCAACCTTGGCACTCCAGCTGTGGTGAAGCTACACATACCATGAGCCATTGCTAGACTCTGTCAGCTGCAGGTATGTCTTCCAGAGGCAGACACATGATGGGCCTTGTTGTTTTTCCACAGCTGGAGTGCCAAGCTTGCCTATCCCTGGTCTGGGGTCACATTTCAACAAAGGTTTCCATCTAGGTGTGCTGCCATGTAATGTAAGAGGAAACTTACTCTGTTGATCTGCTTTCTCCATTCATTGGGATAAAGGAGAAGAAACACTATTTATATATAAAAAAAAAAAAACTCACATAGCTTATTTGTCCAGCAAAACTGCATGTAAATTCATTCTGTGCGAGTTAACCAGCTGTTGTCAAAATGGGGCAAAAACAAAATGTAATGGAATTGCTCTTCTGGCCAAATTTTCTACAATAGGTATATTCATAGAGCGTGAATGGGGAAAATACCCCATTATGGCTACTAGTTGGAGATGAAGATCATACACTTGAAAAACTTGTTAGTAAGGAGACACAATGTTCAAGAGCCTACTGGAGGGAAAGAGCATATAAATTGATATGATGGGAACAGCAGTGGATATATTTATTTGCTCATTCCCTCCCACTTTCTCTTTAATTGTATTTTGTTACTAACTCCATTTAGAAACAAAAATAGGTTGCATCGAGATTGACAGGCGTTGCATGTTTTCTCTGCTTAAAAATTAAGAAAGAAAAGGCTGAAATGCTAAATAAATCAAAAGGTACAGTGGACCGAGTGAGGATTCGGCTTTGCCTTGTGTGCAACTCCTGGGGATTACTGGGGTAATATATATATATAGTTTATATACTGAAAGGACAATTCTTTATAGCAGTCACTGCTTCCTCAGGTAGAAGTTGGATGGGAAAAAATGTACTGCCGCTTAAGTAATAATTTTTTCCAGCTGCAATACATTTTTAGGGAAAGAACTGTGGATTCTGGTGGAGTAACTATGACAGAACAGCTCCAACATGTAAAGATGAATTATCTATCTCTAGGAAAATGGACGAGAAAATTAACACCTTAGGAGCTCCAAAACCAAGGAAATTGTATTCTATAAAAGAGCTGTACAGCTTCCTTCGGCTAGACAGTAAAATTGGCTTCTACCCTTGTCATCATAGGTATCACACATACCCTGTTCTAGAGATACATTACAAAGCAAGTTTCCCTGTCAGAGTGACTTACTATGTTGTATGCAGGCAGGCCTGGGCTGGGCGTAGGATATCCAGTCTAATGCTGTCTGTATAGTTCCAAACCAATGTTAGTCTCAGAAGTTCCCAGAGACCGAAGAGCTAAGAGGATGCTGGCCGGGTCCTGTGCAGCATTTCTTATGTAAGTAAACACTGCTTCCACCAATGATAGCAGAGCACCAGACCACTGGCTAAAAATAAGGGGCACAGACCACTGACCACTAACAAGGAGCACAGATTGCTGACCACCAATCAGGGGCTTAGATTACTGACCACCAGTGAAGGGCACAGACCACTGACCACAAATGAGGAGCATATACCTCTGACCAGCAATGGGAGAAAAGACCGCTGACCAGAAATATTTAAAGCGGACTTTGCAGTTAAATGTCCAGGCACTCTCACCTTGTATAAATCACTAGCAGAAAGTACATCCACAATGCTATCTGTGATTTATACCTCCCTCACTGTAGTCTTCCACATCACTGGGCATGACATCACTGTCCTCCTGTGAAGACACAGGGTAGCACAGAGCAGACACAATCCCATGAGAAGACACCCCAGTCCATTGAAAGAGCTTCTTTGGCTGCTCTGTAATACCCAGGATCTAGTTTGAAGGAGTGTGATATCACACTTGCCTAGCTGTTGCGGGTGGAATTCGAGGGCTAAGGCAAGTATAGTTCTAACTTTTCTCTTCACAGGTACATTTTGCTACTACCTGCTAGTGATTTATACAGGGGAATAGGGCCCAGACAGTATAGGAGGACCTTGCATTGACCCATGCACTTCGATTGCTGCACTGTATACTCACTGTTGTACACTACATAGTCGTTACTAGTGCACTCTATGTACTAAATAGTTCTGATCACTAAACTCTATACGCTATATAGTCCACACTGCTGAACTCTAAACACTATGTTGCATGTTACATAGTTCACCATTGCACGCCAATACACCTGTTCCTCGCTGCACCTTCATACACCTGTTCCACCGCTTCACACCCATACACTGGATGTTTTCAATCGTCGATTTTAATCGACTAAATCGATTAATTGTTGCAGCTCTAGTCTTGACATCTGCAATATGTGTGCTATGTTGTGGGTAGCTACAGATGATGTTGCAAATTTATTGCTAGTCAAGGCATAATCTTGAATGCTTGGGTTAAATTAAATTGTTCTCCATTTTAAAGTTTTGAAGTAATTTTGCCATGTAAGAGCAGACACCCCATGTTGCCCGCTGTTACTTTTATTACTGTGCAAAACTTTATAAATTACTCATAAAATGGAAGCACAATGTGGAGAAAACACTGGGGTGTCCAGCAGTGAGTGGATAGTGTTATCTCCTCTCTGTTTTCTATAGTCCCCTAAACATACATGGCAAATAGAATGCCTCATCCATCCAGCTGATCTTTAATATGTTTTAACAAACACTGGCAAAAACTACAGCCACAAGCTTGTTCTTTCAAGCAAATTCTGACACTAACTGCATGACTAGCAGTCCCATGGTTTGAGAGACTTATCACACTTTGTAGGACCTGGAAAGTAGCAAAGGTGCAGTCTACCTTGACACAGTCTGATATACAATATCCCAGCAGTAACGTAAAGTGAATCAGCGCATTCATTGAAGGAAAAATGCAAAAGGATTTCATAGCTGTAACTTAAAAGATATCTAAACCCAAGATAAAAAATGTTATATATTAAAATCTACCAGTCATTCAATGTGGTGGCTGCATACATTTTATTTTTAAGGCTAAGTACATGTTCTTCAAGTACATATAAATACCTACTGATTTTGCCAGAATGTAATTAATCATGTAAATTAATTTGCACTGAGATGATAAACCAATGTTCTTAGCTTTCCCAGTTATCTTCTGTGAACAACAGAGCATTTCCTCCCTATGTAATAGAGAAGTTGAGGCATTTGTAGTCCAAATCAGAAGAGCAGCTTAGGGTGACAATGCTGTTCCTTTATACAGTGCAGCAAATGAGCGTTGTCATTTTAGGGGAGGAAATGTGTTACTGGCAGTAAAATATGTCACCAGACACTGGTGATTACTTCTTGGATTCACAGCTCGGCACCATTCTATAAGGGGTATACCGGCCAGGAGTCCGTTGGGATATCTACAGGGTTACTGCCAGGTTTATCACATGAAAATAAAGGAAAGGTGAAACTAAAGCAGTCACCAAATTTAAGGTGCAAAAATATTTCATTTTTGGGATTAGATAGACTTTAAAGCCCTTTAAGCTTACCAATGCAGTAGAGTTCCTAGGGGGGAAAATGAATGAGTACAAATACTTACCTTATGTCTTGCTCCCATAGGCTTCCTCCTCTCCAAGCAAACTAGCAAACTGCCCCACTAAGCTGCTTCACTTCACTGCCTGGCCAGTTGCAGCTCTCTGACATCATCATGCACAAGCCACCAAAATATGTAAATTACATAGTCTTCCGTAAACTCAGGCAGAGAGATATTAGCAAGATCTATGACCTAAGCACACCATTATGGATTAAAGTAGGGGTGTAACTACACTCAATGGGGCCCTATAGTAAAATTTTAATGGGCCCCCAAGTGACCTCTTTCTGTTATACCTGCACTCAGTAATGAAAGCAAATTTGTCCTTTTATTGGACAGAGGCGTCATAGAAATCAAAAGAACCGACGTTTCGGGGCCGCACCGGGTCCCTTCATGTTTTCTGCCTTGAGGAAGTGACCCTGTGCGGCCCCGAAACGTCGGTTCTTTTGATTTCTATGACGCCTCTGTCCAATAAAAGGACAAATTTGCTTTCATTACTGAGTGCTGGTGATTCCCTGCTTTTTCTGTGTCTGCACGGCGCCATCCGTGAACCAATATCACTGCGAGCACCATCCTTTCTTACCTGGCCGGGACTGTTGTGAGGTGTGCCGAGGGCTCCCCCAATGATCTATTTCTGTTATATCTGGCAACTGGAACAAGATTGTTATTGATCCTAACATAAAGTATGTCCAAATTGAAGACAGGCAGCTGGAAAACTGTAAACCTATTCAGTACACTTCTAGGGCCCAATACTGTGAATAAAAGTTGTCTGAAAATATCAGCAGTGCATGGAATTAATTTTTTTCCTTGATTCTCCAGCTAGCTATACAGTAACTCACCAGTATTTTTCAGCATCAACTGATCTCTGTTGGAGTATATAATCTTAGGACTTTGGTGAAAATTCTAAGCTATCCCACCCCTTTTACCTTCCCAGCCAGCACGTGTTTAACAGTACACACACACACACACACACACACATATATATATAGATAGATCTATATATATATATATATATTGATATAATTGTTAGTGCTTCTATGCACAATTACACTGTAAACGCACCACTTTTTAACCTGTGGCTCTTTTTTTTTTTATAATTACAAATGTTTCAAATGTCATCACTTTTAAGCTGAGAAGACACTCAGGAAATATTCAGCCTCAAGAAAACTGTGTTAGACATACAGGGTTAATAACAAAGAGCTGGTCAGGATTAGCAGAAGCTCCGAAGGCAGTAAATTTACTCACATAAGGGGGGAGAATGCACAAGAGATCAGTCACTAGCAACAGAATGATCCCAAAGCATACCCCTGTGCATCTGACCTCAGCTCTTCTGCAATGGTGACATCAGAAAACGTTCCCATCCTCAGGCCGCAGCTGCATGGGCTGCTATGACTATAGTTATGCTACAACATTAAAGTAGATCCTTTGTGCCACCAACACCAAGTGTGGGCTTCCCTGAGTATCAGAGCCTAAGGAACATCTAGCCTTCACCTGAAACATTCACAAGCAGTTAAGGGTTTCAGTAAATGATGCTCTCAAATAATGGTCATCAGGTTTGTTTCAATGCTGACAGCTGGCATGCAGGTAGAAGGCTGAAATAAGGCACCACGTCAAAAGGCAGAAGCAAGTTCATAAGCAAGCAGTAAATATTCAAGATGGCATTTAGGCAGAATAACTGCACAAGAAGAAGGTAAGTAACATAATTCAAATATGGGGCTAGAGTTGGAATGTAAATGACTTCAACAACTATGGCTCAGAACACTGAAGCAGAGCAAAGACTGTGGTTTAGGAGGACCTTTCTGCTCAGTACTATTCCAAGGCACCTGGCAGGTAATGCGGGAAGCCTACTTTCAGCTTGTTCTGCTGCATTTAGGGGTTCCTTACAACTCAATAAGGTTACATAAATTAATAATCAGGGCCTCTAACACCAAGAGTGAGACATGTTCTTAATGGCTGCAGTCAATAGGTGGAAATGGTATCTCAATTACATGGAGCTCAGATCCTGAAGCCCTCAAGAGACAACAATGCAGTGGGTGATTCACATAAAGTTAAAATATCACTTTTACATGGTCTTAAAGTTTTAAAGCCCAACTCCAGTGAAAACATTTTTTTTTTATGAAGTGGGAAAGCACTAAAGGTTTTAATTGATGTCTGACTCCACTGAGTAGATTTTCTCTATTAGCCTATGACACCAAAAGTAAGACAAATTGCAGAGAAGGGGTTACCCTGACATGATAACACAGACAGCAATAAATAAATAAATAAAACACAGAGTTCTAATTTTTCCCGACTAGAGCTGATCTTACAGATCATATTATTCCAGTGGACTTTTACAAGTGATTTATTCTAGAACACATAATCAGTTATTATGAATGGGGTGAAATATCATTATATGTGACAAAAGTATAGTCACATAGGGTAAAAAAAATGATGGAATGCAGCTCTGACATCATACCTGCTGATCCAAAAAATCAAGGTGCCTCTGTAACTGCAGATCTAAAATTTCATCCTGTGGGTAAGGGGAAGCAGCAGCAGGAAACAAACAAGTATTAAAAATGGAAAGCAAAGCGCAAGGCAAGCAGTGAACTTCTATCCAAACAACTGGTGACAAAACAGCTAGTCCTACACAAGAGCTGGAGGACCCTAAGGGCCCATTCACACTGGCATAATGCGTTAATCACAGGGTTTCATCTGATTAATGCACAGCACAGTGCAGCACACCTACCGTGCGTTAACATTGCAGGAGGTGAGTTATGTTGTCAGTCATTGGAATGGCACTGCAAACGCCCATTTGCCCGCAATGCACTCAATTGCGCTGAAACACAATACTGTGCACTGCGTTGCAATTAAAAGTAGTGCCTGCTCCCGCATTGTTAATGCACGTTAGGTGCGTTGCACGATACAGTGTGTGTCAACGGTTTTCATCAGTGTGAATGGGCCCTAAATCCAGCAAGTTGCAGAGATTCATGCTTAAGCAGAGAAGGAAAAGTATCATGCAATGCAGAGTATTGAAACAAAACAATCACACTACATTTTACACAGATCTTATAACATATGACACATGATATCCATGCAGAATGTAACAGAATTCTAATCATAACACAAAAGATGATGAGGAGGGTGATGTGAAGAGCATGGATTTATACGTCATATTACCATCATCATTAACAACATTCATTATTGATATAATTATTAGATAGAACTACCAACCAAGAAGCAATTTGTTAGGTTAGCCCTGTGATGAAGGCTGGACCTAATCAGCAAATTTTCTCCAGATGCCAGGGGGTTAATAGAAATGTTTATTAGAGGTCTGTAGATACATATTACCCTGGGTTTCAGTGAAGGGAGGACCGGTTGGCCACACCCCAGTTGTATTTGTTGGATTTGACTGGATAATTAACTTGATAATTCCCAATCTCAACCAAAAAGGAAGGAAGGGGCTTTTAAGGCCAACATTAACTGACCCAAATGTTAAACAATTATTCGATCTTTAATAAATATTTCATCTATAAAAACACCAATACTCTTAAACAAAATCAATGTATAAACTAGGTTTGGTGGTCTCCTACCTCACTAACTACTATAAGGCAGCCTTTTTAGCTCCCTTAACTTTGCTGAACACCTCCACTGAACTTCCTCTTGGGGTAACCCAGGACATGGTAAATTGCCATCCGATCCCCAGTTTCTACCCAAATGTTAATGACATGGGACCAGTAATAATCTACATAACACACTAATACACTCCCATTCACTGCACAAATAGATAACTATATTACTTTAGGTAAATATGAGCAAGAGTGTTCCTAAAATACCCAAGGCACTTCTGGGCACCTAGACCAAAATATTTAGGAATTTGTAGAACAAGAAAAAGTGACAGTTTTTTTTTGCTCCCTAAACCATCTCTTCTTTCTCTTTGCAGTCCTTCCTTCTTGTGTCTCTTTCTGCACTCTCATCAGACTGAGCCGTTGATGCTCTGGCACCGTGTTGACAGGGTTCCCAGGTCAGAGTTAAGCACTCATGTTAAGGTGCGTTTTGAGATCCCTGCGGAAAGAACATACAAATTCTTGCATCCCAATCCCAAATAAAGCCGCTGTCACCCATTACAATTAATGAAAAGGTGACAGCAGTGGTTGACTGCCACTACGCTGCTTCTTCCTTCCTAGCTTCTCAACTTCCTAGCTGCATGAAATCGTATCACATACGATTACATGCGGAGTGCTGGCGAACTTGAACGGGTGACAGCGGCTGCTTCTAAACGGCATATTTGGGATTCCTGCTGCAGGAATTTGTAGGTTCCTGCCACAGGAATCTCAAAACACACCTTAACATTAGGTGTGAATGAAGCCTAAGGGAATATGTAGAGGGGCGTTCTAGTCAAATGCTGCATTTTCCATTTGAACGCATGCAGCTGTGTTAAAATAGAAAACAATGCATTTGACAAAAAGAGGCTGCATTTGACCTGCTTTGCTTTCATTTCAATATGTATTTGTGACCCTACAGAAGTCATTTTATTGATGTTAAATAAAAGGATTTTTTGATATAACTGTTTCAGAACATTTTGCTATCATACCACGAAAATCCCTATTTCCTGACCATTCTATGGCAGCATATCAGTGGGTAGCCTCTGCCCTCAGAATTCCCTATAGGACACATTTTTTAATAATTTCCACATAATAGGTTACCACAGTGGTCATTTTCTGTTCTCCTGTCCATAGTATGATTCTGGCCGATCCTCCTGCTCAACTGTGTAAATCAATGGTGGACCACCAGGTCAGGCACCTTCCTGGTGAAGTTTCTGTATCTGTGTGTCCAATAGGGAATAGGGGAATCTGGGGTAGGCACTAGGAATCCACTTTGTACAGTGCCATTAGAAGAGGGACCCATTCCTTGCGGTTTCCCATTGATAAAGGAATGGTAGGGCATGCCACTGTGGAACGCGGGAGTGAATCCCGTGACACTTCACAGGAGATAGCCTGGGCCGCTGAAGGATCCTTATGAGCATGTGGGGCATCACTCATCTAATTCAATTCAGTACTGTTGAACACAAGCATGCTTTCCCCAGTGAAGGCAGCACAGTGTCGTCAAAGGACTTCTGAGTATCCACAATGTCTCTGGCACAATTCTCTCATTGTCCCAAATTTTTCTATTTGGCTGTCTTATTATCGCCTATGTCATCCAAATGAGAAGGTTATGACGTGGTTCTGTTTGTTTTTAACTAAATACGATTTTAACGAGATGCATCAATAAAATGTTGTAATTTTTACACGGTTGTTGTCATATTTCCAACATAGGGCGACTCAAAAACCCCTCACTAACTTTCTTTTTTTTTTAATTTCATACAAAATAGCACTCAGACCTATTTTTTTCTTTGTTCCCAAAGTGGCCATGGTCTATCAAAATAATCAGGAAATAGTCCTACCTTCTAATTAAAATGCAGAGGTGGATGGTCCTCATAACCTGGACTATGGTCAAATCTAAAAACAGTACATTTGAGTCACAGGTTCCGTGGAGAAAATGGAAAGACTATTATCATCCCTTTAGGGAAAAATAAAGGTAGAGAAGTATCTACTAGGATGATAGCGGGATGGATTGTGCGGGTAGTCAATGATGCTTAAAAGGAACAGTGCTTTTCAGTACCGGATGGGGTCACCACACACCCTAACAGATACACATTTATGACAAGGGCTTCGGCTTCCACGGTATCCTTGGATACAGTTTGTAAAGCAGCCTCTTAGTTGTTGCCTCAAACTTTCCTTTCACACTATAGGGTCAAACTGCCTTTTTTAACAACAGTAGTCTTTAGATGTTCAGTTTTGGTATCCACCTCTTCATGTAATCAGCTTTCATGTTTTTTGGCACCCTCCTGTTGTTCCTCATATGCTGCCATATAATAATCAACAATAAGAAAAAACCCTATCCAATACCTACCATCTTTTTTTTTTTTTTCCTGACTCACTCCATGGCAGCACCCATGTGCCAGGAATACACTAGTCATAGAACACTAAGGTAAGCTAATAAGTGGGTTTTATTAAAAGATCTATTGGGTATTCAGGAGGTGGAGAATACGCAATCATATGCTGCCATGAAATTAGTCAGGAAATAAAAATCACAGTAAGTATTGGATAGAAATTTTCTAAAGCTGGTAATGATTAAAATTTTCGTGTTTGATTAATCAAATTTTTTTTAATCGATTAATTTCGATTAATTATTACGCACATACAGATCCAACTACATTGGCCTATACATGGGGTCCATGGGAGAAGAGTTAAATTTAGCATAGCATGAGTCACTGAGCTATGCAGAATTTTTATGAATAGGATTGTGTTATAAACATTATCTTTTTGATATTTCAGTAAAAGTTTAATGATGACATTGTTTGGGCTGGTGTGTCTTTTTTTGCTGGAACTGGAGCACTGAATTTGGGTACAGTAATGACACAGGGCTTTGTCATAATAGAAATAAATTTGGCAAGCCATGCTGTCATGTTCATTTCAATATTTAAAAAAAGAAATACATTTCCAGCAATTTTCCCTGATGCTATTTAAGCTGATTTCTGGGACACCCGTCCCCATCACATACAACCACCCTTTAACTCATACCCCCACTAACTAATTGCTGGGTTTAGTTAAAAAAAAAAAACCTACCTAAAAGCCCCTTTTACTTATCTAAATTTGTGGTCATGTGACACTTCGGAATCTTCTCTTCGTCGGCTAACAAAGGTAAGGGGGGAGGAGTCCAGTGACGTCACGGACATCAACGTCACCGGACTCCTCCCCCTTCCCTTCGTTAGCTTACAGAGCCACTTGCGGATGGGGGGAGGAGTCCGGTGACGTCGATGTCCGTGACGTCACCGGATCTGCGACGGGACTCCCGGAAGACCCGGAAGCCGGTGGAGAGGTGAGTACCGATCAAAAATAGGCAGCCCCATTTCTAGATAGGCAGAGCCAGTTGTCATTCACACAGTTGGGTCGATCGACAGTAATGTCGGGATCTGTCCTGGCTGCGGTGGTCTCAGTATACCGCAAGCTGTAGCTCGCGATATTCTGAGCTTTGGTTCACGGGAGGAAGCTAGTATATGTCCTCCAGTGACCCTTAAGAGAACTATGGGGAAAAACACTTACCCCATAGTTCTCTTTTAACTTGCATTCACCTAATTATGTTATAAAAAATAAGATGCTGGTGATACAAAACCGACTTTGGGAAAAATCTGTTTTAAGACATATGGCCCTTAAACATGCTTAGTAGTAATTTTACAAATAACATGGCAGGAATTAATTTGAAAATCACTTTCATCATTGCTTAAAAATAGGAATGGACTTTTATTACTAGCATGTAGGCACATTTGGCAATATGTCTGTGAAGGTTCTCATTCATCCAGGTCATGGTATATATGTAAAAAAATAAGTCAAGGCAACTGGACTTGTATTTTTCTTGAAGATGTTTCGCTGGTCATCCAACCAGCTTTCTCAATTCAGAATGACTTGCACAAAAATTCTCTGAGAATAAATATGGTGAATGTTGGTCCAATCCACATAATCTGTTCACCATATTTATTCACAGAGAATTCCCAGAAATATGTTCACCATATTTATTCCCCTGGAAAAGCACAATCCCAATGCGGGCATGCGGCCTGGTATGGCAGGGGGAGGGGGGGAGAACCAGGCACCATGACCCAGGTCATGTCCCTGAATGTGGGCGAAATTGATGTAAACATTCAAGCAAACGACAGCAGTGTCCTGCAAAGGTTAACTGCTACTTTGTGTTTAGGTTAAAAAAAACAAAAAACAAAGATTTACTCACCCAAACTCTCCCGCTCCTCTGCAGCGGTCTAAGGTCCAGCAAATCATCACATCTATACACTGTGCATAGATGTGAGGATACTGAGGAACATTTCAATCTGCTGCGGAGCGGATAGGCTGTAGAGAATGCCATGACAGCTGGCCAGCTCAGAACTTTGGGTGAGTAAATCTTTTTTTATCTTAGCAACTAGATAGAAATGAGCACTTAACCCCTGCAGTGTAGGGGTAGCAAGGGTTAATACAAAAAATCCTGGGGTTCTGCTGGAATAACAAACGTCATAAGAGAACCCTTCTGTTAACCCAATTGTATATATGGTATACAAATAAACAGCATAACTATGAGATAACACGATACACTGAATACATTTATTTTCTTCTTCCTGGACAGCACAAGTAGCCATGTCAGAACATTCTACAATAGCAAACGTTTTATAGCTATCACTAAAGGGAACTAACATGTCTGTCCACATGAATGTGTACACATCTAAAAAAACTATTACTTATATAAAAACATTTTAACAAAACCCCATGATATAGACTCTTAGGTAATATTCAGTTTTGCATATTACTGCAATGATGAGATACTGGTGTTGATTTACTAAAGGAGTCAAGGTCATTAATTAAGGAAAGTGTATGTTCAATCCGAAAAAGGCAGTTCTCCAGACTCAGCTGGGGAGTGCTAATCCATAAGTTGCTAACATTGGCTTTGTAGCAGCTAACAATCCTGATTGTAGGGAAAAGTATGTACAACAAAATCTGATGTATAAAGGAAAAAAGGTTAGATTCTCTCAGAGCAGAAAGAAAAATATCAATCTCCTCAGGACAGTCGCAAAACACTGAGACTTGCTGGGAGCTGTTCTTTACAGCTTTGCCAGAGTCCAATCTCCAGAAGATGGCAGTATAACCCAGCGGTCTAACAATACAATTCTGTGTCCTGTTATATACTATTCAGAAAGCCTATTTTTTTAATTGGTTCACACATGTTTGGGTGTTCAGTAATCACATTATTCAATAAGATTAATTTAGCAAAATGACCATATACTTTGCAAACCAAGCGTTGACTTCCGAGGTGAGCAGCATCTACTCTTTTAGTAAATCAAGCCAATGTTAGCACAAAATCCATATATAACAGACAAGAACCAGACAATAGGGGCTACAGTGTTACACAGAGTAAAATTATACAAGAAAAAAACAAAACAGTTTACAGATATCTAAAGAACTGTATCTAAATGCTTTCCTCCTATAATCCAAATCAAAAACTTACCATTTTGTCATGCAGAGGTGGGGAAGCTGGGTAGCTGTAAGAGTAAACTCCTGCAGGCAGAGGGCGTCTGTCTCCTAAATAATCATACTAAATAAAGAAATTGAAGATTTTATAGATTTCAATTAATTTACCCTTTCTCAGGGGCAAATAAAATATGTGCTTATACATTGAAGCATACAATCAAAATTTGAATCTATTTCTATCCTTTTAGAGTAAAATATTTGTTGTGAGTTTCTGATCACATGTAGTATAATATATAGTAGTAGTAGTAGTAGTAGTAGTAGTAGTAGTAGTAGTAGTAGTTGTTAACACTGTGTGTAGTTTGAAGAAAAATATCAATAGGGTAAGCACTTTGAGTAAAGATCTCCATTTTTTTTAACCCTTGCAGTGGGGTTAATTTATTTTCGGCCCTAAACCAAAACGAGCACTTAACCCTTGCATTGAGGAGGTAGTTCCACTGCAAGGGTTAATTTGAAAAAATCCTGGAGTTCTTTTTTAAGGGACTGCTTCACCTTTGATGAAGTTTTTCTTTAATAAGGTCCCCCATGTGCCTAATTGCAGTCATCCTGGCCTTATACTTAAATACAGCCCAGATCCAGCGATCTTATGGTCGACGTGGCCTTAGCCAACTCTTTGTTCTGTGCACTGAAGCCCCATTCGTAACTATGGGTAGAGTTAATAATGACAGTTTAGAGCGCTTGCACAGAGTAATGATCTCCCCATAGAAATGGGGCTGCGGCGCCCATGCGCAGACAAAAGGTCCATGTCGGCAGTAAGGTTAGGGCTAAAACCCTCTTTATAACTAAGCTCAGGCTGCCTGCACTCAGGGGTTGGGGACTTTTTTTAAATACAACCTGTACCAAAGTACAGAATACTTTTCACTAAGGAGAGATGAAATGCAATGCCCTTGGCAAGAAGACTGAAATTATGCTGAAGAGATCAAAAATGTCTAGCCCCTGCATTCTAAAAAGATAGACACCTTAACATATAACCTCTCTAGGTATATAATTTACCTAATTCCTTACTTTTCTCCAATGTAAAAGAAAAAATAATAATATTTTGTGTACAGATAGCTTGGAATCTAATAAGAGACGTTAATCTTATGCTGTTGAGTATGGATGAGCTCTGGGTTTGGTCTGAAACCATGTTCAGACCGAATTAAGCTTGTTGGGAGGTTCAGAAAACCGCCAAATTAAATGGGTGTTTGGCCAAGTAGATCTCTGACTGCAGTGAAAGTGATACTATCACTGCAAAATGTGACAGCTTCCCTCAGGCTGGTTGTTAGGGAGCCATCCACTCCTGGCCCATTCAACTGTTATGTCCATTAATGATTTTTAAGATTTGGCTCCTATTGACTTCAATGGGGTTTGGATTTGGCATCCGACTTAGGTAAAGTTCGCAGGGTCTGCCACAAAACTAACCTGGGTATGTTTGGCTCATCACTACTGCTGAGGGATTTTATGAAGATCTACAGCAATTTTGTATTTATTTTCTATATTATATTTAGAACAAAGATATAGATATTTTTTCTGGTGAATATTAACTGCAACTATTTACCTATTTTTTTTCCTATTTCTGAGATCCCCAGGCTCCTTTTCACATGTTTAACAAGCCAATGTTGACTTTTCTTCCAAAAAAAACAGTTTTGAACTCACTGTAAAATTATTTTCTTTAACTTGTGGAGAAACGCAGCAGCATTGAAGAGCCAATAGGTTTATATTGACACATGCAATAGGAGGATGTTAGGTGCAACAAGAAGGCAACTGAAGAGGACAGTCCACTTAGTGGGTAAACCCTACCTCCTCCAGAGAGCTCCAATTAGTAGCACACAGCACTAGGAGTATAAACCAACTCCCAACAAATGCAATAAGCCAAACACAACCAAAGGGCTGGGAGCTGAGACTCTCCAGGAAACAATAGAAAATGTTATGATAAGTACAGAAATCCAATTTTTTCTATCGAAGGACACAACAGAATTCTAGTACCAGTGGGGCAGTTACAAGTAGGCATCCACCAATGCAGCCACATCAATGTTATAAACCTTGGTAAATATATGCACAGATGACTAGGTTGCCACCTCACAAATGTAAGACAGACCTTACAGAGATGAGACACTGAGGCCGGACAGGAAAGGTCATTTTCTTATGTCTCAAGGCATAAACATGAGACATAATCTGCCATATCCACTGGGAAATAGAAGAGACCAAAGCCACCATACCCTTGCAAGGTCCCTTCAGGATCACAAAGAATCAGTGTTCCAAAAGGAAGAAGTAGCATATAAATATTCTCTGATAGTCCAGACCACATCCATGAAATACAGAGCAATTTCCTTGGAGTGAAACAAGGACGGACAGAGTGAAAAAGAACTGACTTAAGGTGCACTAGAGACAGACTGAGTGAAGTATGAACCCACTCCTCAACCTCAACTAAGGATAAAATGAGAAAACCACCTTCAGCATAAAGTTCAGTTTCGGAGGTAAATTCACATTATCCTTTTGGGGAATATATATCCTTGTGGGCCACCAACCAGGACCTGCCGTGCTGATGTGATAGCCACCACGAAGGCTACCTTCTACGACAAAGTTAGCAAGGGAATATCCAATATCCAGATAAATTTAGAATGCAGGTCTCTGCAAAATCTGAAAGTCCAAATTGAGGTAGCAGGAAGCAACAGGTGGACTAGCAGGTGGAGAAGCACGAGTCATTCCCCTGAATGAAACTACATACTAGGGAGTGGCTGACCAAGGAATGCTGAAAAAGTGTGGATTGTGTTCCACTGTGGAGTGCAAGTTTGACTTTCTGTCCTGACGTGTTCCCGTGTGGACAGGAAAGGGAGGGGTCTCTCTTGTGTTGCTGCACAGGATAAAAGAGGAAGAAATTTGGAGAATGTTTGAAGAAGTTCCTGAAGGGAATGAAACGCGTCAAGGGTGATGGTCTTGACCTGATATCCGATGCTTCGTTATGTCAGGTCAATATGTGCAATAGATATCTTTTATTAGCATATGATTATGTCAAATTAATACGGATATCATGATCATATATTGTTGTTTGCTTTATGGGGGATATAGTTTTGTCTGTTATTTTTGTTTTATATATTAATTATGTTGAATAATAAATACTAAACATTTTTAAACATTTTATGTATATGGAAAGTTTTCTTCCTTGGGATCTCCATTTAGAGTGTATTTGCTGCTTTTTTTATATTTTGAAGGAGTTACACCCAGGATCGAAAAAAAAGAAAAATAAGGAAGAGAATAATATTTTTATTAAGTAAATGATTATTTGAGGATTGTTGCCCACTTTTCTATAAATAGAAATCTGTACCCTATTTCTACTGAACACCACATATTAATCCACCCCCTGCTGTAAGAAAGACATAACCCTACCAACCAAAAATAATGGAGGTGAACTCCCAAAGATTCTCACCAGCCAAATTATGCCTTCCAAGTCCACTGGCACCTGTCAGTTTATGGATCAGGTTAGTGTACCATGCCCTCATAAGACAATTGGGAAACATGAAAATGATAGAGATAACTTCCAATGCTATGCTGTGAAGCAGCCATGCAGAAGCTTCAGCAGAGGGAACACACAGATCATGCTAATTCCACAAAGCAACAAAAGCATCTGTCAACACTTGTCAATGAGTCTCGTGTCATGCGATGAACCCAACTTTCTGCTGCATCAGGATGCCATCACCTCCATGTCTCTCATCCTCCACCAAAGGCAGATCTGTCAAAATACACTCTGTTGTAATGGCCACTATCTAGGATGCAGGATCTGAGGTAGTCCACCTGCCTGTTTTCAATGTCTGTAAAGTACACTGGGCAGAAAGCCAGCACCCCCTTGATGACTGAAAAATGCCTGTGGCATTGTCTGACTGTACTCTCACCAGGTGAGTTCTGAGGTGATCCTTCCAGTAAAGGAGTAATACTCAAGTCAATCAAGGTTATGGTAGGTAACCAGGCATCCTCTGTCATGCACTGATCCTGCACCATCAGGGTCCCCACCTCCCCAGCTGTAAAGCTTACATCCATTGTCACAATCTTTTACTGAAGTGGAAGAAAGCACTTTCCAGATGTCAACACCCAGAGCTTTTTCACCAGGGGTTCAGCAGCATCTCCCTGTGCTACAAAAGAGCTACCACTTTCATGAACACTCTTAGAGCCAATGCTAGGCTAAAAGGGAGTGCCACAAACTTGCAGTGATCTTTCCCCATCACAAAATGCGGAAACCACTAGTGTCTGTGGAAGATCTGAATGTGGACTTGCACGTCCATAATGTTGATAGAGTCCCCCTGATGGAGAGACACAACCACTTGGTGAAGATACTCAATACGGAATTTCAGCACCTTTACAAGGGCATTGAGCACTTTTAGGCCCAGAATTGGACGATCTCTGACTTTCTTGAGGACGTTAAAGAGGTCTGAATTAAAACCTCTGAACCTCTCCAATGCGACAAGTTCAACAGTCTCTCAGGTGTTCGAGGCAAAGAAGTGTTACAAAAGTACTGAGACTGGATCTGTTAAGAGGAGTGACAGAACTCCATCCTTTACTTTGTCCAATTGGTGGTTGTCTGTGACACCAATACCTAAGCCAACATTGGTCAGATCAGTGTTCCACTTGCATACACCTAGCACCAGATAGGTATTTAATGTAGGGGGACTCTTTTGCTGAGATAACTGCGGCCTTATTCAGTCAAGACACAAGACAATGCACCACAAATGGAATCACCTATTCCTTAACAAAATCCTCTGTGAAAATATAACAGACAGAGAAACACTTCAGAAAATCAAATGATTATCTTTCATGTCTTCTAAATGAACTTGTCAAAGAATGGGTAATATGAGAATACTTTATATGAACATTTACACTTGTGTGTTCTGAAAACTAGAGCAGACTTCTGCTCGTGGGCAGGCGAGTCTTCCAAGTTAAGGGTCACCCAAACCATGGTAATTAGGGCAGCATCACACACCAGCATCACACACCTCTCTAAGGTAGCCAATGACTTCTCATCATCATTCAGGGGTGAGGTGAACTGCCATTTCCAAAGGTACCTTCATGTCAATATCTTGAGTGGTTTGGGAGCTCCCCATCAGAATTTTCTGAAGGCAAGGAGTAAGCAGAGGATGCTTCCTATGTGCTCTGGACTCAGAGCACATAGGAAGTATTAAATATTTCTAGGGTTGAAGAGGACAAGGAGGTCTCCAAAAACAGCAATGGTGTGCCAGATGTGGGTGCAGAGATGGGCAGCTCTGATGTCAAATAGCAGCTGCTACAAAGAAATTCTACCACAGATCACTACCACAAGACCGCTGCATACAAATCTGGCCAGATAGCAAAGGAGAGACTTCCACCTCCAGCACACTCTCTCCCACCAGAACTGCAGTATATGGGGTGGCTTGGGACTGCAGTCTGGTATCCTGAAAAATGGTCTGGAGTCTGAAGCATGGAGGGAAGTACTGTGACAGGCAGTCAGAGATCACCAGTCATATGCATTCTCCGGTGCAAGCACCTCAGCTGTATTTTATTCAGGGCTATTACGATGGGGACTACAAAATTCTAGGACAGTCTGTCACCCAGTCAGCTGTTTGAAGGTTAGCAGCCAAAAGGAAGAAACAAGACACCACAAAAAAAAACACACCAAAAAAGGTGACAGGAAGATGAGAGGAAGTGGGAGGAAGATGAACCTTCCTCCCAGGACACCTGGAAAAAATGGAGCTCTCTAGCAGACGTGGTTTTAAAGTGTATGTAAACTCTAACAATTAACCCTTTTTGCTCCCTTTAGACTTGTTTAATATAGTATTTAAAGCTTGATATCTGCTTGTGCATAAGAAAAACTGTTGACCTGTGTCATCTGCACACATCTTGTACTACCTCAAAGACACCTCCTAGTTAGGGTTGCTTATTCATATGTAATAGTGCCACCCATTCATATGTAAATATCACAGTTGAGACTATTTTCAGTGGGGGGCCAGTAGCCCCTATCTTAATTTTGGTTGCCCCTCTCTGCCTGACATCTTGTGTCTGGGTTTCTGCTGCCATGAAACCCGGACACGGCATTCAAAACCCGGACTGTCCGGGTGAATCCTGGACAGGTGGCAACCATACTCCTAGTTCTTATTTTGAACTACAGAACTATTAGCCTTTCAGTTGTTGAGATCTAAGAGTGTGAGTGGTTAAGTACATTAGCAAAAGACAACTGGGAGGGCTGATAACACTTAGTCCAAAAAAATGCTGTGTTGTCAGCACATAAAAGGGTTTAAACACTGAATTTATTTCTAGTACAGCAACAGGTTTTTTTCTGTATTTGCAGGGTCTTTAAAAGTATAAAAAGTGGGGAAATGTACATGTATGGTAGAGATGTACGACACATGTTGTGTTTTTAACTACCCTTTGGCATACGCTAAGCCACTAGTTGGATTGACACCTTAGGTTTCACTTTTGTTGTACCTAGCATCCTCCACTTGCAGGTGTCAATATTAAACCACTGATCTTTGAATGCTGCTGTGTCTCTCCATGAATGATGAAGGGAAAGCCTGTTTGCAAAATTTAACAGCTCAAGCTGAAATTACACATGCAAATGAGTCACAGGAGTGAATCATCCTACCTATCCTACAGAGAAATCCGACAACTTAGTTTAAAACATGTATAAACTTGAAAAAAAATATTGACCCTAAACCATTATAGTTTTTATTTACCCCTTGTTTATACTCACTGTACCTATAACAAATTGATAAGGTGATGGCTGGCAAAGATTATGGTACACACCTACATGTGTGAACAGGCCTTTATAGCTTCCCATCAAAGACTAGCTAAACTGCAGCACATAGATGAACCTGTCAATTTAAAATGTTTTACAGCAGGAAAACAGAAAATAGGCCCTATATCGTTCAATATACAAGTTCAAATGGCATACACCTCAGAAATAACTTAAAGCTTAAAGAGCAAATGTATTATATTCTGACAAAGAGTATACATTATTGCTAATTATTCCACTGCATTCCCCATTTTTCGAATTAGCTGGAAAATTTAATGAATTTTTCAGGATGCATTTTTCCAGTATATGGCATTATTAAATGTAATTTGCAGGATATGGAAAATTTCTCATATTTTCTGTAACTGAAAACAGCATACAATGTGTTTAAATGATTCGTAAAATACTCACTTTTGGAGAACTGATTGAACGTCTCATGGTATAAGCAGATGGATCCCCAAAGCTCTCATCCCGAGACCCAGGTTCAAATCGTGCACTAGGGGAGCGTACAGGAGAACAGACTCTCTGACGAGTTCTGTATGTCCCCTGGCTTGGAGAGCGTGGTACTGAGCGAGAACGAGGCTGTAGCGAGAGGCGACGGAGAGATCCACAAACTGCATCAGCCTCCTGGTAGTACAAAGCTGGGCGAGGAGCCCATAGTTCTACTGGACGTCCATAAACACCAGGGTCCTTCCACTCCCGTGGCTCATATGATGGCCTACTGTGGAACATCTGTTGCCTGTCCTCCACGGCCCACCGTGGTATGTCTCTATCAAAAGCAGACATAGAGCAAATGCTGTCAGGCCGTGATCCTGCCTCAGTGTAGTACTGATAGCCATCAGGATATTGTGAAGAGTACTGAGGGTAGTATCCAGGAATAACGTGCGGTCCTGGCAAATATCTGTTAGGGCTGTATAAAAACACAAAATTTATTTGTATTCACAGAACACGCACTGTAAAAACTAGGGATGCACCGATACGTTTTTTTTTGGTATCAAGTACGAGTACTGATATTTTGGTTTCGGTACTTGCCGATATCGAGTAATGACATGCCGCCCCGCTTCCTGATTGCCCGGGAAGCCGGCTTCCTGATTGCCCGAGAAGCCGGCTCCCTGCTGATTGGCCGGCTTCATGCTGATTGGCCGGTAAGCCGGCTGCGCTGGCCAATCAGCAAGGAGACGGCTGTTCGGCCAGCTGGATGCTGATTGGCTAGGAAGCCGGCTTCGCCGGCCAATCAGCGAGGGCCCTGGCTGTTTCGGCCGGCTCAATGCTGATTGCCCAGGAAGCTGGCTCCATGTTCCCCTACGACACTGTCGGTCAGAGGAAATCTTCCTCTGACCGGAAATTCCGGTATGGGGGAAGGTATCGGAGCATTTGAGCATTACTAGTATCGGTATCGGTGCATCACCAGAACCATAAAAACCATAACGCAATGAAGTTACACAGAGACAGTTCTCTAACTGATAACAGAAAAAGATCATTCTCTCTGCTGCACTGGCCATGTAACAAAGCCAACCTTTTATGCTATTCTCCATAATTGATACTAAAGAATTGTTTCTAAAAGCTCAGTTCCCCAACTATCCTGATTTCTGTATAATGGTCCCGATTCTTAGCAGAAAATCCTAGCATCCCACTTTTAATACCTTAGCTTGGAATAAGGACTGGCACTGGCAGAAGAGGAGGAAGAAGGTTTGTTTTCTATGGACACATTAGCTGAGCTGGAAGTCAATCTGGAGCTGACTTAGGTCAGGTGATGTGCTAGCAAATGAAGAGTGGAATGAAGAAGTGTACTCCGCCTACTTAAAGTATATCTGAACCCACATCAAGTAAATATGTGTAAAAACGTCCACCAGCGCAAAAGCATCACTGTCAGATCTCACTTGCAGTATCTGAATCCCCCACTAGGTGACAGCCCTTTACCAGTCAAAGAGACCATGGTATTCTATAAGGAATAAGCACAAAGAAAAGCACCTCTCTGGTGCAATAATCCTTTATTGTGTGTAAAAGGAAAGAATAGATTATACTCACAAGAGCAACATAAAGCAAGCCTGTAAGTCATACGTGCCCAAGAGCAGATATACTGTAACCATTGCTGTGAGTGCACATCAGGAACTCACCCAGCCCGAACTACGAGACACAAGCCGTGCGATTGAACGTGTTTCTCTACAGAGCGAAGGGGGAGGAGCCCCTGAAACCACATTCAGCCGCACGGCTTGTGTCTCGTGGTTTGGGCAATGGTTACACCTGTTCTTGGGCACCTATGACTAACTGACTCATACAGGCTCGCTTTATGTTGCTCTTGTGACACTGCGCCTGATGAAGGGGACCCTGCGCGGCCCCTAAACATTGCTTCAATGTGACATTATGCATCAATAAAAGACGAACACTCGACCACATTGTTTGGTGTGCTGGTGACATTTTTGTTCTACGTTTGATGCCCGCAGTGCCATCCCCAATCACTTCAGCACCCACCTTCAGAGGTTCTTCGGTAAGGAGTGCAGCAGGGCATCCTAAGGATTTTCTTTGTGCTTACACATCAAGTAAAGGTCATAGTAAAACAGTAAATATTATTTAGATACCATAATCACAATAATTATTTTTAAATTAAAAATATTTAGTACCTTTTCACAAAGTTTTATTTGTGTATATTCCTTTTTTCCTGTTAGCCGGGGGCATATCAGTTTCAAAAGAGGGTGGGCACTTAGGTGTCATACACAGTTGGAAAGTACATTCCGTGCTGTGTACGCTGAGCTACTGACAAGTGATGAACACATTCTAGAATGGCGTTCCTCCTCTCATCATCACCTCTGTTGTACACTACAATCAGATGCTTTTTTGACAGTGAGGCTTCTACCATGAGCGACTGTACATATTTGAAAACATTTTTTTTAGGGTAACATACACTTTAAATTGTGATCACTAAAGTGCCCAGCACCCAGGTAGGGTTTCTGAATGTTACCCCTGTAGTATGGTTTAGGGATAAAGTTGGTGCTAGTACTGGAAGGGGAAGTCTTCTTCCACATAACTGCGCATTGAGTATACTGTAGGAGAGGACTTGCACTGATATATAACAGAGGGGCACAACACTGACTGAAAATCATTATGTATAAGAGTCAAAGCAGTGATTGAAGGGAATTACATATAGATGATGAGTACTGAATATAATAAAGGGGCTTAATTGAAGGGTGCAACACTGATTAGTATATTAATGAGGAACACTTGTGTGTGCTATTTATAATTGAGGAAACCTTGGCGGCAATTTGAAAAATGTAGGTGATCTTGGGTGCACGTTATATAATTGAGGGGCATATGGAGACACCTTGATCAACCAATATATTTTAGGGGCTCTGGTAGGCACTATGAAAAACTGGGCACACTTGGAAGCTCAGTGCCTAATTGGGGGGTACTGTTTATTTTTTATTGCTTAACCACACTCATTTGAAACCCCACTCATTTGGGCAAACCTACTTTTCACTTGGTGTTTTTTGTGTGAAAAAGCAGTACCAGAGCAAAGCAATAAAACACACAGGGATGGTCTTCTCTTGTGGACCTGTGTTTTGTCCAGTAGGTTTTTGTACTCACTGTAAAACCAATTTCTAGAAGTCCTTCAAGGGACCCTTCTGTATTTTATTGCTTTGCCCAGGTACTGCTTTTACACACACACACACACACACACACACACACACACAGAAATGAACCCACTATGGGACTGGGCAGCTGTCTGAGTACCAAGGTCACAGCAGAGATAAAAGGAGACATACTATACATGCTTTGTCCACCAGGTTGGCATAGCCTCCTAGGAAGGTCTTCAGGGTCAGGGCTCCACCAAGATGGATCATGGCCCTGGACCTTTCAAGCACCCTGCAACTAACCACACACTGCACAGAGTGCCATGGAGGGTGCCAAATGCAGGGTCTATTGACTTAGCACATTACAAGCTGATCCTGTGTCTTGTCTGGCAGGGTCCAGGTACGGACTGACATAACACTGCTAAGAAGACAACAGATTTGGATAGCTGATATAGGTTCTGCAGTGGCATGATGCAGCATTATGTAAATTTTTCAAATACGTGTGCATAAAAAGAGTAGCAAAAAATGAAAAATAGAGAGTGTGCCTCTCTTAGAGGTCCGAGAAGGTGCCCATCACCTAAGAACACTAGCAAAAAAACTGAGGCACATTAGGAGTTGGAAGGATTATGCAGGGCTGTTCCTGCAGCTTTGATAGATTTGACAGTGTCCAATCACCTGCAAGTAACTGCATAACCTACTGTTTTCGAGATTAACTCCTTGTGTCCTGTGATGTGCAATCAACAAATAGACAGAGTTTTCCTTGAAGTGTCAACCTCCTAGGCCACTAGCAAAAAACTGATGCATGACAGCTGAAGCCGGGGTTATATTGTCGCTGTTTTTTTTTTTGTTTACCAGTGTCCAAACCTTCTGAAGGAAGCACTATAACTAAATCGTATCAGAGTAACTACTGATCCTATGTCCCATACTAAATGATAACATTAATACATTTACAGCCACTACTTTCCAATAGACATGATCTAAATTGACCTTTGCAATTCTTCTGTAGGAACAGCAGATCTACGTAGATTGACCCACTGCTGCAGCTGTGACATAGAATTTTGTCTCTGTGCCAGTTTTTCTGGGTGTGTACGCGGCAGGTTTGCCCGCTGCCCATTTCCTTCTGGAAAAGCTTTACTTGCTGGTCGAACTGGTGAAGGGGCAAAACTCCATCCATTTGGTTGCATAGGGTGCTCTCCTTCAAGTAAATGTCTTGGGAGATCCAGGTCTGCGATTCTTTCAGATGAAGCCCCTGAACCATTAACTTTGGTTAACTGGTTACTTTCAGATCTCCTCTCCAACTTTTCAGAACCTCTTCCATCTCCTTCCCCACGGCTTCGTGTTTCTGGATCTTGATCTCTGGCAGGTGGTATATTTTCACTGTCCTTCCTCTCTAGTCTAAAAAACAAAAATGATATTGAGATCACCTATTAATCATATCAATGTTTATGTGTTTTTACAGGAGCTGAAAACACCTATTGACAGATAAAATTATTTCAAATTGTGGTATTGTGTTTGAAAATAATTTAGATGTTGTCACTTTAGAATTTTAACTACCACTGCAGAGCAGAGAAGTAGATAAAACAAAGCAACAGATTTTAAAATACAGTATTACTGTGTCCCTTAACCTTAGAATTCACATTGTTTCAGTACAGTGACTATTAGTAATCCACATAAGGTATTTAGACATTGAAAGAATACGTGTATCACTGTAACAATAGAGGGGAAATCTTCCAAAAGGAATAAGGAGGGGTTTTAACCATTTCCTACTCTTTCCATAAAGTAGAAATACTCTGATGTACCCCAAAGCACTTTTGGGGAGAAGATCTTTTAAAGATTAGACCAGCCACTGTATAAGACTGTAAAAGCAAGTGTAGATCGGAAGCCGATTAATCGATTATTGAAAAAGTTGACAACTTTTTCAATAATCGATTATAATCGATTATGTCGATTAGTTGTTGCAACCCTAGAGGACAGGTTTTAGCAGAATTTTCAGTGAATCCAGGCTCATGACCTTACATGCTGACATTGACTTAAAGGAGAACTATGGGGTCAGGGCTTGTCCCCATAGTTCTCCTAAGGGTCACGGGAGAACACAAACTAGCGTTCTCCCGTGACCCAAAGCTCAGTATACCGCGAGCTACAGCTACAGGTTTACTGAGATGCCGCAGCCGGGACGAATCCCGACAATACTGTCTGGATCCACCCAGCTGCGGGATTGACAGCTGGCTCTGCCTATCCAGAAGCAGAACCAGCAGTGACCACCCCCTCCCCCCGTCCTTTTCACCAGTCAGCACTGGAGGATCGGACAGGAGAGGGGGGGAATCCCTGCAGGTAGCCGTGAGTGACAGTCACAGCTCTCTGCAGGGATAGATCGAGAAGTGAGCGAGCGACAGTATGTGTTCTCTCACGATCTACTAAGCTGACCTGTGACAGTTTTTTTTTGTCACAGGTCGGCTCAGATTATGAAGCTGAGTGAAAATCACTCGCCTCATAATTCTCCTTTAATTTTAAGCACTTCGTATTATTGGGCTGACACTCACTTTTGCAGGGACTTCTAAGATCTGCACTGTGGTCTTCAGGCTCTTCATAAAGGCAGACACAGAGGGGCTACCGCTCATATCTTTTTTGTATTTGTTAAAATTAAGTTGGAATCTTTCCAGGCTGTTATATGCATTATCTAAGTTAGGAACAGCTGACCCTTGTGGGACAGCTGGAAAAAAAGCCAGTGACATGATTGTTAAAGTGATATTAAAGTCAAAAGGATTGATGTTTAGGAGTTTTGGTTTCCTGCAGCTGGTCCCCTAAGCACTGGTCCTGATTTCCTGTTTTAGAGGGACTCCTTTCTCAAGCAGAGTGCTATGCAGTCACCCTTGTGTACTAGTAAGCTGTGTGTGTCTCCACAAACACAGCAAATTAAGCTACCCCCTCCCCCCTGTCCCCCTCTCCTCCCTTCTCCAAGCTGGTAGATGGACAGTTGCTGGAGTCTGCTCTGTCCTTTGTGATCTTGTAGTGGACAGGAAGTTTAGGGAAGTTGAGCTGAGAGACTTGGAAGCAGTCTGGGCAAAAATGTAAAGCAATGCTTTGCTGGGCATATATAAGTATAGTTTTTTAATCTGGATTCAGTATTGGAAAAAAACTTTCAGAGTTTAATCCTAATATAAAAATGTTTCCACTAATTGAACTTTTGTGTCCTCTTCACTCATTGCCTGCAGAGTTTTCACCTGCCATTGGCATGTTAAGCTGATATATTGTATTACTGGGTAGTGTCTCCTCATCAGCACAGGTTCCATTTGAGCAGGCAACGTACCTTCCGGGGAATTGTTCCCCGAGAGGTGTAGTTCACCTTTATTCCCATGGGCTGACTCGTCCTTCCCTTTTTTTTTTTTTGTATTCACCATATTCGCCTGTTGACTTGGTGTTCAAAAGACTTTCCTCTAGCTACTGTATGTTGAAGGTTTTCCTGTTCAAAGACAGAAGGTGATCCGGATGTTGATGTCAGCAGGGTTGCCGGTGTTTGCCGCACCTCTCTCTGGACTATGCCCTCGGATGGGGTTGGGAGTTAGGGATGGCATGCCCATGTTAGACTCACTGGCCACATGAGGTGGGGCCATATTAGCCTGCCTAGAGACGCTAGTCCCATTACTGCAGATTTGGCATTGGTCGAGCCACCCTCTGGGGCTGGCACTCTTGATGCTCCTGTGGCAGTAGACCGTTTTGTTGCTCTTTCTAGCCTATCCCAACTGTATCCTTTGGATGTCTCTGCTAAATGCTGGAGACAATCTCATGATTGTCCTATGATCTAGTTTTATTGTAGTTCTGTTTTTATTTACTTGTTCTTTGTTGGATAATACCTGGAATTGACTGGTCCTAGACTTCTGGACATCCCACTTCCTTGAACCCGTTATACTCACGAGGGGCTGGTCTCCATGTATCTACCTATACACTCTCCTGTTATTCTTCCGCTTGGCTCTGTATCCTGAAACTATGTTCCTTATATTGAATGTTATGCTGTTTTTTGAAGATCTTACTTACTATTCTTAAAGTCGTGACACAGAGATTGCTATCCGCTCCGAGACCTCTGTTCCTTCTTACCTCCCACCAGGTTTACATTCCTGGAACCTCCTTTTTTTGAGGTCTCCGGGTGGTTTGTAAAGAGGCAAAACCTCAGTTAGTTGTACCCGTTACACCCCCCACCACCCCCTTGCTATTTTTTATATTTCCTTCTCCCTCCACTTTTCTTTTTCTTCTTACATATATTTTATATTTTCAAGGTAGGTAGGGCATGGATAATGGTAACATTTGAACAGGATCATTACTGGAATCAAACAAAATACTGTACTTGGATTTTTATATTAACCCCTTCAGACTGAGCTTGTTTTTAGTTTCTGATTGTTAATGACTGACGCACTTTTTACATTTTTGCTGTGTGATTCTTCCATGGCAAATATAAAAGACGGGGTCACGTCGGGTAAATAGACACCAAACATGTCAAGCCTTAAAATTGCGTGCGCCTGCGAAATCGCAAAGGACTACTATACCCAAAATTGGCCATAGGCGACGCTTTAAAAGCTTTTACCGCTCACTAGTTTAGTGTTAACAGTGACTGATGGCCCTAATATTGTTGCTTGTACTCGTGGTGATATGTAACATGCGCAGCGCAATGGGCACAATTGTTGTTTTCACACGTAGGCGCACACAGCGCATGTTTGCGTGTATATGTGGGGGTGGCGGACTTTTACATTTTTTTGTGTCAATTTTTTTTATATGTGATTTTAGTTTTTTTATGCCTCTTTATTATTTTTTTTAAAACGTAACTTTATTGCTATCACGTAGGGAGCTAACAAGCCCCCTATGTGATAGCCAATTTACGTGACATGTCCTCTTTATGGAGACATCAGGGGTCTTTAAGACCCCTAATGTTACCTAGGGACCCTCAAAGAAGCTGATAAAGCAGAGATCTGCTTCACCAGCTTCTCTACAGCTTTTGTAGCCAGGAATGACAGCTGAATGCGGAAGTCATGTAATATACGTCACTTCCTGCATTCTGACACCGGAGAGGAGCTTAGAGGGAGATCGTGTACTCCTTTTGATCTCTGGTCACAGAGCTGCTGTGACGGTCCTGGGCACCGCGGAGTTTGGGACCGGTGGTGGCGGATGCCCGAACGCAAAATACAAGCAATCGGGCGGCTCTATAGCCCCTGGAACGCTTGTATTTAAACAGCCATCGCCGGCAGTTTACATTTCAAAGTTTTCCCACTTGTGTGGCACACACGAGTGGGGGTGTGGAAGGACTTTTTTAAAACGCCCACCCTCATCTACAAGGTTCATGTCAGGAGGTGGCTAACCGGGGTGTTTATACCCCCTTCCTGACCAGGCCATTTTTCAGTATTCAGCTCTGCAGTACTTTTACTGACATTTATTCCGTCATGCAACGCTGTACTGAAATGAATTTTATAACATTTTTTGGGGACAGATAGAGCTTTCATTTGGTGGTATTTAATCACCACTAGAGGTTTTGTTTTTTTACTGTATAATAAAAAAAGTACCGAAAATTTTGAAAAAAAACCTGTTCTCCCTACGTTATGTTTATTATTACCCAATTTTTTGGTAAAATATAAAAGATGGGGTCACGTCGGGTAAATAGACACCAAACATGTCAAGCTTTAAAATTGTGCGCACCCGTTAAATTGCAAAAAACTACTATACTCAAAATTGACCATAGCCGACGCTTTAAAAGCTTTTACCGCTCATCAGTTTAGTGTTATCAGTGATTGATGACCCTAGAATTATTGCTCTCATTCCGACGTTCGCGGCGATATGTAACATGTGCCGCGCAATGGATGTAATCGGCGTTTTCTCACGTAGGCGGGCTTGACGCATGTTTGCGTGTGGGGGCGGAGGACTTTAATTTTTTATTTTTTTTTAATTGCTTTGATATGTGATTTTTTTTTTTTGTAACAGATTTTTTTAAACCTTTTTTTTTCCCACTGAACTTTATTGCTATCACATAGGGAGAAAGCAAGCTCCCTATGTGATAGCCAATTTGCAGTGACAGGTCCTCTTTATGGAGACATCAGGGGTCTTAAGACCCCTAATGTCACCTAGAGACCCCCAGAGAAGCTGATGAAGCAGAGACCTGCTTCACCAGCTTCTCTCCGGTTTCTTTACCGGAGAGTGACACTGAATGCAGGCAGTGATGTAATACACATCACTGCCTGCATTCAGAAGAGGAGAGGAGATCAAACGGAGCTCGTGTACTGAGCTCCGTTTGATCTCCGGCCGCAGAGCTGCTGTGCTGGTCCCGGGCTCACACCGGGAACAGCGGAGCCCGGGATGGCCAGCAGCGGTGCCGACAGAGGGAGGGGCCGCACATCCGACCGGATATTACAAGCGATCGGTCATCTCTACAGACGCCCGAACGCTTGTATGCAAACAGCCATCGCTGGCTGTTTACATTCAAAGCCGGCTTCCCGCTCGTGCCCGCCGCCTAGCGTTTAATTACAACGGCCGGACAGCAGGTAGTCAATATCACTTTTCAGGATATTGTTGCCACTTACAGAGGCATACTTACACATTGAGCTATTAGAGACTGAATGTACTCCTGATCTGAAACTGCAGCTAACTGACACAGTTATGCATCTGACTGACATCACTTATATCTCTAAGCGCCACATGCAAAGTAATTTGATCAACGTCATATACCAGAATTATTATTATCATACAGGATTTATATAGCACCAGCGGTTTGTCTAGCACTTTATGAAATGAAGGGAGACAGTACAGTTACTATACAATTCAATACAGAGTGTTAGCAGGACCCTGCTCTTGAGCGCTTACAATCTAGTAGGAAGGGCAAGCAATACAAAAGGCATTAACTCTGAGGGATGAACTGATGAAGAAGTGAAAGTACAGTTATTATGTGAAAGTGGGGTAGGCTTTCCTGTAGGATTGCCTAAAGGTGGAGAGAATGGGAGATAAGCGGACTACCTCTATGACAAAATCTAACCTCTGTCCTACCTGGCTACTTCTGTCTACAACAGCCCGCTCTTATCCTCCCTAGACACCTTGGCTCCCCTCACTACACGCAGACCTTGGCCACGTCCACTACAACAGTGGAAAACCGAAGAAACCAGACATCTTAAAAGACATATCCGCGCTCTTGAGTGGCTGTGGTGGAAAACTAGGTCTCTGCAAGACTTCACCCTTTATAAAACTGCCCCCCTAAAATATAATTCCTCCCTCCGTGCTGCCAAACAGACTTATTTTGTCACTCTCATTTCATTAACACACTCTTATCTAGTCTTCGTCAGCTCTTTTCTACTTTTAACTCTCTACTACTGTATGTCCCTCACCCCCTCCACCCACTAACTAACTCACTGCCCAGGACATTGCAATTAATTTCAAAAACAAAATAAGATACAATTCGGTATCAGATCTCCATTGTCCAGTCACCTTCCCCTGTTAATGTACCAGACCCACCAACACACTTGTGACTTTCCTCTTTTGATCCTGTCACCATAGAGGAAGATACAACGCTTCTCTCTGACACCCACCTCACCACTTGCCCCCTGGGCCCTGTTCCCTCACCACCAATTCGTCACCCTCTTGCTCTATTCTACACTCTCTTACTCTTTCCCTCCCTGCTAAAACATGCACTGGTCACCCCAATACCAAAAAAATCCCTCACTGGATCCTACCAACCTTAACAATCTCTGTACTCCACTTCACCTCCAAACTCCTAGAGTGCCTTATCTACAGATGCCTGAGCCGCCACCTCACTGATAACAACCTTCTTGACCCCTTACAGTCCAGCTTTCACCTTAAGGCCCCATTCAGACGTAGCGACATACCTTTTGCAGCGGCCGGGATAGCGCGACTTTCAGGGCGACGTTCCAGCGACGGTAGCGCGACCTTCTCCGTCAGGCTCCATTAGAAAAAAAGCAAAATCGCGCAAAATCCGCCGAAAAAAGGGTCCTGTAGAAGCGACTTGCAATGCGCGACATGGAGCTAAGACAGCTCCATTGAATATCATTAGCCGGCGACTTCTCGTGATATCGCGCGGCAAAAATGTGCAATATCGCCGCGATAAATCGCTACGTGTGAATGGGACCTAACACTCCACTGAAACCACCCCCCTAAAACTCACTAATGACTTACTAACTGCCAAAAACAATCGCCACTAATGACCACCTGCTGCGCCTCAGAAAACTCCACTCACTTGGCCTACAAGGCTCTGCTCTCTCATGGTTCTCCTCTTTCCTATCTAAGCACTCCTTTAGTGTCACCTACAAATCCAACTCCTCCCCTCCTCTTTCTTTATCTGTAGGGGTACCCCAAGGCTCTGTCTTTGGACCCCTTTTCTTTATCTACATCTTCTCCCTTGGTCAGTTTATAACCTCACATGGCTTCCAATGACATCTCAATGTCACGCCGCTTTGCCCTCCTTAAGCCGCAAAGTTTTACTTGTCCGGCGTTCCTGCAATAGACGCGGATGCCAGACAAGCTCTGTGGAACTCCGCTCTCCATCCTTAATGAAAAGTCGCTCCCTGGCCACTTTCCAGAGCCCTCCTACCCTGCTGATCCTTCTGGGCTGCTTAGACTTCTAGTGCATCGCAATCCTGCACTTGAACCTCTGCTCTCCACTATACCAGCCTCTACAGCCAGGAATCTGCCCACTCCAGGGATAGATGACCATATTAAGCAGACTACACCTAACAGCAAGTATTGATTATCCAAGCTGTTACATGCTCATTTAAACTACTGACTTTTCCTGCTTGTAGGTGAAGTGTACATTACGAGTACCACCGCTTATACTTGCCATTCAAACTTATTGATAAATACCCTTGTGATGTGAAGTGAACATTACAAGTATGTAATGTAATTACCACAGTTGTTACATACTCATTCAAACTATTGACTTTTCCTGCTTGTTTGTGAAGTGAACATTACAAGTACTACTGCTGACACTTGCTCATTCAAACTTATTGATACTTTACCTTGTGAAGTGCAGGGATTGTTTTTTTTGGACTTGTTGAAGGGGATTTCTGCAGCTGAGTTCAGTCTCCGGTCATAAGAGGTATTATTGCCGACAGTCGGCTCTACAAGTTTAAACAGACTCCCGGCGGCAAAAGTCGCCGGGAGTCTGTTTAAACAGCCCCGATGCTGGCGACGTACACTGTACGTCGTCAGTCACGAAGGGGTTAAACTCAACCTTTCAAAAACTTAGTTCATGATATGTTCTCCCGCATGTGCACCATCCCAACTTTTGCCTTGAGATTTATAACACAACTATCCAGTCCTCCCCGCATGCCGAGGTGCTAGGTGTGATCCTTGACTCGGTTCTCACCTTTCTGCCCAACATCCAATCACTATCCAAATCCTGCCGCCTTCACCTTTGCAACATCTCCAAAATATGCCCCTTCCTCACCAATGAAACCACAAAGCTGCTCATCCACTCACTTGTTATCTCTCGTCTTGACTATTGCAACTCCCTCCTCATTGGCTTACCTCTAAACAGGCTATCCCCTCAGTCTATCATGAATACTGCTGCAAGACTCATCTACCTAACCAACTGTTCAGTGTCTGCAACCCCCTTCTGCCAATCCCTCCACTGGCTTCCAATCGCCCACAGGATAAAATATTAACAACCACTTACAAAGCCATCCACAACTCTGCCCCCGGCTATATCTCAAACCTTGTCTCAAAGGATCACCTAACCGTCCCTTCTGCTCTTCCAAAGACCTTCTGCTTTCCAGGTCCCTCGTCAACTCCTCCCATGCTCGCCTCCAGGACTTCTCTAGAGTCTATCCCATCCTCTGAAACACCATACCCCAACCTGTCCATCTATCTCCTACTCTGACTGCCTTTAGGCGATCCCTAAAGACTCATCTCTTCAGGGAAGCCTATCCCACCTCAAATTAACCACTGAACTATCAAGTTCACAAACAATGAATCCCCATAGCTACCTCCTCACGTATCACTTGCCACTCCCTTTTATATTGTAAGCCCTCAGGGTCAGGGCCCGCCTTCCGGCTTGTCTTGAATTGTATTGTAATGTCTTCCTTATGCGCAAACTGCGCTGCGCAAACTGTTGGCGCTTTTTAAATCCTGTATAATAATAATTGAGGTATGGAGTGCCACTGGATGGGAAAGGCTCTGAAGAAGTCCTTGAGGCGAGTATAGGAGGAAGTAACGAAGAAGCTAGAGAGCAAGATGCCTTGAGAGGAGCGCAGAGAAAGGTTTGGGTCAAATTTTGAGATGAGGTTGGTGATGTAGCTTGGGGCAGAGATGTAGATGGCTTTGCATATTATTGTTAGCATTTTGAATTTTATTAATTGGGCACATGGGAGTCAGTGGAGAGAGGGGTGGTGGATACCGAACACTTGGTAAAGTGGATGAGTCTGGCAGCAGCATTCGTGACAGGCTGAAAGGGGGATAGCCTGTGTAGTGGTAGGTCAATGAAGAGGGAGTTGCAATAGGCAAGGCAGGAGATTACAAGTAAGTGAATTAAAATCTTTGTGGTGCCATTCGTTAAGGATTTGGGAATTTTGGAATGTTGCAGAGATTGAGTCAGCAAGATTTGGATAGTGATTGGATGAGGTGATAGTGTTACCCCTCACTGAACCGTATTTATCAAGGTATGCTTACAAATGGAAAAAGGAGAAACTGTGGTACACCGAACATGCACTTACGTCATTTTCAGGCCTAAAATGTGGAATATAACATGGGTGCAAAAATGGAAAAAAGGGCCTCAGTCATGAAGGGGTTAAACTAGAGAGCGCTCTGTGGCTAAACAAAACAATACATAGTGGTAAGGAAGACGCCACTAGCAGAGCCCTGTGCCCACGTTATACTCATCTGTCACATTGTCACCCCCCGGGGGGCATTACTTACAATGGTGTCTTCAGAGGGTGGTACACACTGTACTTAACTGAAGTAAAACTAAAAAATCGAGAAAATTTATAGAAAGAAGTTTACCTCAGCAGAGCGTCCAACCTCCTAAGGTCAAACTGAGGCAGCATGGCTGTGGGTGGGGTTATAAGGGTGCTGACCTTCAACTTTCATTTGTTTGCCAGTGTACACCTCCTGCAGCTGCATATAACCCATATGTCTATGAATACTACTATTCCTGCGCCCCTCAAAGGACAATAAGAATATTGTATTTTCAAATATATGAAAAATCTACCAAATCAAAAGTTAAATATGTTTAAACACAGATACTATTGACGGGTAACTGACCTTGGAGTGGGAAGTTTCTGGACCTGGGATGCCTCCCCCATTGCATGCACCCAAGAATCTTGCTCTTCTCTGTTTTCTGCACTAAAGTAGTAAGTGCGGATGCCAGCGTGCTCTGCCTGTCGAGACATTTGGGCTTTGTTATGGAGAGACTCATCACCTACCCAGCACACTGTTACCTGTGGGGATATTAGAGGTGGAAATGATTATTAAACCATGAAAAAACACACATAGCCTATGATTCTCAAACAAAGACAACGATCTGCCTGTAAAATGCAGCCATTTTTTATACAACTGCCTACCATATAACATACAGTATGTAACATATTTCAACTATCTCACTGTGTGTCAGTAAGCTACAGGTTTTATTTTATGTGTGACTATCAAATGCTTTAATTGCCCAGAAGTGGTAAAATCTGTGAAGTATACCATAAATTGTCAATTAACTATGCAAAACTGTAGTTAAAATAAACATGCAACCAATTTCCTACAACTGTCTGCCTGGTTGCCCAATGTGCCACTGAAGCTCTGTGAATGCTGTTTGCAGGATGTTATTTGTATCAGGAAAGTGGGCAGACACTGTTAAAGTACGATGGTACATTGTGGGTTGCCTGCCATATAAAAGCAATTATGTTTTCTTTTCTTTATATAGATACAGGTTTAAATTAGGCGTAAGCGGGCCGATCCAGGGAGGGACAGGTGCTGCGTGTGATTGCGCGCAGCAGCCTGTTCTTCCCCATGGGAGGACGTACCTGTACGCTGTCATACACACACCCGAACTTGCACATCTGTGCGGGTCCGGGTGTTCACACTTGGATGCAGACAGTGTGCTTTTAAGTGCGGAAACCTGGACCCACACAGATGTGCAAGTTCGGGTGTGCATATGACAGGGTACAGCCGCATCCTCCCATAGGGAAGAACAGGCTGCTGCGTACAATCAGATGCAGCACCCATCCCTCTTGAGAGCGGCCTGTTTACGGGCATGCACGCCGCATGGACGTGCCCCGTGTGAATGAGGCCTTAAAGTGTTTGTATAACCAAAATATTTTGTTTCCGTTTTGGATAGGGTAGAAAATAATTAAAACCCCATGTGCTTAGGCCATTTTAGTGATTTTTGGAAAAATATGGAATATAATTTTAGCTACCATCTAGAAAAAAAAGGTTCATGGTGTCTTAACTTGGGTATACACGTATATGTTCTTCGTTCAACCTGCCGACTTAACAAAGATAATATAACAGATTCCTACATCCATGCTTACAAGCATGGATGGAGGAATCCCCCGCTGTTGTCATTGAATTACCTGAACGGAGCATGAAGCTGACTGGCTGCCAGCTCCATTCAGCCGAAAATTTTCCAACCTGCTCCTTGAATCAAAGGATGCCAGACAGAAGGGTGATGACAACAGCACCCACTGTGTGAATTTCGGCCAGTTCATCAGGAACTGGCCAAAATCTGATACTTTAGTCTTTAGAGAGAGCCAAGCGCTAGGCTTCTTCTCTTTAAATGCTAACGAACTTGCCTATCTGGCCTGAAAAGGCTGGTTAAACAAGAAGAGATGTTGGCAGGAAATGGGGGAGGCAGAAAGTGAGATCACGCAGCTATGTGTTTGGGAATAACACACAGTGCTGCATACAATAAAAGGAAGATAAGAAGCTATGCCTGTGGCCTCTGACAAAACAAAGACTCTGCTTGCCCATATGATGAAGCATGCATCACCCATCAGAACTGACTGAAGTTCCAGATTTAGGCCTGGTTCACACCTGAACGTTTTGTAGCGCGTTCAACGCTCGATGAACGCTCTACAAAATGCTCAAACATCTAAATCCCATTGTATTCAATGGGTCTGGTTCATACCTTGCCGTATTTCCGCCCGTCCGAACGCGATACAAAACGGCCTACGCCCCAAAGAAGTACATGTACTTCTTTGGGGCGTTTTGGTCTCACGTTTCCATTGGGATACAGCCAAGTAGCTCTCGGAAACAGGCGTTTGTCGCACGTTTTTTTTACCGCGAATCGCGGTAAAAACGCGCATATTCAATACGCCTAGGTGTGAACCCAGCCTTAAAGCTAAGTAATAATTGTGCAGGTGAATTATTACTTTGTTCCATGCTTAAACTAGTGTAAATAGATAGTTTAGGGTTGATTGCTTGTGTATGCATGTGTATGGCTAGATTCACTATTTTCTCTGTAAGTATTACGTAAATTCTTTTGCACAGCTTTTACAGCTTTAATTCATTAAACTGAATATTTTTTTCCCATTGTGCACATGTGTACAGTATATACTTTTTTGGAAAGCACTGTAGGAGCACTAATAAGACAATTAAAATCATTAGAGATTTGTTAAATTGGATTATATTGAGGTGGGCATGATTTTTGATATCTTTGCTCAATAAAAATTCTCAAGAAAGGGTAGTAAGCATGCAAAATAAATCAGTGAAGAGCAAGGGGTATGCAACCTGACTGTTTGCGCTAGGGATGGTGCATGGCTGTCTATTGCAAAGGGGTTTGATAAGTATGCTTCTCTTTAGAGATGCACTTGGAGGAATGGGGTCTCAGAGTTTACCAGAAACGTTAACCTTAACAGTTTTGGGTACGGTAAGTGAGAGATGCATGCAGTAGCCATGTTTAGTTGACACTTCCGTATGCTCTACATACAGAATCCAAAATTAGGAAGAAGGCAGAGTTGGAAGTGGCGTTACTAAAATAGCAGCTTAGCATCAGAAAGTTTGCGTGACACTGCTAGCAAGACTGTGGATTTGGAAAGTAGGACATTAGCCTTTTTGCTGCCATAAACATTGTTTCACTTTTTGCAAACATGTTACAATGCACATTTCCACTTTTGTAGCCAGATTGGGATAACATCTACTTATATTTTATGTTCCCATTCACGTAGCATAACTGCTAAAAATATTTAGCATTTGCTGCTAACATTATTACTTGCTAATTTTTTTAATACCCCTAATAAGTTTTTCCCTGCTATATACAAAGGTGGGGGGGTATAGAGTTAATGCTTACCATAATTAATCATTTCTGTACTGTGCTGGCAGATCTCACTATCAATTGTGAACTAGATTTAAACACTGTCTGTCCTAAAAAAAAAAGGGTTGAAGATCTCAGAGCTTGTGTTCTGAATTGTATGTTAATGAGAGGAAACTCTGTCCACCGCTATGTCTCTCTCCACTTTCAAATTGTTCACAGCATCTTGCAGTCTGCACTAAAGAAACATTTAGGAATATAAGAATTTTTTTTTTTTTTTTTAGATATGCTGTTTGAATGACAGCACATAACAAATATATAGTGGGGTTTCTCCAGGGGCGTCCCAAGGCCCTGTGTCACCCGGTCTCTAGACGTGTCGTCATCGCACTGTCATTCATTTTGGTGTCACCCCCCTTGTGACGCCACTTGGTTTCTCAAAAGTGATTGCAAACATGGAAATACACTTTAAAAACCCCCAAAACCTTGTACATGTTCTGAAAGCAGAGATCCTGTACAATAAAATAGTGGAAGTTGCATTATTTTGTTATGTGGCAATACGCAACCCATTTTTTTTTACAAATATAAAACATGAGCTTGCATCAAGTAAATAGATGCAAAATATATCAAGGCTCAAAATTAAAACTACAGTACCCAAAAATGTCCAAAGGCAAGCCTTTAGAAACCTTTATAGCTGATCAATTTAAAGTTAACAGTGAATGAAGGCCCTAAAATTATTGCTCTAACATCAATATGCGCAGTGATACCTAATATGTGTGGTGCAATCATCATTTTCATACTTAAGTGCACCTGGCTGGTGCGTTTAATTTTGTATGAGCATGCACATGCTGGTGAGCGATTTTAGAATTTTGAGTGGTGTTTTTATCAAACTTTAATTCTTGAATTTTTTCCTTTAAATTTTTTTTAAACTAACTTTATCATAATCACAAGCAAACTGATAAGCTCCCTATATGATAACATATGCAGTGGACAGATTCTTTTTAGGGAGACATCAAGAGTCTATCAGACCCCTAATGTCACCTCCGCACAGATTGTGTTAGATCAGCATCTTCACCAGCCACGGAGTCTGGAGATTGATCGCTCTAAACTCAGAAGTAATCGGAGCTAATTGCTTCAGGGTTCATTCTTCACAGGGGAGATCAGTAAGTAGATGTATGCTTATCTCCTGCTGCTCTCAATGCTTCCATGGATGTCCTGGGCATACAGGAGGGACAGGTACCTTCTGCAGCATGTAGAAGTGATTAGGCAGCTGTAGAAAGCTGACAGCTTAATGTGAAAAGGTAAACTAACTCACACCCAGGAGTCTGTTTACATTTCAGTGCTGCTGCCGACATAATCCCTACATTGGCAGCAGCGAAGAGGTTAAAAGTCCAACCTATCATGGCTTCAAAGTGTATTCAGACCACTGCAGGCAAGGCTGATTGGGAGCTGTGCAATCCTCATGAACAAATCTAATGATGCCCTTGCAAAGGAAAAAGACTGTAAGCCTGTGAGGAGAGATAGGACACATGCCAATGTTACTTCCCACAAATGGGAGGCTATGAATCTGATCAACTCAAATAGAGATGGTTGAGTTTGATCAGACAATATGAAAGCAAGGCCTATGATCTCCAGAAGACAGCTGCGGACTGGCCTATGTAAGGTAGGGGTTTCTAGAGAAAAAATAAATGGGATTTTGAAACCAACGTTGCTTCAGAGGTTGAAGCAAGTGGCTGGGAGTGCCAATTTTAGTTACATCAGAAGTTGTTGTTGTTATAGACTGCGACAAATAGCTAGAGACTTCCAAGTTGTAAATACTGACGGGCAGCAGGCCAGTGTTTCCCCGACAGAATGAAAGGAGATGGAAATATATTTTTCCACTGGCGAAATAAGCCTTTGCATGACCGTATAAGTTTGTGCCTAGGAATTGTCAGCTGGAGAGATAACTGCAAGCAATGAGCTGTGTATTTTAGTATAGTTGGAAGGAACATTTGCTTTATTTTAATTTTTTTAAGGTAATAAACACCAATAGGTGCAACAGGCAGACCAGACTGCAAAGCCAGATGAGGCAGCTGAAATGAGAACACAAGGAAGATGCAAATGAGTTTCTGATGATAGAGTAGAGTTGCATAAGAGCGTTTCCTTAAGGCTTGGGGACAATGGACTTTCATCTGGAATTTTCCTTCCATCCTTCCATAACCCTATTTTAAAGACTGCCAAAGATATATTGCTAAATTTGCCTAACAGAATACTGCAACTTGTCAAGGGAAAAGGGGGTCAAAGAGAATTTTTGTTTTCCTCCTACAAAATAATATGGCGGATTTATTTTGCACTTTCCTGGACAAAAAAACAAATCTGCTGAGAAATGCTTGATAAAATCTTGTGTGTTTAGCATCATTGGTAGCTAATATGATTTTCCAATATTATGGTACAAAAAATTGAGAGGTGGTATGTGTAGCTATGGCCATATTAGTGATTTTTGTTGCAAATATGGAATGTCATTTTAGCAGCCTTCTTGAGGAAATGGTTAATAAAGTCTTAGTCATTAGCTGGGCTTCCGCTATTTAAATTATGTTTACAGTAGCTGAGATCACACAGCCATGTGTTTGGGAATAACAGAGCTGCAGACAATGGAAGGAAGATGAGAAGCTATACCTATGCTCTATGGTCTATGGTCTAGACTCCATCTTGCTGATCGGATGAAGCATGCATCAACCATCAGAACTGACTGAAGTTCCAGATTTAAAGCAGAGTAATAATTGTGCAGGTGAATTATTACTTTGTTCTATGCTTAAAATGTATTTCCACGTATGCAGCCAAGTTTAAGAAAACCCATCTACATGTTTGTTATGTGTTCCTATTCACACTGCATACCGAAAATAAATAAATGTATAAAAATAAATATTTCTTACCTTTTAGGTATCTCTGTTGATCAGGACCGATAGCAAGCTCCTCTGTACAATTTCAAAGTGACAGGAAACTCTGGATGTCTCCATAGGAAGACTAGGGACACTCTGAAATCCCTCTAATTAACATACAATGCTTCTAGATCTTTAACCCTTTGTTGGGACAGAAAGTACTCAAATCTAGTTTACAAATGATGAGATCAGGATGCTCTTTCAAGAAAGAGCAATTAATATGTAAGAAGCAATTTATTTTCTATTTATGTTATGTGAATGAAAGCATGTGACAAATAGGTGTTATCCCACTTTGGCTGCAAAGGTGGAAATACACTTTAAACTACAGTAAATAGATAGTTTAGAGTTGATTGCTTGTGCTTGGCTAGCTTCACTATTTTCTCAGTACGAATTACCCTTATATAACATTCTGTACACCTTTATAAATCTTTAATTCAGTAAAGATATCTTTTTACACCTTTATATGTGTAAATGCCTATACTTCCTTAGAAAGCACTTAAGGATCCTAAAAACGTACATAAGACAATCCATAACAAATCCCTATCAGATTACTTTTTGCTTTCTGTGTCCTGCTAGGGAGATCAGTCTTCACTTCCTTTCCTGGAGGAAATATCATCAAGGAAGGGGAAATTTCCATCCTTGACAGTTGTCTCAGTAACATTTGTTCCTACTGGATGATTAACGCTTATCTCTTGTTCTCATGATAACTGTAAAATATTGGAATTGCCCATGACAGCTAAAGAGAATGAATCTCCCCAACTGAGACACATAGAGCACTCAAAATTGTAAACTATACTAAAAAAACAAAACTGAAATATAAAAAAAAAATCTTGATTTAAAGAGCTATTACAGTCTCAAGGCCATCATTTAAAGTTAAAAGCATTTAAAATATGTCAGCTAGGGGCCGGGGCTTGGCAGGTGAGCGTGGTGGATACTTGAACTCAGTGCTCCGTGGCCACTGAGGAAATTAGTTACTTCCAAATAGCACTATCTACTCTAATGGGGAAAAATTCCAGGCATAGACCTGCACAAAAGACCCTATAGGACCCCTCGAACCACTTGGGCAAGGGTGTCAGGAGTGCCAATGGTTTGGCAGAAGAACAAAGTGGAACTCACTGGCAGGAAATGGCCTGAAGCGTCCGAAGGCAGAGGTACAAAAGGGTTAATCCAAAGAGAAGTCAAGTCCAATCCGAGTCGAGGCAGGCAGCAAAGGTTCAGGGGCGAAAGGCAGTCCAAGGTCGGCAACAGGAGGTCCAGATAAAGGGGGTCAGGAAACAAAGCAAGGCACATGTACAGGGAGCTAGGAAATCACACCACAGGATGAGATAACTCAGCAACAAGCCAGAGCTCTGGCCAGGTTTTTATAGCCAGGGGGTGTAAGTCCGCCCCCCTGTCACCGAGGCAACTAGGAGGATTCTAATCACGAGAGCCAATGGCAGGCGAGAGGTGGTATGGGTGTGTACGGGAACCTCCCCCAGCTAGGTCCACACCTGAGGCCTAAACAGGTGCAGGCACACTATGCCCGTGCTCCTGGGGATGCGCGCACAGCCTGCGTACTGCGCATGCGCACCTGCCGCACGACTCGCGCATGCGCACCTGCAACCCGGGCGCCAGTGGTTCTGCCAGGCTGGAGGGAGACTCGTACCCTGCGCCGTGCCCGCTGACCCTGTGGGGAGGTGACACCCCTGGTTTCCTGACAAAGGGGATACCAGAAGTTTTCCAATCATGCTACTATGAGAGTTGTGGCCACAAGATGCCTAAAAAGCCCATGGTCTGCCGAAATATGTGAATTGTTGCCTTAAAATTTTCCTCAGCATGGAGAAGAGTGACCAAATAGTGTTCAATAAAACCGTACTGATGAACAGTCTGTTGCCGAACCCATTTTTAATTATCCCCCATTATTTTTAATAAGGCCCATTAAGCATAGGAGACTATTCTTTTGCTCCTTTGCTTTGCCATACATTCCTTGCCTTTTTAAAGAAAGCAGTAAAACGAGGGCTCACACTGCTCCTTAGTCCCTTGAAGCTACTGAAGAGCAATGCAGATTTCCCACCAGAGTTCTTACAGGCTTGTAGAATCTTGCAGGCTCTGTAAGACTTTAAGATTTCACAGATGATAAAGACCTATTACATCGCTTGCCCACCCTAACCCTTATAGTGAGATTGCTATAGGACAGAAGGATTACTGGAAAGATCACCAGGTATTTGTAAGCAAACAAATAAATACAAACATAACATAACATAGTACATCTATAAAACTTCTCCACATATAAACATACGCATACATGAAGACTGTCATTTTGGGGTAACATACACCTTGATGTCCATTATTGACCTGTATTATTCAGTATATACACAATCCGGCATAGAATATATCAGATACGCTACTTGCATCCAGGAGTAATCATCTGCCTCTAACCAAAGGTAAGCGGCCCATGCGTGTTTACATTCTAACACGGGTGGAGAGCTGTGGCTGCTGCCCGCTGGTCATTAATTTAAAACAGGCTGAGCAACTGCAGCTGTGAAAAAACCTGTCACAACTGGTTGCTACTTGTGATTCCTTCTGCAAGAATCTGCAGATTCTTCTCCCACAAATTCCCATCCAAACCCTCGAACCTCATGTAAATGGGGCTGTACTCCTCTGTATGTACAATGTAGAGTATGTTGGCAGAACTAAATGCCCATTTAAGGTAGGAATCTCTGAGCATGTCTCTGACATCGCAAACAAAGACGGATTTGTTGTTACAGCTCATTGAAACAATGTTAAAATATTATATATTAACACAATTATAGCTTATCCTACAAAGATACTCTAAAATGTCATGAACAGATTTCTTGGTGCCCCTAGAAATTATTTTAAATAATTGGATCATACTGATATTTCAAATCAGTCAGCCTAATGAAGCGGAGAAAAGTAGTCACTCTGCTGTTTTGTATAATTATGTGCACCAAATTGAACATGGACCACAAAAAGCAAAGGAGAGAGCTATCTGAGGAGATCAGAAAGGAAATTTAGACCAGCATGTCAAAGGTACAGGCTATATGTCTATCTTCAAGCACCTTAATGTTCATGCGATCACAGCTGCAAATATCATTAAAAGTTGTTTAAGGTCCATTGGAGTGTAGCCAAACTACCTGGATGTGGCTAGATTGAAGAGAAGGACAGTGCAAATGGTAGACATAGAGCCAAGGAAAAATTCCAAAGCGATACAAGCTGAACTCCAAGGTCAAGGTACCATCCATTGCTTTTTGAGTGACAGTAGGCTCAAAAGAAGGCTTATTGAAAACTGTGGTGTCTTTTATGCTGTCAATTCTTTGACCTTCTTCTAAAGATATTTATTTTTCATTTATATTTATTGTTGCTTTATTAAATATATTGATATATACTGTGACAGTGTTGTGCCCTGATGAGGGCTAGAGGACACCCAGGGTTCTCACCCATACAGGTTGAGAGGCTCTTGAATGCATGTTGCAGAAGGAAAAAACCTGGAGGCTTTGGAGAGACTTGGGTGGATGAAGCCTCCGACCTTGGGAACATGTTTTGAGGTTGACCAACACGATATTGATTGTTCAGCTGTGCACGTTCCTTAAGGGTGAGAGCTGGTGAGTGTTCAGGGCTCCAGCTGCGTGACAAAGGAGGTCTCTTCCCGGGAGTCAGGAGGGCTCCACCCAGGAGTTAGCGTGGAGGCCAGTGCAGCAGGGAGTTGCGAACGGTGTGTGCAGGTAAGCACAGTGTTTGAGACTGTCTGAGGAGAAACAGACAAAGGGGCCTGGGGATTGAGGCCAGAGCAGCAGTGCTGCAAGAGAATAGCCAAGAGGCTAGATGTTTATTTTTGTGAAGAACAACCCCTGCAAGGACAATTGTGTTATCTGCGGACATTCTGTTAAAAGTGTGCAAGGACACCCTGAAAAGGGGATTTAAGCGAGTGGATGTGTCCTTAATGCTTTAAGATTTGAAGCTAGTTCTCACAATACATATGTTAGGTACATTTTTTGTATATTTTTTACCTGTATAATTCATAGTGGCATTCTTTAGGATCCATTTCACAACAAGCTCCTTTTTTCCTTTTTGTTGTTTTTCCCTTTTATTGTGTTGTGGAGTTTTGTTTTTGTTTATGCGGATACTTCTGCATTCCAAGGTGAGGGACATTAACTTAGATGGCAGGCACGTTGTTTGGCATGATGACATGGCCACATTCATGCAAGCATGTCATCAAGGAGCACCTGTGAGAGACATTTAAGCTGCTAAGCCCACCTTAATGCGTAGCCCCTCACCGTTTGATAGAGTACATTTGGCTACCATCTGCCAGTTATGCAGACACCATTAGAATTGTTGGCCTGCACAGCTGTTTGCTGCACTACGACATGCTGAGTATGAATTTTTGTAGCATAAAGTATCATTGCCATTTTTAAACATTCAACTATTATTCTAGTGTTATATGGGTTCATGAATGTGTAGTAGAACAGCAGGTCACTCTTTATTTATTTTGGTTGCAGAGATCCTTCAGAAGTGCGACTGATCAGAGAGTGGTTTATGTGAGAAGATTTGTGAGACTATGGAGGAGAAGGAGGGGGACAACAAAGAGAGAAATGAATGAGGATGGGAGAGACAAGAGAGAAGATTTGGAAGATGGGGTTACATCAGAGAGTAAGAAATGTTTTATGACAAAGTGTGAAGCAGCAGATCCATGATTTATGAGAGGCAGAGGCACAGCAGAGGAGGATTTCTGACGTGGAGGAGTAACAAATAATGGGCATATTTATGAGATGGGGAGACATTGCAAACAGGGAAGATTCTTCTACTTTGTATCCTTTGATCTATGACAGAGCTCCTAATCCAGTCTCTGCAACTGTTACAATAGGAAGAGGCAAATGCTGGCAATATCTCCTCTTGCTGTGTGCCAGTGGCCAGTTCATGGCTTCCCCGAACTACCAGAGCATAACCTCTGACTCTCTTTAACCCTTTCACATACCAGTCACTGACATGGGAAGTCAAAGTTTAGACAGAAAAGGGGAAGGGTATGTAGAGCTGTTTTTCACAGGAAGGAGTTAAAGTGACATTAAAGGATAAAACATTTTCCCCTCCCCCCCCCATGTTAATGTCAGCACTTACCTTAAATGATGTCTCTTAATCAGATCTTCCTCTTTCCTGATGTTTTCATCTGTCCCTCCAGCAGTGCGGCGGCTCTCCGATCCAGCGCTGACTCCTCTCTGCTTACAGGCACTTCCGATCCAGCGGTTTCTGCAGGCGGGTGCACGCGTCCATAGGCTTACCTTCCGTCTCTGCTAGTCTCCCGGCCGAGAATCCGAACTGCGCATGCGCCCGCCCCAAGATCCTTTGCGGCCGCACGAACAGTTCCGGACTCTCGCCGCGGGAGCGCGCAGCGATAACAAGGTCAGTCTAAACCGCTGTTTAAGCGTTTTTTCTTTTTGCCTATATCTACTGCTTGTCAGCAGTAAATATAGGCAAAAAAACGGGAGGCTTTAGAACCCCTTTAAAGGAGGAGTGAGAAGATGTTTATGACAGGATAATACAGGCACTACTTTAAGAAGTCCTCCTGAGAACTTCTTAACATGCGACTGTTCTGTGTATAATTTCAGAGGCAGAGGACTGTCACAGATCTGACGTAAGTGTGTTTATTATGCGTCTTGTTGTTATTTGTATCCATCTGGTCGCAAATACTTAAGTGTCACAGGAGTGGTAGTAAAAAGACGCAAATGCGGAACAATCATTATTTTACAAGATGCGACTGCAAGAAAACAGTCACAAACCCTTTGATAAATTCCCCCCAATGTCTTCAGGTCTTTAACCCTTTGCTAAGACAGACAGTGATGCTCATCTAGTGTAAACGTGATAATAAAATCTGACAGCACAGTACAGAAAGGGTTAATGATTTGAAACAAAACTCTCCACCTCTCCCTGACCCCTAGACAGTGAGAACTAATCGGGATTTTTTAAATTCTGGATGATCGGAAGCCGATTAATCGATTATTGAAAAAGTTGACAACTTTTTCAATAATCGATTATAATCGATTATGTCGATTAGTTGTTGCAGCCCTAGTTTGCATAAAAATCCTTGAAAAAAGGTAAGCTGCAAATGTTAAGTTGGTTGTTATTCCAATTTGGCTGAAAAAGTGGAAATACACTTTAAGCTTCTGCATGCTTACAAGTTTTTAACCTATGGCAGTTAGTAAAAGAAGACAGGACATCTTTATAACTATATGTGACACTGAGGCTGATGGACCATTATGTATATTCTTTTTGGTTACTTCGTGCCTTTTGCTGACAAAGGAGGAAATGTTGTCGGGCCTATTTTGTAAATGCTTTTAATTGTAATGATGACCTTGTAGCTATAATAAGATAACATTTTTACTTTTCATTTTTTTATTTGATTGTTTAGAGGCACCCAAGGTTTTTGTCTTAATTTCATGTGTATAATTTACCCTTAAGTGGGAATTTCCAAACGTTGATATATTTGTGAATGTGCTGGAAGAGGCATATCATTTTAGGATAAAAACCTTACTGAGGGCCGCAAGGAGTGAGAGAGCTCATAAAATGCCAGTTTGACACATTTGGTCGAAACCCTTTCCTACTCTATCTAGAACCAAAAAAAAGTTTTCACCTTTGCATACACTTTACAGAAGAAATAACACCACATCTTAAAAAACGTATTAAATCTCCCAGGGGACCAGTTGCATGTAGCACTTGGTCCCATTTTGATTTGTGCTATGGCTGCTAAGCTAGAGTGGTCAACAAGGTGCCCTTCCCCCCACCACTGTCCAACAATTCTGCTCACAACTATTTGATGAGTGCTGATTGGCAGTGATTGTCTCTGGCAGCAGGTGCATGCTGGAAACAAGGACCACGATTTAGCACAGCAGGGGGATGGGTCAACTCAATTCACAACACAAGAATTAATAAAAGATCAGTCAATGCTTGCAGGGCTGTGTGATCTACAGTGGCTTTCAGAAATATGCACCTCCCTTGGCATTTTTCCAATTTTGTTGCATTACCACCTGGAACCTGGAATTAAAATTGATTTATTGGGGTGTTGATATCATTTGATTTACACAACATGCCTACCATTAATGAAGATGCAAAATATTTTTTATTGTGATACAAACAAGACAAAAAAAATGAAAACCTGAGTGTGCATAACTATTTAGCCTCCCCCTATACGTCTCTATAAGCTTGACATATCTAGCCAATGGGATTTTTGCCCATTCTTCAAGGCAAAACTGCTCCAGCTCCTTCAAGTTGGATGGGTTTCGCTGGTGTACAGCAAACTTTAAGTCATGCTGCAGATTCTCAATTGGATTGCGGTCTGGACTTTAAATAGGCCACTCCAAGACATTTAAATGTTTCCACTTAAACCACTCAAGTGTTGCTTTAGCAGTATGCTGAGGGTCATTGTCCTGCTGGAAGGTGAAACTTCCCAATCTCAAATCTCTGGCAGACTGAGACAGGTTTCCCTCAAGAATTTTCCTGTATTTAGCGCCAATTATCATACCTTCTATTCTGACCAGTTTGCCAGTCCCTGCCAATGAAAAACATCCCCACAGCATGATGCTGCCACCGCCATGCTTCACTGCACTGGGGATGGTGTTCTCGGGTTGATGAAAGGTCTTGGGCATAGCGTTTTCCTTGAAGGTGAAAAAAAACCTAAATTTTTGTTTAATCTGACCAGAGTACCTTCTTCCATATGTTTGGGGAGTCCTCCACATGCCTTTTGGCAAACAGCAAACATGTTTGCTTATTTTGTTCTGTAAGCAATTACTTTCTTCTGGCCACTCTTGGATGAAGTCCAGCTCTGTGGAGGTGGGCTTAGGACAGATACTCAAATCACCACTGTGGAGCTTTGCAGCTCTCTCAGGGTTATCTTTGGTCTCTTTGTTGCCTCTCTGATTAATGCCCTTGTTGCCTGGTCCGTGAGTTTTGGCGGACGGCCCTTTCTTGGCATGTTTGTTGTGGTGCCATATTCTTTCTATTCTTTAATAATGGAGTTAACGGTGCTCCGTGGGATGTTCAAAGTTTTGGATATTTTTTGATAACCCAATCCTGATTTGTAATTCTTCACAACTATGTCTCTGACCTGTTTGGAGAGCTTCTTGGTCTTCATTGTGGCGCTTGCTTAGTGACATTGCAGACTCTGGGGCCTTTCAGAACAGGTGTATACTGTATATATTGAGATCATGTGATATTTAGATTGCACACAGGTGGTTTTCATTTAGCTAATTATGTGACTTCTGAATGTAATTGGTTGCACCACATCTTATGTAGGGGCTTCATAGCAAAGGGATGAATACATATGCCCATTTTACTTCATCATTTTGAACTATATTGTGCATGTACATTACATGTAATCCAAATAGAAATGAATCTTCATTCCAGGTGGTAATGCAACAAAATAGGTAAAATGCCAAGGGGCGGGGGGGGGGGGGGGCTGAATACTTTTGCAAGCCACTGTATCTGCCACCTGTTACTAAACATCCACTGCACAGACACACCAGCACTGACTGATCGTTAACTAGCATGAATGGTGTTATCTATCTGTCAGCTGCTAGTAAACATCCATAGTGGATGTATACTGTACATCACACGGTTATATTCTACAAAGTGAGTATCTGAGAAAAGATGGTACAGTGCTGAGCCCCCATGATTCTATAAATTGAGCTTCAACCTGAGGTGGAGCTGGCAGCCAACACAAAAAGACATAAAAATGTGCTTTTAATGCACAATGCAGACACATATCAGAATTGAACCAAATACACTTGGTTCCCTGTGGGATTCAACTAAGGAGTTTTTAAATTGTGGTGATACTTCTTCTTTAAGAAAAAAAAAATTGCAGTTATGACTGGCTACATGCATGTTTGTGAGTGTGACAACAGTTCAGCATGCATATTTAGCCTGAAGCAGGCAGTTTGAGAGTAATGTGAGCATGCAGCAGGTACAGCAAGACATACTACCTAGCACAGCGACTCTGCAGGGGGCAGGCTCTTGGCAGGGGTACGTTCCATGGGATCCTCTCTCAAGCACAGGAGGGAAGACAGAACAGGTGAGAGATGCCACACACACACACACACGAGGGGGGGCTTAAGCCATTCAAAGTAAAGGCCCCCAAATGTAGCTAAAATTAACTGCACAATTCATTTGACTTGTTGGCAAAGAGAAATGAAACTTAGGAGCAAATGTAATACAAGCAATGTCATGTGTTTCAAATAAATAGATAATCACTTCTCACATATAAGATGGCATTATTTCAATTTACAAAAGGTTTGGGAGTCAAAAACTTCTTTACAGTATCTATGTTTTTTCAGAGGAGTAAGAAAAAGCATAATCTACCGGTCAAACATTTTAGAACACCACCATTTTTACAGTTTTTTTTGTTTAATCTAAGCGGTTCAATTTATGTAAATAACCTGAAATGGTACAAAGGTGAAAGAAAAACTGGCAGAAAAAAAGTTTAGGTTACCAAAAACTGAATATTGTAAACTTCAGGGTTATACAAAAAGGCTCTTTTCAAAAAACAATTAAAGAGCAAGTCCAGGTTCCCAGCAAATGTGGGAAACTGTCCACTGCAGCCGATGTACGGGACAAAGCATTTCAGCCCAGCATTCTGTAATTGTGAACAGTCACTGGTCAGTGTGGTTACTTGACCAATGAGAAGATCTTCTTGCTAAGAAGCGCTTCCCATTGGTCAGTGTGGTCAGGGGACCATGCTGACCAATGACTGCTTGCCATTTGCGAGCATTATTCCATATATAGAGTACCAGGCTGCAATGCTGTGTATGGTGTACAGGATCTACACAGACTGCAGCAGGGGAAAATGGCAGTTCCCAAAGATATGACCACTCCCTTGATAGCCATTCAAGTTTATTCACCCATTCGCACTCTGTACTAAATCCCCTACGCTCTACAACACCCCTACACACCGATACCCAGGGTCTTTCTGCTCTGAAACTAAACAGATTTTATCAACACCTCTTCCTGCTACTGTGACTATAGACTAAACAGTCTTACCTTTACCAGTGATCGCTACGCGATCGACTGGTAGATCGCCATCGACCTTGTGGGCACCCCTGCCTTACACCTACGGTGGCCCCATTGGAGACAACTTTTGGGCCCCGATACTTAGTAACCCATGCTCTTTGTGTGTAGCTTTGACTTTTATCTTTCAGTTTATCCACTGATAATTCCCTACCTCATTGTACTTTTATGTTGGTTTTAGGCTATGTTTACTCCATGTCTGGAACAGATCTGCAAACCCAGTGCAGTGCATTTTTATTGTGATTTTACAGCGGTTTTTTTTAGCTTAAAATAGGCTTTCAGGTGCAGTGCAATGAGTTCCGTGAGCTTTTGATGCGTTTTTGACGCATTTTGCGCATTTCGGTGTGTTCCAGACCAGAAAAAATAAGACATGCGTTTTTTTGGTCTGGAACAGAAAGCACGGCAAAGGTGTGAACTGTAGCCCAGAAATCACATAGGGATACATTGGTATGCGTTTTTGGACCAGGAGCTAACTTTTCTGGTCTGGACAGAATCTGGACATCATGTGAACAAGCCCTAAACCAGCATAAGTCTGAAGGACAACATCTGAACTTCCGGACACTTTCTGTGAAAACAAGCACAATTATCGGTTGTGTCGGCTAATATCATGGCCTGAAGCTGCTTGCCATATCAAAGGACTATATATCTGTTAGGTTTCCCACTCACTTTCCTTCTCTCCTACCCATTCCCAACTGGTCCACCCTTTTGGAACTTTGCACTGCCTGCCTTGAGGTAACCGTTCCTCATTCCCACTGCCTGCTTAAAATATGCAGCATGGTGGGATATCTTCTATAGCAGCTCCTCTGACCTGCAGCCAAACTTCCATTATAACACATATGTACAGGGGTTAAATTCCACAAATAAAAAGCACACATAAATTATCTGCCTACAGAAGACCAGACACTCCCTGACATCTTCTCCATAAAAAAAACTACTCCTAATTCTACAATGCTAACTTTAGATCAAATAATTGTGTTGTAATCTCTTTTAAAAGAAAAAAAAATCCAGCAAATTAGCGACCCCATCGCAGATACCTTCTTTTACAGTGCTCCATCTTTGACGTAGACCTTACTATCATTTTATACTATGCACCCAATACCCGCAAAGGCCAGATTCTTCTCATAAAGAAACATGCAAAAGGCCTCTTAATTCTGGCAGATGTCACAGTATCTTGACCTAGTCAAGGATACAATAAACAAAAGGAACTCCCAAATGTAACATCTAAATAATCCTTCTGCCAAACCCAAATCATGAAATCTCTCGGACCACCGTCTGGTCAACAGTTCCCACAAAACTTACTGCAGTAATGACCATATATTTACTCTCCTTCTGTAAAGTGACTATTTTAGCAGTCCCATGGTCAAACCAAGTATCGGTACTTATCCAAAATTCTTTGATCGTTCCCAACATACCCTGCACATCTAGAAAATCAATGTCACTATTGGCTGCGGAGGACTCCTGATTAGAATTTTTAGCCTGCACAAAAAAATCTGAGATTAAATCTGGTTCTGTGCCCTTTTCTATCACCCTATGGGAAGCTTATAAAATAACAACGAGGCGACATTAATAAATATGGGAATTAAAAAGAGTAAACCCAAAGAATTGTTGCTCTTTACATTAAACTTGAGGCACTAAAAAGAGACCTAAATTGTGCACATAATGACCTCTGTTATCAAACGGGAGCAGACAAAATCTGGAGCAGTTGCACATGGCAACCAATCAGCATCTCTCTTCAGTTAGCTCATGTAAGATTTGAAAATGAGACAGAGATGCTGATTGGTTGCAGTGCAAATCTGCTCCAGTTTTGATAAATGACCCCTCTGTCTTTTCTGCAATAAATGCTTCTTACTTTCCTCCTCACAACATCTTTACACTGTACGCTGAGCTGCACATGCACAGCTCAGTATACAATCCAGGCATCTCCAGGGTGCCAGGATGAACTAACTCCCGTGAGTTTGTGAAGTCGTTGCGTCATTCCGCATTGGCTAAGAGAAGAACTGAGAGGAACGTTTCATTGCTCTTCTCAACACTCTTCTTTGTAGAAAGAATGCAACAAGTGTTTTCATCTGTTATATCTGAAAAAGGTGGCTACTTTGGTAAGTCAGAAATTTTGATTCAATTTTGTTAAAGAAAACAATTTCAGGTTTTCATTTTTGTTTTTTTATTGCAAACGGTTTTGTGGTATGCTTTAATTCCAGAGTATATTAAGACAATTAACTGTGAAAATTAACAAAAACTGGAAAAATAGGAGTGTTCTAAAATGTTTGACCAGTGGCATATGTATAATACTGTGTGTCCTAACCAGAGTTAGGTCTTCAGGAACCACTAACAGCTCATGTTTTCATGCAACAGTAAAATTACTTTAATAGTCTCTAGTCACATAGCTATAAGGACACCACCATCCCCCATGTAAAAATACATGGGCCTGCTGATAGATCATTTGGTCAGCAGGTAATACATTCTTGGATGGGAGCAGGAAGACATGCGTCTTCTAAGCTATAAAGAACTGAATACATATTAAGGTAGCACTGTGCTGCACTGGAGGGAAAAATATAATGAAAACGTTTGTTATGCTGTCAGTTATTTGTTACAGCTTATTTATAACTGACACAGGTTTGCTATAAACAACAAAGTGCCTCTTCTAACAGAAAATAAATCTATAAGTACATTGGTTAAATAGCATCTCAATTGTGCCTGGTTAACCTGAGAAAGTCACACATCTTACTAAAAAGTATGAACATATACTTCAAATAAAACATTGTAGGCTTAAATTAAGTTATGCTTGCACAATAAAATATAACCATTTCTTGTTACATCACTGTGCAGAAGGCAAAATCGCTTGTATATTATATGGGAAAATAATCACATTCACTGGTTTATATGTGGAAATCTACATCTACCAAAAGTTTACTGACCTTGAAAGTATATTTACGGCTGATGTTATCCGATGGATGAACAGGAGAGATACGAAAGCTTAACAGGGGGATGCTTCCTAAAACCCCTTCTTCTTTTTCATCTGAATATGAAAAGTGCAGAGTGAAATGTATTAAGATGATAAAGTCTACACAAGGAAATGAGAAATTATTACAATCAGACACCAGCGGAGATAACCTAACCAATAGCATGTAAACAGAACATACAGAGAGTACAGTAAATGGAGAGAAGACTGCTGATAATAAATTATTTGGTGACAAAAGGCACACACACATTTGTTTGTAAGAATACACAAGAGAAGAAGAGTGTGTTGTGAAGAGTGATCAATTCTACAGTGAGGAAACATGGGAGGGTAACATATGTCACAACAAAGCACTGGTTATACACCTAACATAACTCTTTCACTGCCGAAGAATACTTCAAACTATGCTGTTGATGGATCCTACCAAAGTTAAAATTTACTCTTGGAGTTAATGTCAGCACCTTTATGCCTGCATGTAAAAATTGGCTTTTGTAAATTCACTGGAACACACAAAACAATACAACACTAATAAATTATTTAAACCCCCTTTCTCCATGTCTGAATATAGGTAAACTGTGACCAAGTAGCAGATGGGAGTAGAGTTCTTATAGCCATCTGTCCAGACAATAAAAATAAGTTTCCACTAGATTACTAGGCAGGTGTTGGAACAAAGCCAATTGCTATGTACCTTTGTAATAGAAGAGGCAACGATCGACAAGGACAAACCAGCGTTTGTTCCACTGCTTTACTCCAGAGCTGGCCTGCAGACAACAGAGACGGGAACAATCAAAAGGAAAGCGACAAAAGTCATGTACTTTGATAAAGACAGTTAGAACTTAACTTAGAAGGTAGGTAGGACAAACATATGAGAGAAAGACGTGACTGAGGCACAGAGGTGGCATCATACGACACATATGGCCTGTATACATTGGGTATGAATCAAAAGACATTGTATGAATGGAAACAGCATTGGCAACAATACATATGAAATAGGTAACATGAAGTTAATAACTTAAAGTACAGCTACAGTTTTTTTTTTTATTGCAAAGACTCTGAAACTGCAAGTTAAATATTGTGCAAGAATACACACCTCTGTTTTATGTAATCTTTGCCTCAAAAAGCTATGTCATCTTTGCCTCAAATGAAGCTGTCTGTTAAAACTACATTTATCCTTTGCCAGGAACAAGGTCAGTTCTGAACCCACTCTGACCCTCCCTCACTACTGCAATTTTATCAGCCAGTTGTGCTTACTTGTTTTACTAAATGGCTCAGCTGCACTGGCCATCTTCAAGCAACTTTTACAACAACCAAAACACAACGAGATACAAATTGTCAGAATTCATCATACTCTGGGCCGGGATTTGGAAATTATTCTTCTCCAGTATCTGTCCAGGCATCGTGTATAGAACATGATGAATTAGGGGACCTTAAAACGTTGCTATGGAGCAAACCGGCTCCTAGGATGAGGAGAGTATAACTTTTTAGCACCTAGACAAAAAGGAGCACGTAACCCTTGCAGTGCGGGGGTTACTGCAAGGGTTAAGAAAAATTCTGCCCAGAGTTGTGCTTTAAAGATTTGGGAGACTTCCCAAATCTTTTAAGCAAATTGAGCTGCCTCAGGTGTCTCTTCCAAGCTTTCTCTGAAACCATCGATGCCTGGTCTTCCATCCTCCATGGACTGGCAGCTATGTTGTGGTAAGAAATAAATCTCATTCGAACCCAGCTCTTCCTCTGCCACCTGACTTTTGTTGTCATTTGTTTGAGATGTCAACTAGATTGGGCCTTACTGGCTACTGTTTCCACCTGTATTTCAGTTAACTAATTCCATGTACATTTTCAGTGTTGTCTCCAAGTTTAGTTTCCCGTTTGGACTTGGACTCTACTCACTATGGTTTTCCCACTAACGGACACTATGTTTTCTTTCCCATGTCTTTTCCTTCATTTTGATCACTACCTTCCACCTCCCTGGATCTCATGTAATGTCCGGGTTGGACACTGGATTGTTTTCTTTGTGAGACCTCTGCCTTCGTTTTACTATTTTTATTCAAATTACCCAATTTAAATTGTTTGCCGCTTAATGAATACAATGCTAACAATCATATTTGTTAAATGTTTATATTGGGAGTGGGAGCCCCACTAATGACTTCAGTGACCCCCTCCTAGGACTCTCCGTGCTCAGTGTTTGTCTGGCACTGTTTTCTTTCTTTGAATTTAGGGATATCCTAATTAGTGTATTTGACTGTTATTGCACTTTTGCTCTTCCCCACTAGGCGGGGTTACAAGCACACTCAAATTTGGTAGTTATGCTGTCTATTTCATCTTCTCTTCCTTCCTTTTTCCTTTCTTCTTTCTATCTACCCTTTTACATTTCAGTTCCAGTTTCATTCATTTCATTTCTTGAGATGGTGAACCTATCTATCCTAATGTCAGGGATTGTTATAATAGGATTCCTCCCCTTAAATGCCCAATGTCTAACCCTAGCCCTCTAGAAGTGGAGTCAGATTCTGTATCATTTCCATAAATGTAGAACTGATGTCCTATTTCTCCAGGAAACACATTTTAAGTCTGATAAACTGCTTATGATGCATAACAACTACAGGTGAAACTCGAATAATTAGAATATCGTGCAAAAGTTCCTTTATTTCACTAATGCAACTTAAAAGGTGAAACTAATATATGAGATAGACTCATTACATGCAAAGCAAGATAGTTCAAGCCGTGATTTGTCATAATTGTGATGATTATGGCTTACAGCTCATGAAAACCCCAAATCCACAATCTCAGAAAATTAGAATATTGTGAAAAGGTGCAATATTCTAGGCTCAAAGTGTCCCACTCTAATCAGCTAATTAAGCCATAACACCTGCAAAGGGTTCCTGAGCCTTTAAATGGTCTCTCAGTCTGGTTCAGTAGGAATCACAATCATGGGAAAGACTGCTGACCTGACAGTTGTGCAGAAAACCATCATTGACACCCTCCATAAGGAGGGAAAGCCGCAAAAGGTAATTGCAAAAGAAGTTGGATGTTCCCAAAGTGCTGTATCAAAGCACATTAATAGAAAGTTATGTGGAAGGGAAAAGTGTGGAAGAAAAAGGTGCACAAGCAGCAGGGATGACCGCAGCCTGGAGAGGATTGTCAGGAAAAGGCCATTCAAAAGTGTTGGGGACTTTCACAAGGAGTGGACTGAGGCTGGAGTCAGTGCATCAAGAGCCACCACACACAGACGGATCCTGGACATGGGCTTCAAATGTCGTATTCCTCTTGTCAAGCCACTCCTGAACAACAAACAACGTCAGAAGCGTCTTACCTGGGCTAAAGAAAAACAGACCTGGTCTGTTGCTCAGTGGTCCAAAGTCCTCTTTTCTGATGAGAGCAAATTTTGCATCTCATTTGGAAACCAAGGACCCAGAGTATGGAGGAAGAATGGAGAGGCACACACTGCAAGATGCTTGAAGTCCAGTGTGAAGTTTCCACAGTCTGTGTTGATTTGGGGAGCCATGTCATCTGCTGGTGTTGGTCCATTGTGCTTCATTAAGTCCAGGGTCAACGCAGCAGTCTACCCGGAGATTTTGGAGCACTTCATACTTCCTTCCGCAGACGAGCTCTATGGGGATGCTGACTTCATTTTCCAGCAGGACTTGGCACCTGCCCACACTGCCAAAAGCACCAAAACCTGGTTCAATGACCGTGGGATTACTGTGCTTGATTGGCCAGCAAACTCGCCTGACCTGAACCCCATAGAGAATCTATGGGGCATTGCCAAGAGAAAGATGAGAGACATGAGACCGAACAATGCAGAAGAGCTGAAGGCCGCTATTGAAGCATCCTGGTCTTCCATAACACCTCAGCAGTGCCACAGGCTGATAGCTTCCATGCCACGCCGCATTGAGGCAGTAATTGCTGCAAAAGGGGCCCAAACCAAGTACTGAGTACATATGCATGCTTATACTTTTCAGAGGTCCGATATTGTTCTATGTACAATCCTTGTTTTATTGATTGCATGTAATATTCTAATTTTCTGAGATTGTGGATTTGGGGTTTTCATGAGCTGTAAGCCATAATCATCACAATTATGACAAATCACGGCTTGAACTATCTTGCTTTGCATGTAATGAGTCTATCTCATATATTAGTTTCACCTTTTAAGTTGCATTAGTGAAATAAATGAACTTTTGCACGATATTCTAATTATTCGAGTTTCACCTGTATTTTCCCACATGGTTCCACAATACTAATGCTCACTCATGCTCCAAGAGGGTCTCCATGGCCTTTCATAAGTCTTGTCCTCCAGAGGTTTTGCAGCAATGGATTGATACTCAGGTTAGGTTTATAATTCTTAAAATTAAACTTCAAGAAATTGTTTACACACTAGTCAATGTTTATTTTCCTAATTCTAGTTCATTTCTTGACCTCTCTAATCTCCGCCTTGGAGGAATTCAGTTCACACAACTTGGTGATTGGAGGTGACCTTAACCTGGCTCTAGTGCCACGACTTGACTACTCCTCGGGTAAGTCTTCTATTTATTACGATTCATTAACCGCTTTTAAGCGTCATTTACTTCGACTACGAGTGGTAGATGTGTGGCGAGTGTTACATCCCTCCAATAAAGACTTCACGCATTATTCTTTTGCTCACGGATCCTTTTGTTGGTTAGATTTTTGTCTTTATTGGATGTGACCCTCACTTCTCGTATAAGCCTACAGCTATTGTCTGATCATGCTCCCATACACCTCACGCTTGTCCATGCTCGTAGACATACTAGCTCCTTTTCCTGGAGCATCAATGACAATGCTGTTCTTATGGAGGTGATTACTGAGTCTATCAGCGATTTCCTGGCAAATCACAAAGATGACGAGACTCACCCGCTCATGCAACGGTAGGCTTAAAAGTGAGTCCTGCGTTGCGTCTTTATCTACCATGGTTCCCGCCTTAAGAAAGAACATTCCTTATGAATTAAATCTCTGCTGAAACGGATTGTTATACTTGAGGCACTTCATAAACATGACTTGCTTCTTGCCGGCTTACTTGAACTCCCTACCCTCGAAATACTACAAACTAGCTAAAAAGTGAGGGCACACACTAGCACAAGTGCAACCACCTCAGGGTACAGAGGATTCCTGTCTAAGATACTGCCCACCCCACTATTGTATCTACAGTAGGTCTTCCTGTCGCGATGATACATCTTGTGCCGAATTTATTTTGCTGCATCATTTGGTATCATCAACAAACACTGAAATTGAACTCTTAATTACAACCTCACTTTCATAAATAAAGTTAAAAAACATTGACCCCCAAGACAGAGCCCTGGGGCACACCACTGGCAATCTTAGTCCATTTAGAGAATGAACTATTGATCATTACTCTTTGGAAACGTTCCTGTAACCAGTTTTTTATCCATGTCCACACAGTTTTCTCTACACCAATAGACCTTTTTTGTAAACTAAACCTTTTTGTCCTGGTTCTGTTGAGGGTTTAAATAGATATTTAAGATTTTGAGTCGGCCAAAGCGTTTATATACATGGAAGATCGAAGGCAGGCTGCTGTACAGGTTAATGAACAGGTTAATGAACAGAGTAGCAATGTATGTAACCTATACAATGTATTCAGGCTACAACAAATACAGGGTACAACAAATACAACATTGTAGGTGTGAAAGAAAGTCAAACATGAGACTGCAATGCTCTATAAAGTGAATAGGAGTTGGAAAAAACACCATTGCCCGAGCTGTGCTGGGGGAAAAAAATCCCCTATACTTTGGTATGCCTGACATGTGTAGAGGGCAAAGACATGTGGGGAAGCTGAAGACAGACAGAAAAGACAATAAGAGAAGGAGGGGGGGGGAAGGTCCTTACATACAGGTCAGGAAGATAAGTTTTAGTAATGGGGGTAGTTCCATAAGGACTGGCATGTATAGGAAGTGACAGTGACAAGAGTAGGAAGGAGGGTGGAGGGTTAGTAAGTACGGTAGGCAAGGTTAATTGATGAGTGAAGCTTAAACCAATAATACTAGGTAGACCAGGTTAGAATTTAATCTCCCTGCCCTTGAGGGAACTAGTCAGGTCTTCTATGGTTTTAATATCATTTACCCGATCCAGCTAATGTTTCACCGTCAGAGGGGAGGGTTGTTTCCATAGAGCTATACTACAAGTAGAATTAACCATATGGATTAAAACTGATGGTTTGTAGGATTTTAGAGAAATTGAGTCATTGTGGGAGAAAACAGCTCTTTGGTAATCGGGGAGTCAGTGAATTTCCGAATAACAGTATGCACTTGATGACAAAAATTACCCAGTTTGGGCAGGACCAGAAGAAGAGCATCAAGTCTTACGGAGATAAGTTGCAGCATCAACACAGGTTTGGAAAGTTAGGAAAAATGGTGTGAAGTATTTGATTGAGAGTAGAAGATATAAAGTCTCCAAGCAGAGAGAAGGTCCTTGTCTGTCTGGAGAAAGTTTATAAGAAAAGAGGGCACACGTGCCAGGCCGAATCCTGTACATTCCTGTTTAAAAGGTAGAAGAGGCCGTTTGAAGGCAGGGGTTTAGTGTAAAAAGTCTGTAAGTTGTCTCCACCACCAGTATCCAAGTGGAACAGGTCCATATCCATAAATAGGCCCAACATGAGGGACAGTCCATGTTTCCTTAAGTGTAAGGCTCTGTGTTTCCCTGAATTTCTTATTTTCAAGAACAAAGGCTGCTGGATTCCCAGAGAAAAGGATGGCCTTTCTAAGATTAGGGTTAGTTGGGACAGATGAGAGTATGCTCCATCCTCATAAAAGCGACCATGTAGGCCTGAGAGCTGGGTGCTATATAGTAGGTACATATGATGCTCCACACCAGGGAAGTACACTTAGATGCACTGGAAAGAAAGTTTGCTCTATAGAGACTTAAGAGTTTTTTATTTCTTTTTGTCTCTGCACAAGTTCACCACCCTGGTAAAGTGGATTGCAGTAAGTGTGGAAGAAATGTATGCAATTTTTGGCAGAGGTTCCTAGGGTGAAGAATTTATGCAAATTGGTTTTGGATGTGGCCTGATTCCTTCTGTCTTTTCCTTGTTTAGCTGTGCTATTGGAAAGTTTTAAAAAAATGGGTATAAGTATGCTATGTTCGCTATTAGCTATAATGAAATCCTGGAGCTCCAGATTTGTTCTCCTCACACATCCATGTCCAGGACATTTTACAAGTATGGCCATCAAGCTTGGTTCAGTCATGCACTCCTGTCCAACTCCACATGCAAATCCATCAAATGGGGGATCGCGCCAGCATTTCTTTTGTTTACCCTGAGTCACCTTGATATGGGTGTCATGATGACCCATGGTTCAGAAGGAAGTTAGTTAGCGGGTTTAGGGAGTGCCTGTTCAACAGCACCCCTTCCAGTAGACCAAAAATAACAAGAAAAGTTGGTAGGTCTTACCGAACTCTAAGTGTTTCAGTTTTCCCATCATTCCTCAGCAACAGAGCAGGGAGAACCCAGCAGTATGTTGCTCCTGCTTGTTTTAGGGTATAGTGTAGTAGTTTTAGCTACCAGCTTTCTGTGTTACAGCGCATTTGAAAGGTTCCCTGAAGAAAGAGAGAGTGCAGCCCTGCCCATTATTTTAGTGGCCATTATTTATTTTTACTACGTTTTTATGGATCTTCTAGCTCACATTCCTAGGGCATTTGGAATGGAGCTTTGGATTCATTCTGCCCATGAATTGTCTGGGTAGCTTGCCTTTCTTCTTTGGTATGTGGTGGTCAGCGGGATTATTGTGTGGGGGTCTGTTGGTAGTCCTGGTTGGCCCAGGAACTCAAGATACTCTAGCCATGCCTTTATAAACATTTTTAACTTGCAATATCAGGTGTTTACATTTAAAAAAATAGTTCTATGTGCAGTAATGGAGGATGTTGTCAAATATAAAAAAGTGGCAAACATGAATATCAACTGGGTACAAACAAGAAAGCAGAAATAATAAGTTGATACCTTTATATATGATAGCCAGCCTATTCAAATTTAATGTGCATTTCATAAACCTTTTTTATTGGTGTTACCTCTGACTCACCTGTTTGTACAGCCAGCCCATCTTTGTGACTACAGCATTTGGATTCCTTTTCATGGAGTTAGAGCGTTTCCCAAAGGCGATTCCTTTCTTGGATGGTCGAGATGGCTTTCGGGAAAAAAACAAAAACCTGTTTCATTGCCCACAGCATCTCACAAAAAATAACCCACCTCCACCATCTGTATTTTACTAGCTATGCCTGATCTAGCCTTGCTATCCAAAAAAACAGTGTTCACACCTGTGTATACAGTACTCTAGACTACAAAATTAAAAGCAGAACATCTTGATTATAAATGTAAAAACAAGGGAGCCAGCAATGCTCATTTCTGTATTGTAAGGTCAAGGAGGGGGGGATTTTAGGCTTTAATGTCACTTTAACTCCCCTATATCTACTAAAAACTAAAATTCCTGTTTTGGGTGAACTGAATTATAGCTCCGTGTTCAATAATTTTGATGAAACAGAATAAAGAATAATATGTTAACATTTTATTGCTGGTGTCAACCAGTGCTTGATTATATTAGTCCTCAAGGGACTATATCTGGGATACGTCTTAGGATGCACAAAATCTATCTACTACTATACTACTACTAATACTATTATACCAAAGCATCAGCTATGAGCTGTCATAATTATTTACACACTGTAACATATAGGCAAAGCTTACCCTAATGCCGGGGCCATCTGGATGGGCATCAGGGACCATGGTGTATATAGAGTTCTCACTGGACAGATTAGAGGTGCGCTTTCTACCTGTCTCAGCACTCATCTCAGATCTGAGTAAGAAAAATGAAATGCAGGAATGATATAACCGCATAAACTGTATTGTATTCTTAAAAATGGGATATAGTAAACTCACCCGGGCAGTTCACTTTCCTGCACAATCAGTCCAGTCACTGGGTGCAGAAGTATGATAAGACATTCATTGTGACTACGAAACAAAAAATAATGGCCATTATAAGAAGAGATCTTAACATGTAAATTGGATTTCTATACTGCAGTCCATTTTCTCTGCATTTCTATAATTCATTTTAAATAGAGGACAGGATGGCACATTGCTGGTTATGAAGAAGATTGTAAAGAGTTGGTGTTTTGCTAGAAAAACATCTAATTTGTGTAAAAACATCCAATTGAAAATATGTCTAAAGCGTATGCATAGCCAAAACATTTTAACATTTTGCATAGAAGACAGTCCCATGGGGTATATTTCCCTTACTTCTTGCTCTAGAGACACAATAGAACATGAGAGGAACTCTCGATAAAGTGAGGGAAATTCCTCTATTAGATAGCTGTCACTAACATTGTTGTCATTTGAAGATGTGCCCTGTAAATCCTCTTTAGGTGACAACTGTAAAAGTTTGGTTTCCATCATTTTCTATCCCCTCATAAAGAAAAAAAAATGTTTAATTGTACGCACACTAAACTTCTAAGTCCCCCTTTTACTACTCCATGTAATGCCCAATATGCAACATTCATGAAATAGATACCATGGTTTTACACAAATATTGATGTAAATTCTGCAGCCTCCAAAATCTTTTTTTTTCATTCAAAGTTAACACCTTTAGTAATACTTTAAATAACAAATACATAAAAAGGGTAATCATCTAGTTTTCATAGGAGTGCATCCAACAAATCAAACAAAACAGCCCAGTTTATTTCACCATAAACCATATCTATTCTTACCCATTTTAAAAGAGCTTTATGTCACTATTAAGTCTTGCTGGTGATAGCGTTTTTCATTTATTAGTCCGGACTCAGCCCTTGACATTTTGTAAATATAATTTCCTCCTCTACAGTCATCTGTGAATCTTTCAAATTTCCCCAAAATGTTCCCTTGGCGTGACTTGCATATATTTTTCCTTACAATGCTTTAAAAAGAGATGTTTATTTTATGTTTGCATCTAATCTTATAAAAATGTTTTCACAATCTCATTCTGAGTTCATTTTGGTTCATCCAATATATAATTTATTGCAAGGACATAGAATGACATGTATCACACATTTAGTGTTCCAAGCTATGCGATCCTTAAACACATACTATTGAGAATTTGAATGGGATCAAAAATTCCTAATTTTTTTATAGCTCCAATTTCTTGAATTATCCATGCTTGGGAATTAAGTTTCAATACTATTTAAAACATCTAAGGGGTCTATTCACAAAGCTGCCGAGGGCAGCCGAGTGAATGACCGATCAGAAGTGAAGTGAGCCGAACACTGTTCGGCTATTCACTTCAGGCTGGTACGGCTGATTTCAGCCGTATATCGGCTGAAATCAGCCGTACATCGGCTTGCTTCGTGTGGATTCGGATCAGCCGAACATGCTCAGCATGTTCGGCTGACCCGAAGTGCAGAAGGAGTTCGACTCAGCCGATCCAACATCTGGATCGGCTGAGCCGAACCTCCGGCAGGCTTCTCACTGCTGTTCGGGCTATTCTGAAAGATCCCGAAAAGCAGTGAGAGAATAGCCGAATGCCGCAGAGCGGCATTTGGCTCGGCTGTTCTGCTCGGTCCCTCAGAGGCACCGAGCAGAACAGAAAAAGAGTGAAAAAAGTAGAAAAAAGTAAATAGAAAACGATTGTGCAGAGCTAGCAGTGACAGCTAGCTCCGCCCAATAGTTTCCTATTGTCCGGCGGCTCTGCTGCTGTAAAAAAATAAAAATAAAAAAAATCCCCCGGGCGCTCTGGGAGCCCCCGCTCCTGGCCGCCAAGAAGAGAAACCCGCTATGTCTTTTTTTTCCTTTATTCTGACACGAGCATGTCAGAAAACAGAAAAAAAAAAAAAGACGAATTCCCATTCAAAAGCATTGGGAGTTTACTATTGGCTATTTCAATTTGCAATTTGCAAATTTTGCAGGAGACTCCCGGGGCGCCAGGGAGAGTTAGATGTTTGGAGATCAGTGTCCCTGGTTAGCAACCAGGGACGCTGATCTCTCTGAAAGTGGCCGGAGCCAGCCGTAAGATCACGGCTGGCTCCGCCCAGCTGTCAGAAGCAGGCTGTTGTGAATAGCCCGTACAGCACCCCCTCGGTTCTCCTGAACCGAAGGGGTCCTGGGGCCGAAGCCAGCCGAAGGATCGGCCAAAGCTACGGCCAGATCCTTCGGCAGCTTTGTGAATAGACCCCTAAGTGTCATAGTGTTGCTTGCTAGTTGTTATCAATGATTTCTTTTTGAGCAACGGAAACATTATGTTTTCCATTTTCCAATGCAGTTACTTTTTTTTTTGTTTTATGTATCCTTCCCCGGGTAACCTTAGCATCATATTTATTCTTATATGTTTTGCCGCACAAGATCTGCCTTATCTGCATACATCTAACCTGGAAATGTGTTCAGGTTGAGGGGAGCGTCAGTACAAGACAGAACAAAACACTCTGAAAAAAACTTGAACATCAAAACAAGCTTCTGTGTGGACATTTTTTTCATACACTCTTACATTCACACACACTGGTCTTGTCCCACTCCACCCCATAAAACCTATTTATATTCATGAGAGCGAACTACAATGTTACACTTTTAGCAGGTCTCTGCATAAAGCCTTAGGCTACATTCACATATGAGCAGTTTTCCACACGTAAATACACGCGGAACCGCAGTAAACCTAAAAAACAATGCATTGCATTGTGCATTGTTCAGACTCTTCCCGCAAAATAGTCCAAGCGCGATTTTATGGGCAGATTCCGCACCTTCCGGCTATAGTATTAGCCGCAAACGTATGTTAACGTTTGCACGGTTTCGTTCCGTGCAGTTCTGCAAGAAGTGAGCTTGGAGCGTTGGCTACTTTACAACACACAGGAACCATGGGTGACAAAAGTAGCCACCCTCCAGAAGGAAGTACAGCGAACTGATACACAAATAAGATACATTTTTGATAATAGTTGGGGTACTTGAATGCATTTTTAATATTTAACTGAGTTTAGTGTCACTTTAAATATCACCTTTGGAATAAAATCAACTTAGACACAACCTGACCACACCAGCATGAATCTGCACATAGATTCTGACTGCCTAAGATGTAGAGAAATAAAAGAGCACAAAGACTCATCTGAGTGCAGGAGAAAATTGCTTCCACTTCTTAAAGGAGAACTATGAGATGAGTGATTTCCACTCACCTCATAGTTCTAGCCGACCTGTGACAATGAGAATGTCACAGGTCGGCTCAGTAGATCGGGAGGTGAGGGAAAACATACCGGGTTCCCTCACCTCTCGATCCTGTCACGGCTCTCTGCCGTGACAGGGGGAGGGGCTGGATTCCCCCCTCCGATCTGCCAGCGCTGACTGGCGGAACGGACGGGGGAGGGGACGGGTACAGCTGGCTCTGCCTCTAGGTAGGCAGAGCCAGCTGTCACTCACGCAGCTGGGCGGATCCCGTCATCTACGTCGGGATCCGCTCCAGGTGCGGCGTCTCAGTATACCGCGAGCTGTAGCTCGCGGTATACTGAGCTTAGGGTGACGGGGGGACGCTAATTTGTGTCCTCCCGTTACCCTAAGGAGAACTATGGGGAAAAACACTGACCCCATAGTTCTCCTTTAAATATCATACAGTATGTACTTGTCAACCCGTAGTTTTTTTTTTTTGGGCAACTGCTGTCTTTTTGCCCAGTCTCAGCATTACTGACTTTCCAACTAGTTCCTACTTAAATGCCTGAAGGGCACAGAATGCTGCCCTGTATATTAAAATGTTTGACATAACCTTCTGCTCGGGAAGGGCCAGATTCACTTATAGAGGAAGACTATTTGGAATGGCCTGATATTGAGCCCATCTTATTAGTGGAATTGTGAATGCCAAATTATGAGTAATAAGGCTGCTTTCACTCTGGGTCACAAGACTGGAAGCTTTTCCCTTGAAAGGTGACTGTCCCAGGGTTGTAAAAAAAAGTAAGCACATGGTATATTAGAGTCTGAGATGGCAAAGCTGGCTTTTCTTGTAATTTATCAACCAGTTAAGCTTGGTTAATGTGAATGTGGCTACTTCTTGATGACAGAGAATAGCTTTCCTATCTTTATTTGGTTAGAAGAATGTCACCTAGGTAGTGGAACCTTCTCAGAGAAATTCATAGTTGCTCTCAGGATTTCTGTTAAGGTGCTGGTGCCTGGTGCTGAGTGCCAGCTTGAGGTGGGGCAATGGCCGCAAGGGAGCTCCATCCATACATGCATTGCTTACAGCTTCCTTACAAGTACTGTAGAGGTGCCTGGACCATCACAATCTGGCTCCGGAAACACTACAGGGCACACAAGGGAGCTGTACCAGCAATTCACATATGGATGGAGCTCTGTCACAGCACAGCATCCCACAATGGACCCCAGGCTGAGGATCCACTCATTTAAAATAAAATACTGCTACCATAAATGCCTTGCACCTACTCCTACCATAAATGCCTTGCTCCTACCCCTATCTAGAGGCAGAGGTCTTTACAACACACAGGAACCATGGGTGACAAAAGTAGCCACCCTCCAGAAGGAAGTACAGCGAACTGATACACAAATAAGATACATTTTTGATAATAGTTGGGGTACTTGAATGCATTTTTAATATTTAACTGAGTTTAGTGTCACTTTAAATATCACCTTTGGAATAAAATCAACTTAGACACAACCTGACCACACCAGCATGAATCTGCACATAGATTCTGACTGCCTAAGATGTAGAGAAATAAAAGAGCACAAAGACTCATCTGAGTGCAGGAGAAAATTGCTTCCACTTCTTAAAGGAGAACTATGAGATGAGTGATTTCCACTCACCTCATAGTTCTAGCCGACCTGTGACAATGAGAATGTCACAGGTCGGCTCAGTAGATCGGGAGGTGAGGGAAAACATACCGGGTTCCCTCACCTCTCGATCCTGTCACGGCTCTCTGCCGTGACAGGGGGAGGGGCTGGATTCCCCCCTCCGATCTGCCAGCGCTGACTGGCGGAACGGACGGGGGAGGGGACGGGTACAGCTGGCTCTGCCTCTAGGTAGGCAGAGCCAGCTGTCACTCACGCAGCTGGGCGGATCCCGTCATCTACGTCGGGATCCGCTCCAGGTGCGGCGTCTCAGTATACCGCGAGCTGTAGCTCGCGGTATACTGAGCTTAGGGTGACGGGGGGACGCTAATTTGTGTCCTCCCGTTACCCTAAGGAGAACTATGGGGAAAAACACTGACCCCATAGTTCTCCTTTAAATATCATACAGTATGTACTTGTCAACCCGTAGTTTTTTTTTTTTGGGCAACTGCTGTCTTTTTGCCCAGTCTCAGCATTACTGACTTTCCAACTAGTTCCTACTTAAATGCCTGAAGGGCACAGAATGCTGCCCTGTATATTAAAATGTTTGACATAACCTTCTGCTCGGGAAGGGCCAGATTCACTTATAGAGGAAGACTATTTGGAATGGCCTGATATTGAGCCCATCTTATTAGTGGAATTGTGAATGCCAAATTATGAGTAATAAGGCTGCTTTCACTCTGGGTCACAAGACTGGAAGCTTTTCCCTTGAAAGGTGACTGTCCCAGGGTTGTAAAAAAAAGTAAGCACATGGTATATTAGAGTCTGAGATGGCAAAGCTGGCTTTTCTTGTAATTTATCAACCAGTTAAGCTTGGTTAATGTGAATGTGGCTACTTCTTGATGACAGAGAATAGCTTTCCTATCTTTATTTGGTTAGAAGAATGTCACCTAGGTAGTGGAACCTTCTCAGAGAAATTCATAGTTGCTCTCAGGATTTCTGTTAAGGTGCTGGTGCCTGGTGCTGAGTGCCAGCTTGAGGTGGGGCAATGGCCGCAAGGGAGCTCCATCCATACATGCATTGCTTACAGCTTCCTTACAAGTACTGTAGAGGTGCCTGGACCATCACAATCTGGCTCCGGAAACACTACAGGGCACACAAGGGAGCTGTACCAGCAATTCACATATGGATGGAGCTCTGTCACAGCACAGCATCCCACAATGGACCCCAGGCTGAGGATCCACTCATTTAAAATAAAATACTGCTACCATAAATGCCTTGCACCTACTCCTACCATAAATGCCTTGCTCCTACCCCTATCTAGAGGCAGAGGCAGCTGTGCCCTCCCCGTCCATTCCTCCAGTCAGCGCTGGAGGATCGGAGCTGGGAGGGGGGGAATCCTTGCGGGGAGCCGTGACTCTGCAGGGAGATGATCGGGAAGGGAGCGAGCGACGGTATGTGTTCGCTCACTTCCTGATCAATAGAGCCGACGTGTGACAGCTTCTTTGTCACACATCGGCTCGAACTATGAGGATGAGTGGAAATCACTCACCTCATAGTTCTCCTTCAGGCTGCAGTGTTCACCTGCTGTGCTGTGAGATACAGTTGCACTATTAAAAACCCAATTCACCTTTAAAAAAATCAGAGGTTGAAGGTACTTCAACAGGACAGATCTCTTCTGAACCCATGTAGAATTCTTTGTCTGGATAAATCTGCCTGTGGGCCTCCCAGAACCAGCCTATGAGTATATAAGCAGGATCATATACAGTATATAGGTAGGATCATATATAACAATTATAAGAGTCATGTGGTGTGGCAAAAAGTGCGCATGGCTACAAAGCACTGTATAGTAGGCATTTTTTAAAGTAACATGGTAAATAGAGTCTGATCCTATTCACAGAACACACTGCATGTTTGCTGTTGTCGTTTTTACAAGCAGTAGTTTTACAGACACACATAAACCGCAGGACCAATAATAATTTTTAAACTTTGATTACATATGCTTTTCTGCCTGAGCCTACCTTAAAGAAGAACTTCATTAAAACACTTGGAGGCTTTTTGGCAACCAGCACCTGTTGAGACAATAAATGCTTTCAGGAGTATGTAATGTACAAAGCAGCTTACAGTGATCAGGATCATGTAACATATGTGATACACAAAAGTTGTACCCTCCCCTCAGGACATAGCGCCATATACCCACCCCTTTAAAAGCTCCAAGCCATACGTCCCTCCTCTCTGCGGGAAGCATTTGGAATGTAAACAACGATCCTCTATGTGAAGCACTATAGGGATGTACCACACCAGAACTCACCCCTTACAGAGTGCAGCTGTCAAAGCAAATACATTTCTGCAAGCCCATTATGCCCACTAAAAATTATTGCATGTCTATAATAAATTACCAAAAATTATACATTTTACAGACAACTGCTAATAATTCAGTAAAACATACACTAAATAATACTAGGAATGCACCAAAATTTCAGCCGCCGAAACATAAATCGGCAGAAAATGGTACTTTTGGCAAAATGCCGAAAGTGCCATATTTCGGCCGAAATAGCTGTGCATCCCTGGTTTCTCTCCTCCACACTGGGGACTGCTCTGTGGGGAGGAGAGAAACTGTCACAGGACGTTGAGCGGTGCGGGGAGGAGAGCGATGTGAGTGGCCGGCGTCTCTCCTCCCACACCGCTCAGCTGTCACAGGATGCTGAGCTCTCCTCCCGCACCGCCCCACTCAGCCTCCTGTGACAGATCAGGAGAGCGGCGGTGCGGAGGTGGAGACAGCTGTCAGCTGTCACAGGAGGCCAGCCGCTCACTCAACAATCCTGTGACATCGAGTCAGGTTGGAGAGTGGGTACACGTAGTCAGCGATCAGTGATCACTGAGTGATAATTGAGGACATGGTATGTTTACTGTGTCCCCAATTATGAATGAATGGGAAGGGATCTACATCACTTCCTGTTCATTCACGATTGTGGATATGGTAAGCATACTATCTCCACAAGTTATGAATGAAGTATAGAGGATTCAGTATAGAGGATTCCTGTTCATTGACAACAGGGGCTGCAGAAAAAGAGATTGAGGACTCTGTGTCCTCAATCTCTTTTTCTGTTTTAAAAGGGAAATATCAGAGGTCTGTTTAGATCCCTAATATTTCCCCAAAGCCCCCAACAGTAAAGTAAAAAAAAATCAAACTATTTAATACAAATAAATAAAATATTTTTAAAAATTGGAAAAGGTTAGAAAAAAAAATTTGGTTTCAGTTTCAGCCTGACATTTTTTTTTTTGGTTTAGTTTTTGAAAATGTCATTTCGGTGCACCTCTAAATCATACATATTAAATCAACCAATAATATAACTAATCGTTATCAACTGAATTTTACATGATTTCTTATTTACCATCATTATATATAAAATAAATTATTCAATAAATATAAGTATCAATCAAAGTTAATATCAAATACATTAAACATATTTTCTTTTTTTAAATATATACTGGATAAATATGACCCCATCGTACAAATGTATTAAAGCAGAACGCCAGTAAAAATCTATTTTTAAAAGTTAAATTGGGGCAGCATAATTACCTGTAATGATTCATATGTAACATCTGGAGCAATGCAGGGGATGCTAAAATTTTAATTTGTAGTCCATGCGTCATATTCATAGTTACATAGTTACATAGTATTTGAGGTTGAATAAAGACATATGTCCATCAAGTCAATATCTTCAGAAAAAATCACTTCTACTATCATGGTAAACAACCTGCTTCCCTATTTATAATGGTCTGGCCCTCTAGCAACTTCAGTGCAAAATTATAGCTAACTATAGCTAATTTGCCTACAAACGTCAGGTGGTCATAATAATCTGGCCACTCAGTGTACAGTGTGATCTTTGGGCACTGCTGCAGCGACTTCCTGTCTCACTTGGTACCTCCTCTATTTAGGAAATGTTGTATTCTTTTCAGTGAATACAAGGTGTTCTCTGATAGGACAAGGGCAGATTGTGATGTAACCATCACAATCTACCCTTGTCTGACGTACAGGGCAAATAATATGCCTCAAAACAATAGTGTGCCCCCTTAGGATGATCCAGATGTCAAGTGAGAAAGTACAGAGTGTACTAGCAGTGGCCTCACCTCTGCTAGGCAAAGGAAGCATGAGCCAAAACGCTTCCCCCAGCCGGAGATCCAGAAGGAACCGTAAACCAATGTGCAGGAGCCACGCATGCGCAATAAAAATTCAGTACAGGGGCAGATGTAAAACCCGTGCAGGTTTTACAATGCGTGCATCTTACAATTCTGGGCAACTGTCAACATCTCTCCCCTGCAGTATATTGCAGAAAGTCATTTTTTTTATGTTAGGGGGAACAGTGAGGAGAAGACATGGGGATAAGGTATAAACATGTGAAGAAAAATATTAGGTAGCAAAAGGGAGGAAAGAGATAGATAAGAACAGGATCAAAAAAGAAGGGGGAAGGAAAAGAAAGAACAAAAGAGGATAATGAATAAGGGCTCACACAACATAATCTAGCCCAACCAAATATTAGTAGTATGATACCTAAATTATTCAATGCCTGACTACATACATAAACAATGTCCTAATCCATAAAACTCAGCCTGCATACACATGAACAAAAGAGTAAAAATAACCAAGAAAAAATAACAAACACATTACCCCGGTAACTGAATCATTAGCCCATGATGTTAATTATCTGTTGTCGAAAAAACAATCTGTATTGGGTTGAGGGTAAAGTCTCTGTCTTACACTTCACTTCCTGTCAGCAGACAGCAAGAAAACAAGAACACATTTTAAATTTCCTTTTTTTTTCTAATAAATGTATTGGTAGTGTACAATATGTACACTCCATGCGCGTACAGATGTGCTAGACGCGCAAAACCGCGCATAAAAACGTGCATTTTATGCGTGGAAACGATGACGCATAGGTGTGAATTGAGACTTAGGGGGGATTTACCAAAACTGGAGCAGATTTGAACTGCAGCCAATCAGCATCTCTCATTTTCAAATCTTACCTGAGCAAACTGTAGAGAGATGCTGATTGGTTGCCATGGGCAACTGCTCCAGATTGTTTGCTCCAGTTTTGATAAATCCCCCCCTTAGTTGCTGTTTAGTGCAACAGATTTCTTCATCTCTGGCAACCTGTGATAAAGCTTACTTCATTCATGTGTTTAGACGTTCTTGCGCTCCACCTGCTGGTCCCTATTTAGAAGTGCTACTGGACACTTCCTTTAATTAAATGGATGTCATTGCAAACAAACGCAATTTGATCCCTAGTTTTTTTGTACAAAATAAAAGATGAGGTTGTGTCACACAAATAAATACTAAATATGTCTCAGCCTCAAAACTGTGCATCCGTGAAATGGTGAAAAGTGACCTAAAATTATCAACAGGCAACGCTTTGAGGGCTTGTTCACACCATATACAGTGCGTTCCAGCGTTGTTAGCTGCTGGAACGCACTGTATCACATAGTAAACACCCCCCTGTGTTCTGGGTCAGAACGGGGCGTGGCAGTGCATTGAAGTCAATGGCAGTGCGATCGCCCACACCGTAACACTGCCACATCAATGCCTGCGTTCCAGTCCAGTGCCATCGCAAAAAAAAAATGCTTTTCTAAACTGCTCAGAATCTAAAGAAGAGAGGTCTTCTGACTATTTGGTCTCCCCTCTTATATTGTCTTCACATTGTGGAGGCTGCTTTGCCATCTTCTGGAGATTCATTTTGATTCTTTGTTGTCCTATCACCCACAATCCAATGTTCAAATGGAGGGAATGAACCAAGTTTGAGAGCAATTTCTTTATAATTTTTTATTTACTCAAGATGGTGATTAAGCATACCATCTCCTGTTTGCAGAGTTCACCCGCAACAATCAGGTCAATAAATCACTGGCCTCTAAAGTTACTGCCTTCTGTTCTGCTAGAACTAACCTGCAATAGCTAGCTACAAAAAAATGGGCTCATAAAATCCATGGGGTGGTTCTACAATTCTCCCCAGAAGATAAGGTTTGGCTCTCCACCAAGCACATGCTTTGGAGGATGCCTTCATCAAAGTTTGCTCCTCGTTTTATCAGTCCTTCACTGCGCTGCCCTGGATTAACCCAGACACTTAAATTGCAAGCCATCTCTTTGTATTTATAGTGTGCTATGCTCAACCACTACAGATGCGCCTTCAGGTCCCATTTTCATACTTGCTGAAGAGGAGTATGATATGAAGGAAATACTGGACTCTAGAGTATCCAGGTGACATCTCCCTTACCTGGTGCATTAGAAGGGCTACAGCCCTAAGGAATGCACTGTACTCATTTAGCGAAAATCTTCCACCATCAATTTCCCAAAAACCAGGGGGATAGGGGGGTTGGGATCCATTGTCTTCAGAACCGACCAGCTATTTACAGCTGTTCTTGTTGCCACAAAGTGTCTGTAGAATCAGTGTGCTTGCTTGGGTCCCATATACCATTCCTGTTTTTCTTTCCCTGTGCAACTTACTTCCTGGAAACCTGTGGTATTACATTGCTATGTTTGGGCATTCTTGTGTTCCCCCTAATGCTTCTTATTGAGAAGTGGAAGTGGATTTCATGTCCAGGATAGAGATTTAAAGTTGCTCAGTGCAACTGGAAATTGCCAGAGCAAAGCACTCTGAGATTCCGTTCAAAGGCTCCTGTTCCTGTAACCCCTGCTCCCATTTATGACCTCTGCCTATTTTTAAATGATCCCCATTTGTTGCCAAATCTGACCTCTTGCTTGTATGACCTCAAACTTGCCTTGCGATTCTGTAGTCTGTCGTCAGCTGTAAGCTCTTGCCAGGTTTTGAGGCCCGCAACCTGGAAGCCGTCCACAACAACGCCCATCACTTCTTGTAGGGTGCTCTATTGAGAGGATTTCAGCCCTTTTTAGGGGCTATACTCGCCTGGTGACGCAGAGGGTCCACTACTTCTGTGACAGAGTTTAGGAATTATTGAAATATGCTTAAAATGACATATTGATTCATTAGATTGGCCATAAATACATGTGAGGATATCTTCCAAATTCATAGGAAACCTCAGACTCTGCTGCAATGGTGACCCCAACAGGGACTGCAGCACACTCACTTCACTATGATCCTTCACCCTCCTAAATGGAAGAGTGAAAGATGGACCTACTCACACAGAGGTTTGAAAACAAGCTGTAATTCTCCATGTGCAAAACACATATCCCTGTTTTGTAGAAGGGTTTTCTTGTCAGCCCAAGGAGGTCAGAAATTATCTTAATGCAAATAATGCTCGAAAAGGGGGACTTCATTTTCTGTGGGTTTTAAGATGCTTATGGCCACCCCTTACGCTGTGTTTATGAAAACTAACAAAAATATGGAGCTGAGGAAAAGAAAGTGAGGAAAGGATGAACCTTTAATTTGTTTAATGTAATATTCTAATTCTACATTTTGGATGATGTCTGTTAATAAGGGTTCTGTCTTTCTCCCTTCCTACTCCCTCCTTCTTGTAAGGGTTGCACTCATATCAGGACCGAGTGTATGCTTTGGAACAGGCTGCAGCAGATAAGGTGTTGTCCACATTCCAGAGACTGAGAGAAGAAACATCTGGAGTTAATAACAGCACCAAGAATGTGCGTCTCCCAATTCTAAACACACAATACCAAAATCTATAACCTCACAATATGCACACCAAAAAAATTAAATACTAATGAGATTCAGAGGTGAAGGAATAGGTACAAACCAATTTAATATTTTTGTTGACAGTCCAAATGCCCATTGTTTTGTTTTTATTCTTGTTTTCACATCACAAAATCTTGAATTTATGCATGCATCGTGAACATGAAAGATTGGAGAACATTATTCTCCAACACCATTTTAAAAAGTTCATCTCTCGTTGCACTAGTCAGCTGATATCTGGTTAAAATGAACCTTTTCATTCTGAATGTATGTAAAAAAAAAAGTGAATATCCTTAATAAAAATGTTGACTTCCTGTCAAAAGTCAGCAGGTAAACCCTCAACCCATTCTCTAATCCCTCCACTGACATATTTGCAGAGTAGTGAGCCATGACTATCACAAGGACAGATGTGTTTGATTTATGGATAGGCTGTACCTGAGCCTGGTTTCATTGTATCACTACAGTGTGAGAGGGTAGACAGTGGAGTCCAATGGGGAAAATGACTGGGTCTCTGATCCAAATTTGAGCAGGGTTTTTGTTATGATTGTTTGTTATGATAAGTAATGAATTCCTAATCATGCGATCACCATGTGAGCTATGCCACCCAGAGATTGCTAATGTGTTAGTAATAACACACATGCTGAATGGTTCATTAAAAAAAATAATGGTTTCAGCTTACAGAGGCCAGTCGAAGATAGTCTCTGCTGAATACTGTAATTGTCTGATATAATTATAGTACTAAAAGAAATAATAATAAAATTGTACTAAATGTTTAAAAAAACATTTATTTTTTTTATACATTTTTACATTTTACTGGAAGTAATAGAGATGAACAAAGGCAGACATGTTTTGCACAAAGTTGTCCAAGCTCACTTATACTTCAACCCCTTTAATCAGGTATGTTTCTAATGCTAAGGAAAAAAGAGCATATGCTAAACTCTTATGCTCAGTAGTTTATCGAGTGTCTCTCTACTCTAAGGCTGGGTTCACACCTGGGCGTTTTTCAGCACTGATCGAAGCGCTGAAAAACGCTCAGCAAGTGAAATCCAATAATTTCCGATGGGCATGGTTCCCACCTGAGCGTATTTCAGCCCGTGGAAACGCGCTGAAAAACGCCCTACGCCCAAACAAGTACAGAAGCTTCTTTGGGGCGTATTTCAGCGCGTATCCATTGGTATTCCCGAGTGTGGCTCAGGGTTAATAAATCGGTAACCCCGTGCCACACGTGGAAATACAGCGTAGGTCTTACCCGCAGTGTCCTCCGGCCGCTGCCGTCTTCCGGCCGCTGCCGTCTTCCGGGTTCCGTCCCTTGCGAGCATCCACGTTGCAGGGGGGCAGAACTGGCGGGAAGTTTAAAAGTTTTTTTTTTTAAACAAAAAAAAGATAGAGAAAATTAAGGAAAAATTTAACAAAAATCATATAGCCAGGGAAGTATAAAAATGAGCGTCGAACGCGCGTTTCACTGAACTAAAAAACGTGCTAAAAAACCCGCTGAAAAAACGCGCCTATAGTACGCCCAGGTGTGAACCCAGCCTTAAGGTGTAGTTCACTTATACTGAAACCCCATTAATCAAGTATGTGACTAGTGCTAAAGAAAAAAGAGCATATGCTAAACTCTTATGCTCAGTAGTTTATCAAGTGTCTCTCTACTCTTAAGGTGTAGTTCCACTTTTGCAGTCATTGAGAGACCCCCACTGTTTGTTATGTGTTCCAATTCACACGGCATATCTAAAAAATTATAAAAATCTATTTCCAAGCTACTTTGAGCAGTTTGAGTGTGGAACTATTATGGGGTCTATTCACTAAGCTGCCGGGGGCAGCCGAGTGAACAACCGACCCCAAGTGAAGTGAGCCGAACACTGTTCGGCTATTCACTTCAGGCTGGTACGGCTGATTTCAGCCGTACATCGGCTTGCTTCACATGGCTTCGGGTCGGCCGAACATGCACAGCATGTTCGGCCGACCCGAAGTGCAGGAGTTCGACTCATCTGGATCGGCTGAGCCGACCCTCCAGCAGGCCACTCACTGCTGTTCGGTCTATTCAGTCTATGCCGAACAGCAGTGAGTGAATAGCCGAATGCCGCTGAGCGGGATTTGGCTCGGCTGTTCTGCTTGGTCCCTCGGGGGGACCGAGCAGAACAGAAAAAGAGTTTACAAAGTTACTCTAGCATTGTACCCGCCCTCTGCTGATGGACCTGATGGAGAACTGCAGCAGAGGGCGGGTACAATGCTAGTATATGCCGTTAAATTATACAGTGCCTCCTGGCCGAAAAAGAAGATAGCAAGATTCTCACAGAGCCCAACAAGTGTGAATGTGGGCCCTAAGGTTACATCTACTTTAACAATGTAATCTAGACAGACCTAACAAGTAGACAGCCTGCCAGACACATTCTGTTCTTCAACTCTTATCTTATCAATAAGTTAAAACAGCCCAGGGTCCTAAGGTTAGACAATGTAAGCTTATTGCAGGGATAAGGACACTGACACATACAAAAGCAAACAGGTCCTGAAATCATCAATATATTTAGCTTTTCACATGCATATGCAGTCATGCCCTGTCATATTATAGCATAGTAAGTGTATTTTCTGTATAAAATTAAAAACTATATAATGCCAGAAGGAACCGAACAGGTTACAAAAGCTTGCACTTTTTCAATAACTTAAGTTAGCCAACAAAATCTAAAGTGCAAACTGTCAGCAAATGCAGTGATACAAAAATCAATTAGTGGAATACTGAGTAAAGCTGACCTCACAAAAGTTTTTCATTTGATCCAATAAATCTGTTTGATTTTCAGTCCAGCCCATTTATTTTTAGCAATCAAATTCCTGAAATAATTTGAGGCAAACAGTAAGTTTACCTGCATTATCAATCTCATCATAGTCCAAAATCAATGGAAAATGCCCAAAAAAAACTGAAAGCAACTGTTTTAGAACTGATTGTTTGCTCCATACAACATATGATTTGGAAAAGAACTACATTTTCCAGCCTTACATCTCCAACCCCACAAAATCAGCCAAACCAACTGATTTGGCTTTGAGAAAAGGAACTAATAATTGCTAGATTTAAATAGAATATATAAACAACCAGTTTCATCACTAATGATTACAGCTAGCATTAGATTTTATCTGTTAGATCAACAATTTTAACTAAAAACTATATGGACTTACCTAGTTTGTCAATTTAATGTATTTTGTATAACAATAGT
>NW_017306345.1:932561-940374 GCF_000935625.1 Nanorana parkeri | reverse complement strand
GGGTGGGGTGGGGGGGGGGGGGGGTTATGTAGATACGAAACATCCATAGCATTGCTTCTGGCAATATATAAAGAGTAGGACATAGTCATGAGCAATATGCAGTCAGGTGGTGGGTGTAGGATTTCACAAAAATCAAACATAAGGACAGTACTGTCAAGGGAATGGTAACAGAATACATATAAGTCTATAAAAGAATGTTTCGACATTTTACAAATCAAATTGTGCAGCTATGTAGAGGTGGTAATAGTTTGTATGTATAGTCTGTATGTATTCGTAGAAGTCTTTTTATGGAATACTCTACTTATTTACTAACAATTTATTAGAAGGTCCTTACAGACAAACGGGTACTAATAATAACTGGACTGGTTCTGGTCAATTTAGAAACACTAAATAATTGGGAACTAACAAAATAGTTTAAAAATCCTGTTTCAAATGGCAGTGATTTAGGGCAGGTTCACACCATTTTCCGGACCAGATCTGGCCCGTAAAATAGTGAGAACCTGCCCGCAGTTCCAGTGCATTCCAGACCAGAAAAAATGAGACATGCAGTATTTTTCTGTTCTGGAACAGACTGCGCTGGTGTGAACAGGGGCCAGAAATAGCGTAGGGATACATTAGGATGCATTTTGGGTCAGGAAACAATCTGCTCTTGTCTGGAGATGAACTGGATGTGGTGTGAATGGGCCCTTAAGGCTGGATTAAAGGTGCCCATACACCTTACGATTATCGGACGAAACTTTTCGTCCGATGATCGAACCGTCGTACGATTTTCGTACGACGGCCCCATCCTGCCCCGATTATCGCAAGGTTCAATCAGCGGTAGTTAGAAAAAAACACCTGGACGACTTGCGGTAATTGACCGCAATTATTTTCGTTTGCGCATGCGCAGTGTTAATCGTACGACTTTTGACGGACGGAAACGCCACCAACCATGCGAACATCGTACGATCAACCAAAGTTTTCAAACATGCTTGACCGTCAAAAGTCGTACGATTGTACAGTACTATCGATCGGGCACTCTATTCACACGTTACGATTGTCGTACGAAAAGTCGATCGCATACGATTATCGTACGATAATCGTAAGGTGTATGGGCACCTTTAGAACTGAGGCCACACCTGTGATCTGGTATTAGTGTAAGATTTCAACAGCTAGGCCCAATTTATTCTTCAACCTTGCTCAGTTGCAGTGGATGAGCAGGAAATTGGGTCTAAGTGAAATGTAATGGGAGCAAAGCCTAACAAGGAATTGTCATTTGTGATCCAGAATTTAGCCCCTGGCCAAGAAGACAAGAGCAAATGTGAACAAAAACAAGAACTAGAAGAAGAAATAGAGAGTGCTGAGAAGGTAAAAAGGTGCAACAAAAAAAAGGAATAAGGGCTGGTTCACACCATATCCTTCCCGGAACAAACTGTATGCAATAAACCAAGCCTACCGCATTCTGGTGCGGGCGATCGCACTGTGGGTGGAAAGCATATCTGCCATGCCATTGACATCAAATACCCCATGCCCCCTCCCGCCCCCGAAACGCGGGAGGCATGGTTTATGCGATCCAGTGCATTCTGGGCATGAACCGTGCCGGAAGGCACTGGATATAATGTGGGCCGGCCCTAAATCTGCAGCAGTAAATTCTAGCAATGGTTGTACTAATATTAAAATGACATAGAGATGTCTATTTTGTAAAAAAAAAGGCCTAAGTTTTGCACCTACTCCCTATTAATAGAGGGTGCCAATAATTTTGTCGAGTCCATTATTGGAGTTTTGTGTGGCATGTGTCAGATTTGGCTTTTTTTTTCTCCACTTTTTTGTGTCATACCAATACAAACAAAAGAAATAAACATGAGAATGCCTAAACATTTGTAATTGCAGCAATTTTAAGCCCGAAGTGGTGTATTATTTGACAGAAATGCAGGGGTGCCAATATTTTTGCCCATGACTGTATATAAGAAAAAAAATAGCTTTTAAAAAATATAATTGACAGAAGGGTCATCATCGGCATTTCAGCCCTACAAGGAATGAAACAACAAAAATGCGAAAGCCCATTCAGGGCAGTGAAGATAGACTACAAAAAACATATTACTACAGATAGTAAAAGAAACCCCAATTTTTTTTTTTAAATATATCAATAGTAAAAAAGGTAAGGATAAAACACATAGGTCCCATAAAAGATGAGAAGGAGAAGTTGGTTACAACAGACAGAAGGCAGATGTATTGAATATATTCTTCTTTTTCCATAATACAGACTTGAAAGATAGGTTTAATAAACAAAACAATAATTCTAATAAAAATGTACTGAAGGTACATCAGTGGCTGACAGACATTCAGGACCAGATGGCTTATACCCGTGAGTCCTCAAAGATCTAAGCTAAATTATAGGCAGACCACGGTTCCTAATTTATAAGGACACCTTAACGACTGGAATGGTACAGAATGATTGGCGGAATTGGTATTCAACAAAGGGTCATGCTGTATACAAGTTAACTATAAACCAGTCAACCAAACATCAACAGTATGTAAAGTGCTTGAGGGAATGGTACGGGACTATATCCAAGAATTTGCCTGCGAAAATGGTATTCTAAGTAACAACCGGCATGCAATTATGAATGAAGGTCAGACCAACCTATTAACACTTTATGAAGAAGTAAGTAGTAATATAGACAGAGCAAGGGCAGAGAATGTTGTTTATCTGGATTTTGTTAAAGCATTCACAGTTCCCCACAAATGTTTAGTTTACAAATTAAGTGCTACTGGCATTAAATAAATTGTATGTACAGTACATGAATAGAAAACTGATTACAGAGGTTAGTAATAAATGGCCCATTTTCTAACTGGTGTAAGGTCGTGAGTGGAGCACCCCAGAGTTCGGTCCTGGGACCAGTTCTGTTTATCTTGTTTCTAAACGATATGGAGGTTGGAATAAATAGCTTAATTTGAGTATTTGTTGATTATACCAAGATATTTAGGGAAAAGACTTCGCAACAGGTTATATAATTGCTACAGCAAGACCTTGATAAAATTAAGGGGTGGGCAGCAACATGGCAGATGAGATTCATCTATTATAAAACATAAAGTTGTGCTCTTGGGACTTACAAAATATGCATGCAAAATACTCTTTAGGAAGTGCTCTTCTAGGGGATGGAGAAAAATCTGGGGGGTCCTTATAAAACACAGACTCAGCATTAGCATGCAATGCCAAGTTGCAGCTAGCAAAGCCAGCAGGATACTTACTTTACTGCATTAAAAAAAAAAGGTATCTATCAAAGAGATGAACTATTATTCTACTACTTTATAAAACACTGGTGCAGCATCATGTTTAGTATATGGTTTAGTTTTGATCACCAATGCTCAGCAAAGATGTCCATGAACTAGAAAGAGTTCAGAAAAAGGCAGCAAAATATTTTTTTTTTAAGAAGATGGAGGACCATGAAGATAGACAACAGAAATTAAGCTTGTTTTCCTAACTTCAAAAAGACACTTAGATGAGTTCCTCAGTTTACAAAGTATACAGGGATATGGGAGTCCATAGGGACACAAACACACACATACACATATGGGTTGAACTGGATGGACCATTGTCCTTATTTAACCTTACCAACTATGTAACTGCTTCCTCTATACCCCAAGTTAAAAGGCCTCAGCCAACTGGCTTTATCTAGCGAGCCTTGGCCCAGTGCACAGAAACCTTTTTGGACCTCTAATGCTAAAAGGCTCAACAGATCCCTACCTCCCCCTCTACTGAAGTAAGATATACAAGGAGCTTTAAGATTTCAGTTTAAAAGAATAAAATGTATGGTTTACCTGTGCTTTGGCAAAAAATACTTAATTGCTAAAGATGAAAGCACTGACCAACAACCAACTCAGAAGCCCAAACTTTATTTTTCATTTTGGATAGATTAGGGAATGATTGAAAATCCTGTTGTATATTCCCATCTGTATCCTATTGGGGAGATTTCCCTTCACTTCCTGTCCTGCACACACACAATAGGAATTAAGAGGAAATCTTTCCAAAGCAAGGGAAATTCCCTCTTAGACAATTGTCACTGAAACAAGAGTCCATATGGAAATATTTTTCCATTATCCGTGTTCTAGTGACAAATAAAAAGGTGAATCTACCCAACGGGGACATAGACAGCACTGGTAAAAGAGGTCAGAAATCCTCTGCTAGAGAAGAGTCACAGACACCAAGCACTATGCAAAAATATCTAGCTTAAAACACAAAAAATGCCCCTGAGGCCATTGGTGCTGCCACAAAATTAGAGAGACACAAGTGTACTTTAGGTTTTTCATACCTAAATTTGTCACTAAATTTTGGGGTTTAATAAGGAGTTGCGCTAATATTGCGCAACATAAAAATTTTCAACTACCACCATTTTATTCTATAGGGTCTTGGCATTCAGAAAATATATAATGTTTGGGGGGTTTTACGTCATTTTCAGGCCTAAAATGTGGAATATAACATGGGTGCAAAAATTGAAAAAAGGGCCTCAGTCATGAAGGGGTTAAAAGAAGCCAATCCTCACTTTGGAAGGCAACAGATGACTCAAATCTGCCTGACCAAGAATGTGAAGATGGAAACAATTTTCAAGATGGACTTAGGTGTTAGGGTTGCCTGCTTGGAGAAGCCACTGAAAAAAAAAAGAAATAGGTCTCTTTACACATCTCGTACCAACTTGAAGCTCTGAAATCCACACATTCTAGCAATCACACATTTGCAGACAATTTCATAAAAAAGGAACAACCTAATCCAAAACCTGCCTTTAGAGGTGCTGAAAAATCAAGCAAGGAGTAATAACCTGAAAAGATAAGGCCTTCCAGGGGCCACTGGTGAAAAAGATCTACCTTCAATTCAAGGTATACCTCATTGAATTCTGGAAAAATCTGTGGACACCCCTCTTCTAATAAACATCATTGTGCTCTCTGTCCTATCACCTCTGCAACAAACCTCTGAGAGTAGTTATATGCAGACATCATCAAAGTGAATTCCTTTCTATTACATACTTTATATTCAGATATTGCTAGGTAGAACCTACAGGTAAGACATGTCTTAAAGGCATTGTCGGACATTTTAGGAAACAAACATATTGGAAATTGGTGTTCGCCTTTTCATCTCCAGAGATGGCAAAACAGCAGTACTACACCAAACTGTAGTTTCATAACTGAAATGTTCTGCTCCATTGCTCTGGTCTGTAAGGGGTATACAAGTGCAGGTACGGAAGTGGTTAAAGTCCAACACATGCTCAGAGGCAGAAGTTGCCCAACCAAGAGATTTTGCAGTAGAAGTTGTGCAGCTCCCAGCAGGCTATGCAGCAGGAATATGGCAGGAACATGAGCATGTGAGAATAAAACTTGGAGGAGTGCTAGTTACGGTTTAGGCACCTTAATGTCTCTCACATTTAGAGAGCCTGATGTATCAAATGGAGAACTAAAAAAAAATACTCAAATACCAACACATTTTAAATTTGCCTCGGAAATTGAAATATGAGAGAGGAAGTTGCACAACACAGTATGTAAAAAGCAGACCAACCCACATGTGTAAAATGCTCTGCATTGCAATCTGGCAGTACATAACTCAGAATAAGGAAAATAATATCAATCTTTTTTTGTGTATTCAGCACGAGCTAGAGTTTCCTGGATAGCATGGGTTCACTTACTAATTCCACTTGTTGTCTGGGAATCCGTTCACACAGTGCATAGGTAAGTGCAGTAACAGCAATGGTGGTCAGCAAATGCACAGGAGTGTGTTGACTATCACTGCATCTGTCTTTCCAGTGGAAGTGTTTTAACCCATTTAATCATAATGATACAACCTATAATTGCAACTACAGTATGTGTCTATGGGTACCCGTGCATGAGATGACAAGGGGACAATCCTATGCCTACCAGTGCTGCTAGAGCTGGCCAGCGGTCACCCAAAGATCAGTCGATCGGGCATGTTAAAAAATGTATTCCCTTTATTCAGTGGCGTCACAAAGGAGGTGCGGGGGGTGCGGCCCGCACCCGGGTGACACCATTGGAGTGGTGACACCAAAATGACTCAGTCATTTTGGTGTCACCCCCTCTGAAAAGTCGGGCGCTCGGTCATGGACCGAACGCCCGACAGTATCAGGAGAGAGGTGGGGACCCGGCGGCATACCTTATCCCGCCGAGTGACTGTCCCCTTCTCTCTCTGCTGGCGTCCATCACCAAGATGGCCGCTGGCAGGTATCAGAATACTGCCGTGCATGCGCGATGACGTCATCACGCACGCGCGTGGTGATGTCACGCGCATGCGCAGTGACGTCTCGGCGGGGTGACACTCGGTTACCGCTATGGGTGTCACCCAGCCTCGGGACGCCCCTGCATTATTGGTGTTCCTCTTATGATAACCTAGAACCAGCATCCCTACCCTCTCATTAGCACTTAAAAGAGAACTATGGGGTAACCTTTTTATCCCTTAGTTCTCTTTAGGGTCACAGGAGGACATATACTAATATCCTCCCGTGACCCAAAGCTCAGTATATAGTGGGCTATTGCTCGTGATATACTGAGAGCACTGCAACCAGGACGGAAACTGACAATACTGTCTAGATACACCCAGCTGGCTGATTGACAGCGGGCTCTGCCTATCTGGAGGCAGAAGCAGCTGTGCCCACCCCCTCCTCCGTCTGTTCCTCCACTCAGCGCTGGAGGATCGGAGCGGGGAGGTGGGAATCCCTGCGGGGAGCGGTGACTGACAGTCACTGCTCTCTGCAGGGACATGATCGGGAAGTGAGCGAGCGACTGTATGTGTTCTATAGAGTCTATAGAGTCTATATAGCGATCTATTGAGTCACCGTGTGACAGATTCAATGAGTGTAAATCACTCACCTCATAGATCTCCTTTAATTGTAAACTTGGCAGGCATGTTTGACAAGAGTGTACTGAAAATGAACAAAATGCGTATAGCTTATAACTCTGGCTATCTGCCACGCACTAAAGAAATATATACTTTGGATGGAGAACTCATTAATCAAACGTTTCCAAGTCTTATTGCTTCTTTACATATATCTGTAAACATTGAATTTCTTTCAATGATCCATTTTAAAATAACTTGAAAATGCACATCTTTTCCCAGAGCAGGCGAGGTTGGTGGGATTACAAACAATGCTGAAGAAGTGTTTTAGCAGGCGATATGTGCAGGAGAGGAGTGTGAAGGGTATAAGGGAAGGTACAGAGCCAAGTAAGGAGGGCAGTGCAGAGGGTATAACAATGAACAGTATGTGCAGGAAAGGAGTGCCAGAGAGTTGGACTGCAGACAGTATGTGCAGGAGAGGATTACAGAAGCTATGACAGCGGGCAGTATGTGCAGGAGAGGATTACAGAAGGTATGACAGCGGGCAGTATGTGCAGGAGAGGATTACAGAAGGTATGACAGCGGGCAGTATGTGCAGGAGAGGATTACAGAAGGTATGACAGCGGACAGTATGTGCAGGAGAGGATTACAGAAGGTATGACAGCGGGCAGAATGTGCAGGAGAGGATTACAGAAGGTATGACAGCGGGCAGTATGTGCAGGAGAGGATTACAGAAGGTATGACAGCGGGCAGTATGTGCAGGAGAGGATTACAGAAGGTATGACAGCGGGCAGTAGGTGCAGGAGAGGATTACAGAAGGTATGACAGCGGGCAGTAGGTGCAGGAGAGGATTACAGAAGGTATGACAGCGGGCAGTATGTGCAGGAGAGAACTGCTGAAAGTGTTTCCTCTTTTCACATTTTGATAAATGAGGTCCATGGCATAAGTAACACGTAGCATCTGTCCCTCTGCATTCATGATGCAAATAAGGCCTCATTCGGA
>NW_017306345.1:902881-928386 GCF_000935625.1 Nanorana parkeri | reverse complement strand
ATGTGCAGGAGAGGATTACAGAAGGTATGACAGCGGGCAGTATGTGCAGGAGAGGATTACAGAAGGTATGACAGCGGGCAGTATGTGCAGGAGAGGATTACAGAAGGTATGACAGCGGGCAGTAGGTGCAGGAGAGGATTACAGAAGGTATGACAGCGGGCAGTAGGTGCAGGAGACAACTGCTTAAAGTGTTTCCTCTTTTCACATTTTGATAAATGAGGTCCATGGCATAAGTAACACGTAGCATCTGTCCCTCTGCATTCATGATGCAAATAAGGCCTCATTCGGACCTCCGTCCGTGCGGCATGCATGCCCCTTGAAATTGTCCCCCGAAGTCTGTAGGACAACAGACACTTACGGAACTATCAATCTCCACCGTGTAGTCCTTGCTGGTAATTTTTGAGGAGCATTGTCTACCTTGCTCTCTGTGGTTTTTATTGACCATGGTCTACCTTGCTCTCTGGCTTTTATTGAGCATGGTCTACCTGGCTCTCTGTGGTTTTTATTGAGCATTGTCTACCTGGCTCTCTGTGGCTTTTAATTAGCATAGTCTACCTGGCTCGTTGTAAATTTTAATGAGCATTGACTACCTGGCTCATTATAATATTTAAGGAGCATTGACTACCTGGCTCATTATAATATTTAAGGAGCATTGACTACCTGGCTCATTGTAATGTTTAAGGAGCATCGACTACTTGGCTCGTTGTAATTTTTGAGAATCATTGACTATCTAGGTGAATAAATCATTGACTATCTATCTTCTAGTAATTTTTAAGGAGCATTGGCTACCAGGCTTGCTGTAATTTTTCGGGAGCATTGGCTACTTGGCTAGCTGTAATTTTTCAGGAGCATTGACCACTTGGCTCGCCGTACTTTTGGAGTAGTAAGTTAAGAAATGCCTTGACTGTAAATGTTGAGTATAGAGACAAGGTGGCTATAAAATCATTCATTTGTGACCATCATAAAAGACTTGGACAGTTCAAAATGTGCATGTGATGCAAAATTGGATAAGCAGAATCTACCTTTGGTCGAGACTACATGTCAAGATGATTAGAAGATCTGGCGATGCATACAGCAGATGCTATATTCACAAATCATGACTTTTCATGTAAATTCCAAGCTTGGCCTTACTACTTCCTGGCCTGTTTTCTGTTTGTAGTGCAGTATGAGTGAATTAGGAACTATTATTTCTGTCCAGAGCAACCAGACATCCCCATTGTAACTGAGGCCCATTGTGTCCTGATCCCTCACTGATAGGTCTGCTTTAATTCTGACACACATTGGTACCACTGCACAGTTCTCAAGCTTATTTTAACCCAGTTCTGGAAATTCCCGTTGCCTGCGGTTGCTTCTTAAAACATTTAGCAGTCAGCGATGCCCATTGGTAATGTTTTAATTATCTCTTTAGCTGTAAGGGGTGTTTTTACTGTTTGGATTTATCTGTCCGCTATCTGTGCCTCTAGTAGTACAGGCTACGGAATTGGTCTTTCCCAGTATCCTCCTGCTGCTTGCCAGGAACATCATCTGTTGTGGTTTTCAAATAGGTGGTGAAAAATAAACAAAATCTTACTGCTTGCTGGGAACATACTTCTCTACTTAAAATAAAAATGAGTTCATTTACAAAATAATAGAACGCAAATGCTTAGTTAAGTTCAATTCTAGGGAAAGGGAGAAACTGCCGCTCCAAATTCCATGCAGCCAGCTAACAGCTTGGTCACAGACCAGGTGCTAGGCAAAAAGGCTCACCATTGCCTTGAACATCTATGTATCAAAAGTCAGCCGCACTCTGTAGCTCTTGACCAAAATCAAAAGTGTTTATTAGGCCTCATTCATACCCAACGCAAGCAAAATTGTATATTGCGTGTATATGCGTGCACTATATGCAATCCCAGAATGCATCACTCGTAATGGAATTGTTAATGTGCTGTACGCATGTACGTGCGTATATACGCGTAAACGCGTATGTGTGCGTAAATACGCAGAAATGCGCTGCCCGGACGCATCTCTGTTCCATTCTGTTTTTGTGCATATAACGCTACGCAAATATACGGCTCCATGCGCGGCTCTGTGTATGGAGCCATTTATTTGCATATGTTGCATATGGTACAATACGCATGTACGCGCATATATGCGCGGCAGTGTGAATAAAGATCCTATTTGTAGTCTGACTATAAATGGGATCTTTGTATTACAATGTATTGTGTTTTCACGAATAAACACTTTTGATTTTCGTCAAGAGCTACAGAGTGCGGCTGACTTTTGATGCACATGCTTTGATGTCATCTTGAAAGTGAACGTTTTGGTGCCTAGTGCATGTGCTAATGTCTGTGATTGATTTCAATAGGGTGACATCCGTGCAGCAATAGCAGAAAAAAGGTACAGGTATCTTCTTTTTGCGATAGAGGACGCGCGGCTGTTTTAGGGTTGTCATTAGAAAATAATGGCACCCACAGCGCAATCGGTTCACAGCTAGCCGACTCCTGATCGCGTGGCAATCCATGAGGACTCGTGTACGATTGCCGTGCGGTGAGGTGTCGCCTAGGTGTTAATCTAGCCTTAATGTATAACTGAAGCCCAACCTTTTTTGTTTTGGACAAAGTGGAGAGGGATTAGAACACCTGCCAGGTTTTTATGTTGTCTATGTCCCCATTAGGTAAATTCACCCTCTCTGTCCTGGTGAAATCTTCCAATGGGGACACTAGTTCTGGTGATGCTGCTGACCACTAGTGATTTCCCTCACTTTGGAGGGTTTTTACTCTTACTTCCTATTTTGGGTATTAGACAGGAAGTAAAGGGAAATCTCCCCAATGGGACACAGATGGCAAAAAAGCTGACGGGTTATAACTCTCCCTTACTCTATCCAAAAATAAAATAAAATGTTGGCTTCAGTTCTACTTTAAGGTCACAAATGCAAGTGCAGATACAAGACATCATTCACACCAGTGCGATTCAAATCGCTTTGGCCCTTGAACCCCAATGCAGGATGAGGAATACCTTTTTTTTATCAAGCCCATACCCACCTATGTGTTTTGCTTCAGTATGAGTTTGAAAAAGGTGCAGGTGCTTCTTTTGGTGCTACATTAGTTTGTTTTTAAGCCCCATACACTTCAATGGAAGCACATAAAAATGCATATGCACAAGTGTGACCAGAGTCTAAAGTGTTACCCGCCTGGCCTGCCAAGGACTGAGACAGTGTTTATATCTTCCTGTGCCAAGGCATCCTCTGAAATCATGAAATCATACATGTGGCCCAGTCATGGAGAACTATGCCCTTCTTGATGACCATTTTTATTCATTAATGTTTCCCTGTCAGTGAGGTAATAAGATTAGCAGCACATACACTTTTTACATTTTCACATTTCTCGAATTTGTATACACAGGGCCCATTGTTTTTCCTCTATTGTTAGCCTATGAAGATATATGGTCCTCTTGTGCCATTATGTGATGACAGGGGTGTGAAGCTGGCCTTTCCTGCCTCTTCTCCTGATAGGCTAATTTTAGTTTACGGGAAATATTGTTAATGCGGTCGTAGGTATGTGCATTAAACCAAATAAACAATGGCCCTCAATGCTTCCTGTGTACAGCTGTGTGTGTTGACTCTATTACGTGCTGCCTCTGTGTTTAGGCCGGCCTTATGTTTCTTGTATAGTGTAACTAACTGAATTCCATTTTAAAATTTCCTATGACAGGAAATTGTGGCAGCCTTGGCTTTAGCTCTGTATAACAACCCCCAGCAACCTTAGTCTGGTACTTGCAACATGTTGCTGCTATTGTTTATGCTAAAGGTTTTTACAAGTCACTAAGGCTAAGGTGAGTGAAGTCATGTGCAGCTAAGTGCCGGCAGAACCCTTTCATAGGGCAGGGAGTATTTGATGTGATTTATAGAAATGTCCCAATAATATTGGATATAAAGTTATTGCACCTGAGACTCCAGTCCTTTGGGCTTGTGGTGTGGCATGTCACAAAGCATCAAATCTATTTAGGCCTCATTCACACGAGTTACGGCCGGCCCGTAGAGATCCGTGCTGCGTGCATGGCCGTATCGGGCAGCTCCCAGGAAGGACAGGTGCTGCGTGTGACTTGTAAGCATCAAATTGTCCTTCTCTATGGGAGTATGCGGCCGTACGCCCCCCTACGGTCACCCGACCTGCACGTCGGTGTGGGTGTCCGTACTCGTATGCTGACAGGATGGATCCTGTCTGCGTCCGTGCAGGGACACCAGCACCCTTACGGACATGCAGATCAGATGAGCATAGGGCGCCGTACGGCCGTGTACTGCCATAGAGACGGGCAGGCTGCTGCGTACAAATCACACGCAGCACCTGTCTTTCCAGGGAGCTGCTGGATACGGCCCTGCACGCAGGATCTGTACAGGCCGGCCGTTACCCATGTAAATGAGGGCTAAGGCCTGGTTCACACCTGGGCATTTTACAGCGCGTACCTACTGCTGGATATAAATGGTTGGAAAGTTTGATTTCCCAATAATTATTGGGGTCAAATCAATGATCATTTTTGACAGCAGTGATCAGTGAATGTGGTCTTCGTTCAGGAAACTCCATTCATTCCAAAACCGAATGATAAAATCAAATGGATTTTTGAACGACGTTCAACAAGTCTCTAAACGCGTTTTATAACGTTGTGATGAGAGCTTGCAGCATTTTGTTGGGACCGGACCGCAGGCAAAATGTGCATTGCGATCCCGTGCGGCCAATCTCATTGCGGCCAGAGGGCATTCACGTCAATGAGCCGCCACGTCCCCTCCTGCCCCACAACATACTGAGCCGGCTGCAATGCGATCCTGTGCGTTCTGGCCAGAATAAGGCGGAACACACTGTATCTGGTGTGAACAAGGCCTTAAACAGGAAACTTTCTTATTCTCAACTGTGGTATGAACATAATAATGTATTCTGTTAAATATGGCCTGCTAGCAGTCTTGACCTGCAGCATGTTTAGCTGATCAGCTTTTCTCATTAGCATGTAGACATCTGAGTGTAGAAGCTGTAGCATTGCCGAGAAGGCCGGCTGTATGCTGAAAATCACAGCTCAGGCCTGGCAGGGACCTGTGTTATTCCAGTGCTGTTATCCATGCCCCCCAACATAATGGAAAAGAAGGTCAGCAGGTGAATCAATTGGAGTCTGTGTGGCAGGTCATCTGAATATATGGATTCTGTCTCAGCTGCTGCTTTGTTTTATTAGCTTCCAGAAGGTCAGCCATTCTGTTTGATGCAGATAACATTAGTGTTTCCATGTTAAGGGCAAATTTCCTGGTTTTCACATAAACATACATTGTACATGCCAAGAAAAATGCTGGATTGCTATAAAAATGCAGCTTAATTAAGTGACGGTTAACCATTGCGGTCTATTAAACTTATTTTTACAACGTATTAATTCAGTCCCTTTACGCTGTTAGTAATTAAAAGAAGGAAAAAAGAGATTATTTGCTCCTGATATAGCATTGTTTTTGTTTAATATATTTTTATTATTATAATAACTCTTGAATACAGTGCAACTTACATAATGCATTTTAAAGAAATAAACAGAGCAAAAATATTCATACATCTGTCCTCGTATACAATTTCTATCAAATCTACCTCCTCATTCTTCTCTCATTCATTTCACCATTCATATCTTCCTCTGGAGGATTGGGGAAAAAATACCCCTGTTGTGTTATTCCTTCTCAATGGTCTATATTCTGTGTCAGTATCTACCCATCCACCTCCTCTTGATTACTTTACTCTTCTTATGTGTACACTCTTCATGTGTTCAATTAAGATGTCTTATTGACAATACTCGAGTTTTTGTGTTATTTTTTTTTTAATCCTCTAAGATCTAGCATTGTTTAATCCTGTGAATACTATAATTACAAATGGTCACTTGAGCGCAGCTTGAATTGAATGGTTGTGTGTTTGGTGATCCATTGTCCCCAAGTGCTGTGATTGAAGATGACTGAAGCTCCATTGTAATAAGTTAATAGAGAGGTAGTTCCTGTATTGGACTGTGATGACATTGCCGTTGCCATAAAAAGAGGTGACAACAACAGAGCAAGACAGCTAAACTCCTAGTAGACATCCCAAAGTCAAAGCTCACCAGATGAAGCATAACCAACTTCAGAGGGATGCTTTTTGATGTAACTCTATATTCAGAGTGCAGAATATCAAGACATCTGCTGAAGGCTTTATCAGCCATTGGCCAGAAAACGTGAAGTGGCAGATTCCTTGTAGCACAAGCACAGCAGTAATAAGGAAAACTGTTAACTTTTTTTTTTATATTTACAAACTTGCTTGAAAGTGTTAAATGTGGTTTAACATTCATTGTATTCTTATGGTCTGCAAATTAATAACATAAAAATGGATTTCCTCCAACCCTCCTACGTTTATTCAGTGGAGAGACACCGTGAATCCATTATTAGAAGGGGGGAAGTTGACACGCCAACATAGCTGTTGCTCACAAAAGTTCCGCAAAGTTTGAGAACGTTGGCTGGAGTATCAATATCGGCTCACCTAACCGCATGTGTGTGTTGTAAAGAAGCCACCGCTCCAAGCTCACTCTCGTGATGGACTATAATTTCAATACAAATTAGTAAACTAAACATGAGATTGCAGTCCATCACAGGAGTGAGTTTGGAGCAGTGACTACTTTACAATACACATAGGGACCATGGGGAACAAAAGCAGCCCCCCTCCAGAAGGAAGGACAATGTCCGCACCAATTCAGAGATGATTTGAGGATCTGCAGCCGAGTGATACACAAATAAGATACATTTCTGTTAATAGTTAAGGTACTTGAATGTATTTTTAAGATTTTACTCCTGATCATAGTGTCACTTTAAATCAGAGTGATCTATGCGTATGCGTACGGTCCCTACGCAATTTAATATCATCTTTAATATTCAAAGCTGCTCTGAGTTACAGTTTAATAGCATTCATCACTGTTGCAGTACTAGATATATGCCTTCTTATGTAAAACCAAGCTAAATTATATAGGTTTTTTTCATGGTATCGCTGCCATAGATTTGTGGACAATTTTTTTTACAGCATCTATATACAGAGCCATGCAGCCTGTAACACATGAACAGCACAGCAAGACGCGTCACAGTGTGCACAGGAATGTGTGTCCAAGCAGATTGTGCTCATCCGTGCCGCGTGTACATTTGTGTTTTGCCATCTGCATTACAAGGCTACATAGGAATATTAAAGTGTATGTAAACCCTAACAATAAACTTGACCTATTTGCTTCCTTTTGGTATGTAACTGATACCCCTGAAAGTGTTATGTTATGCGTGCTTGATAAGTGTGTTCAAATACCTGCTGATCCTGCCAGAAATCCAGCTACCTTGTAACTTGTGCATATCTCAAGTATTGTTAGCACCCTGTCCAGATTACCTTTGTGAACTGGATAATACCTCCCCCTGTGTTACGTAGATGAGGAACGGGACGTGTTCTGTACTTCTAACAGACACTGTCTTAGGCCTCATTCACAGTGATAAGAGCCGGCCCGTACAGATCTGTGCGGTGTGCACGGCCGTATCGGGCTGCTCCTAGGGGGGACAGGTGCTGCGTGTAATTGTACACAGCAGCCTGTGCTTCCCTATAGGAGGACGCGGCTGTATGCTGTCATCAACACACCCGAACTCGCAATCCGTGTGCAGGTCCGGGTGTTTGCACTTGGATGCACACTGTATGTTTTTTCAGATAATGATGTGAATCGTCTTCTCTTTCTTGTAAAGAACTTAGTACCATCACATCACTCTCTGGCGTTTTATGTAGTACAACACTGTGGCAAGGACTTCCCATTAAGCCCTCATTCACACTGAGCATTTTGGAGCGCTTCTTCGGCTAAAAAATAGGCTAAATAAAAACGCCCAAAAAAGATTCCAATGGCCATGTTCACATCTGAGTGTCATGTCAGTTATAGCAAAATGCCCATCGCCTGAAGAAAGTACCTGAGCTTCTTTTTGGCAGATTATGCGCTTCTTGGCCCCATAAACTTCAATAGAAATGCTAAAAAACACACGTTTGCTGCGTTTTTGCATATTTTTACTTGCGTAAAACGTGCGACTGTCCATTCACATCATTGTGCCACAATCTGCTCATTAAACATACATATGCGCATAAAACAGGCGTAAAAATAAGACGCGATACACAGAACGCACTGAAAAAGCGCATATTTCATGTCGCTCAGGTGTGAATGCAGGCTTAATCCAACACTACATAATGCAGGTACGTTAAAGCATAACTATACCCAGCAATAAAAATGATATATACTGTAGCTTACAGTTCCCAATGATTCAACCAACATTGCCAATCAGGTTTATTTTAGATTACGTCTCTGTAACTGTCTCTAAGGCCCCATTCACACTGAGCGACTTGCGATATTGAGCGATATTGCACGACTTGCGATATTGAGCGATATTGAGTGACTTTTTCCTATTGGGCTGTATACAATCAGGAGCAAAATCGCTCGAAAAAAGGGTCATGTAGGAGCTACAAGCGATATTGAGCGACGAGATGTGAACAGCTCCATTGAAATGGATTGGAGAAGCTACATAGAGCGATATCCCGTGGAAATATGAGCGATATCGCTGCAAAAATCGCTCGATAAATCGCTCAGTGTGAATGGGGCCTAAACTGTCACAAGCTGGCTGGGAACCTCCTGGACGACAGCTGAATAGCCTGAGGTGCTCAGCTGACTTGCGGGTATGAGTCATCTTTGCAATAGTTTAAGTGCTCAGGAGAACTTCCAGGATGTGCGTCTGTTTGGAGGTCTGTTACTGTGCCAAATGCTGTACACAAATACTGCGCAGTTGCAATATTATGCAAAATGTCACAAAATATGTGCAGTGAGTCGCAAACATTATTATGTCGCACGGACACTTAAAAAAAAGACGCATAACAGAGATAAAATGGTGTTAGTTAACATTACAAAACCCAAAAAATCCCCAGCACACCTGCCAGCTGGCCTGCAACAAAACAAATTACCCTGTCTAAAGGTGCCCATACACCTGCCGATTATCGTACGATAATCGCGGGAAATCCCGCGGTCGTACGATAATCGGCAGGTGTATGGAAGGCGTGAATTGTACGATTTTGTATGATTGTCGGCGGGTTTGTGGCCTGCTCGTAAGACAAATGCCGCACGGGCCGGTGTGCGCAAGCGCACACTGCCCTTTCAGCATTGCAGTCATCTGAAGCACGCCCCTCAGGGGGGCGGGCTTGCGATGATCGCAAGTACATTCTGCCTGTCCAAGATGGGCAGACCGTACGTTTTTTTAAATTACCTTACAACCATCGCAAGACAAAAGTATTGCGATGATTGTAAGGTGTATGGGCACCTTAACAGTATGCGTTAAAAGAGAGGTTTTAGATGCACAAACCTTTGGCCAAAAATATGTAGAAGCCACACTGCCCTGTCAAGGCACCTCTGTAAAGTGTGGTCCTAACTCTATTTATATGAGTCTCCAAGTGGGAGCATATTGATGCAGCCAACGTGTGACACTGCAGCTGTCATATGTCGGCGCTATAGTTCGAGAACCAGGTGTGCAGGTGTACCAGGAGGTAGCCTACTCCTCCAAAGGCTGGTTATAAATGTATGCCGTTAAAATCTTTTTCTAGTTTGACTATCTTGGATGTGGGGACGCATTGTGGATCCCAGCATGCATTTGTGGCTGCTTGTGAGGAGGAGTAGGCTCCCTCCAGGTACACCTGCACACCTGGTTCTGAAACTAAAGAGCCGACATGTGACAGCTGCAGTGTCACATGTCGACTCTAATTATGGGAATGAGTGCATTTCACTCTCCCCATAATTCTCCTTTAACTGTCACTAAAAGAGCTCCCCTTCTCTATTGGCAAAACTGCAAACATAATAACATAATCAAATTGTACATGTGGCTGTGTTTTCAATTTGCAATGCAAACACAGGCACAGTTTTGCATCTGGCTGTGTTCTCAGTTCGAGTTAGTTTTCACTAAATAGAGAATCGAACTTCTGCAGCTATTTGACCAGCTCACCTATGCGTTATGAGCACACTCTGTAGATTGAGTCACACCCCTTCATGGGTCCTATTTAGAACTCGTGTTCTTGGCAGAATTCCTGCCTCTGTTCCACTCACCTTGGAGTTTTTTTAAGTATCCTTGCCTGCTTTAGATTGTTCACATTTACCCTAGTGATTTATACCTAAAATGTTTCTACAGATTTTAAGGACTGTTTTAATTTTTTTTTTAAACTGCTCTATTTTTGGTATCAGCTAGTAAATGTCCAAAAAGTGTTTTTTTTATTGTTTTTACTTATTATTTTTAATAGTGCAACTGTATCTCACAGCACAGCAGGTGAACACTGCAGCCTGAAGGAGAACTATGAGGTGAGTGATTTCCACTCATCCTCATAGTTCGAGCCGATGTGTGACAAAGAAGCTGTCACACGTCGGCTCTATTGATCAGGAAGTGAGCGAACACATACCGTCGCTCGCTCCCTTCCCGATCATCTCCCTGCAGAGTCACGGCTCCCCGCAGGGATTCCCCCCCTCCCAGCTCCGATCCTCCAGCGCTGACTGGAGGAATGGACGGGGAGGGCACAGCTGCCTCTGCCTCTAGATAGGGGTAGGAGCAAGGCATTTATGGTAGGAGTAGGTGCAAGGCATTTATGGTAGCAGTATTTTATTTTAAATGAGTGGATCCTCAGCCTGGGGTCCATTGTGGGATGCTGTGCTGTGACAGAGCTCCATCCATATGTGAATTGCTGGTACAGCTCCCTTGTGTGCCCTGTAGTGTTTCCGGAGCCAGATTGTGATGGTCCAGGCACCTCTACAGTACTTGTAAGGAAGCTGTAAGCAATGCATGTATGGATGGAGCTCCCTTGCGGCCATTGCCCCACCTCAAGCTGGCACTCAGCACCAGGCAGCATATTTTGAGTGGCTGCTTGGCGTTCGAACTGATGAGCTGATGAGCTAGGGGGAGGCTGAGGAACCTCTCACCTAGAAAAGTGGAAGGCATGCGGCGACCCACTGGACAAGGGGTCGCAACCCACTTTTGGGTCACGACCCACCAGTTGAGAACCAAGGTTATAGAGGAACCCCAGGAAGGTAAAAAGTTTTGGTCTAGCGGCTCAAAAAAATATATACTCACCTGATGCTCGAACCCATCTGATAGCAGACAGGTCCCCGCAGCCTCTTCTTCCCGGGGCTCTGGTGGTCTATGCCCTGCTGACGCCATCACGTCTAATGCAGTCCATTCACCTGCATCAGACATGTCCATTCCATTCACCTGCATCAGACATGAAGAGTGGAGGGGGAGAGAGGTGAGCACTTACTGCCACAGGACTGAGGATCGGGTGTTCATATCTTCTGTATTCTGGCACCAAGAGAAAAACGAGCAGTTAAAAGAGAACAATGGGGTTAAGGGTTTTCCGCATGGTTCTCCTTAGGGTAACGGGAGGACACAAACTAGCGTCCTCCCGTTACCCTAAGCTCAGTATACAGCTACAGCTCGCGGTATACTTAGACTGCCGCAGCCGGAGCGGATCCCGACATCGATGTCGAGATCCGCCCAGCTGCGTGAATGACAGCTGGCTCTGCCTATCTAGAGGCAGTCAGCGATGGAGGATCGGAGCGGGGGGAATCCAGCCCCTCCCATGTCACGGCAGAGAGCCGTGACAGGATCGAGAGGTGAGCGAACGCCGGTATATGTTCGCTCACCTCCCGATCTACTGAGCCGACCTGTGACAGTCTCATTGTCACAGGTCGGCTAGAACTATGAGGCCTTGCAGTGTGGGGCTAGCCTGACTGCAAGAGTTAACTCTTATCATTCCTGGAGTTCTACAGCTGTCTATATCATCCTAACACTTCTTTTGGTGACTCAACTCCGTCAGTTGCTTGTATTTAGGCCAAAGCAATCCAACCCCCCCAAATCCTGTCAAACTTCCCAGGGCATCCCATATTGAGGTAGGCCGCCTTGTACAGATGTAGGGAGGAATGGACAACACCCCTCCACTCCGCCAGAGTGGGAGGGTCTTTCCTCTTCCAGTGGAGGACCACTAGTTTCCTAGCTGAGAACAATAGTATTCCAGTCATTGTGCGTAGGGCAGTAGTAGGGGCAACCTGTTCAGTAAGCCCCATCAAGCACACTGATATAACCTGTGAGGGAGTGCTATAACCTGTGAGATGAAGTCAGTTACCAGTTTCCAATACCCCGCAATCCCCGGACAGTCCCAAAAAATGTGCGTTATTCCTGGAGTTCTTTAAATTAAATGCTTGCAGTGCTTCTCTGTCAGTGGACTCAACACCCAAGCGTACCTGATAATCTGTATCCTTCATCACAAGTAAAATGCAGACTTTCTGGAAACGCACACCTCAAAGCACTCATAGAGGTCAATTTGTGTTTTAGAAATGGAGGAATCTCCTGCATCCCCAGCAGCTGTATATATCCTTACATTGGATTGACATACTAAATGCAAACTGACCTCTGTTAATGCTTTGAGGTCTGAATTTCTGGTAAGTCTGCATTTTATTTATGGCGAAGACAAATGTTAATCCTGTACCCTTGGGTGTTCAATCCATTGACAGGCACAGAAACTTTCAATTTACGAAGTGGATGTAACAGACTGCCCTCTGCAGGGCCAGATTTACATTTTGTTGTCCCCAAGGTCAGCTACCTTGTGATACCCCCACCCTGACGACTGCTTAAAGGTGCCCATACACGTGACGATTGTCGTACGATAATCGCGGGAGATCCCGCAATCGATTATTATCCCTTGCAGTGAGGCTACCCCCTGCTCGTTTTGGTCTACGTTCTAAAACAAAACATTTTTTATTCTCTACCGATCCTCTGAGCCGGCTTGCTCTTAGACCGGTCCCTGAAGCCTCTTCCCCTCTCCTCTGCAGCGGTCTAAAGGCCCTGTAGACCATGACGGTCTATTCACATATATAGACGTGCGGACGCAGAGGAAGAACATTCCAATGCTGCAATGGAGGGGGAGACAGGCTTCAGAGACCAGAAAAGCAGGGAGGCAGCTCAACGGTTCGGGTTTATTTATTTTTTTTGCAAAAACGAGCAGTTAACCCTTGCAGTGTGAAGGTAGCCCCACTGCAAGGATTAGTAAACGTTTTCTTCTTTACATGTGCCTGGAGTTCTTCTTTACATGTGTCAAGAGAACAATAATCAAAATAACAAAAACGACTTTTTAAAGTGCTGCGATCTTATGGAAAATATCACATCTTCAATCCTAATGGGTAACATAAAGGCTGAATACTGTTTATTACTGATACTGTTTATTAAAGTGTATTAAAAAGTTAATATGAAAAGTTATCATCCGGATAACCATCATCATGCTGCAAATATCATAAATGCAGAACAGATGCATATTGCACCAATCTGCTCACATACATCAACAACTGTTCGATCTGATTGACAGCAAGGAGCTGTCTGACTGCCACAGGGAGTAACAACAAGATATTAATTACGGCCCACGCCCTGCCCTGAAAATAGCAGCAGAACACTAACTGGTGGGAAGCGCAGTTCCCACTTCACACATCACAGGGCTAGGAAGTGACACAAATTTCCCCAACAGCCAATTACCAAAAAATGTTAAAGTGTCTCTCTAGCCAAAATTGGCAAGCTGTCCTTTGCAAGTTTTCTACAGCTCACTGGCCTTGTGTTCAATTTCCTCAACCCTAGATTAAATAGAGATTGTACCTGTTGATTCAGCTCTTCCCTTATTACCATCTTATTTCCTGCATCAGGCTAACAACAGGGATCAGCCGCAATTAAAATGGCTGATTCCACACGTGTTGTTGATACCTGGAAGCAGAGTCACCTCATCATGTATTCAAAGCCTAAGGCTGGGCACACACCTTACAACCATCGCAAGACTTTTGTCTTGCGATGGTTGTAAGGTACTTAAAAAAAACGTACGATCTGCCCATCTTGCATAGGCAGATCGTACTTGCGATGATCGCAAGCCACGCCCCGAGGGGTGGGCTTCCTATGACCGCAATGCTGAACGGGCAGTGTGCGCTTGCGCACACCGGCCGTATGGCTTTTATGGTACGGACATGCCACAAACCCGCCGAACATCGTACGATGCTCGGTGGGTTTTTGAATATGTCCGTAAGTTAAAAGTCGTGCGACCTTACAGTACTAGAGGTCGCACGGCTTCCACACACCTTACGATCATCGTACGATCGCGGGATTTCTCGCGATTATCGTACGATGATCGTAAGGTGTGTGGGGACCTTTAGAGGTATCCTGCCTTGCACATACTCCAAATTGTTAACAGGGAGTCAGAAAAAGCTTCTACCCACCTACCTGCTTTGCATGGCTTCGGGAGCGGAGTGAGAACTATGCGGCGTACTGACATCATTGCAAAGCTCAGTTTGCCAAGATTGAATACTGGCAGGTGATTAGTGGTCACATGACCGCAAATACATTTTTAATTTTTTTATTTTTAAAGGCCATTTTATGCAGTTTTACAATAAATTAGTCTAAAAAAGTTAGGGGGTTATTCATAAAGCTGCCGAAGGCAGCCGAGTGAATAACCCAGCCGAAGTGAAGTGAGCCGAACTACATTCGCCTATTCACTCCGGCTCAGTACAGCTGGTTTCAGCCGTACATGGGCTGAAATCAGCTGTACATCGGCTGCCTTCGGTCAGCCGAACAGCCGAAGTGCAGAGGGACTTCAACTGCCGGACGGCAGTGAGTGAATAGCCGAATGTGGCTGGCTCCGCCTAGCTGACATTAGCGTGGAGATCGGTCGGCGGCAGCCCTTCGGTTCGACTGAACCAAAGGGCTGAGGCAGCCGAAGAGAGCCGAAGGATCAGCCGAAGCTACGAAGATTTGAGAAGAATCAAACGTGAAGCTACCAGGAACATATCCTCCAGTGCTGTCATATCCCAGAACTGCAACCTACCTGGAGCGCCCAGAAGTACAAGGTGTTCAGTGCTCAGAGACATGGCCAAAGTAAGGAAGGCTGAAACCCGACCACCACTGAACAGGACAAAAGTTGAAACGTCAAGACTGGGCCTTGAAATAGCTGAAGACAGATTTTTCAAAGGTTTTATGGACTGATGAGATGAGAGTGACTCTTGACGGACCAGATGGATGGGCCCGTGGCTGGATCAGTAACGGGCACAGAGCTCTACTTTGACCCAGACACCAGCAAGGTGGAGGTAGGGTACTGGTGTGCTGGTATTGATAAAGATGAGCTAGTTGGACCTTTTTGGGTTGATGATGGACTCAAAATCAACTCCTAAACCTACTGCCAGTTTTTAGAAGACACTTTCTTCAAGCAGTGGTACTAGAAAAAGTCTGCATCTTTCAAGAAGAACCATGATATTTATGCAGGACAATGCTCCATCGCATGCATCCAAGTACTAGCCAGTAAAGGCCTTAAAGATGAAAGAATAATGACATAGCCCCCTTCCTCACCTGACCTAAACCCTATTGAGCACTTGTGGGCTCTTCTTAAATGGGAGATTTACAGTGAAGGAAAACAGTACACCTCTCTGACCAGTGTCTGGGAGGCTGTGGTTGCTGCTGGACAAAAAGTTGATGGTCAACAGATGAAGAAACTGACAGACTCCCTGGATGGAAGGCTCAGGACTGTTATTGGCTATATTGGTCACTGAATTTGTTTTGTCAGAAATGTTTATTTGTACATTTTGAGTTGTTTGTTTATTATTCTCACTTTAACAGATGAAAAATAAACAAGTGAGTTGGGAAAATTTTCGTTTAGCATTTACTTGTATAAGGCACATAGTACAATTACCTTGTCGGTAACATTTATAAGTCAACTGCATTAAGATAGCAAACATTGAGGAGATCGAGCTAAACGATTCCAGTGCCCTGAGGCGCATAACAAAGAGGCAAGAGAGCCAGAGGTGAAGTACTAGAAGGGAAGAAGTAAGGGTAGAACAGGAGAATTAGGGGAGGGTAGACAAAGGCATCCTATCAAAGTGTTGTTAAACTTGTGTGGAGAATGGCCGGGTGTGCATGTACCAGCCAGGGATCCCAGACCTTCCGGAATTTATTTTGGGTATCCATCAGGATACTGGACAGCTTTTCGTTAATGAAAAATGAATCTAGTCTTCGGCTAACTCCGCTAAAGGGAATTTGCTGTTTCCTCCATGCCTGCTCTATGGTTTGTTTTGCAGCCAGGAATGTGGAGACCGCCAATTTATGTTGGGACTTCGTGAGGTTTGGAGGTTTAAGGTGTAACAGGGCGAACCGCGGATCTTTGTGTACATCCGTTTGGAGGATTGTGTTTAGTAGTCTGAATGTTTTGATCCAAAATCTATGTACTAACGGGCATGTCCACCAGAAGTGCATTACATCACCCTTCGCCTCGCAACCTCTGAAACATTTGGCTGACTGCTGAGGATGAAAATGTGCCAGTCGAGCAGGCACCATGTACCACCTCATCATGGACTAGTATGCTGACTCTAGTGAGGTGATGTTGATGGTGCATGATGCCGCCGAGGCCCAAATTTGTTGCCAATCTAACTCGGGTATGGTCCTGCGTAAATCCTTTTCCCAAGCCAGAACATATTTATGGGCGGATTTGTTAGGAGCTGAGTTGAGAGTACAGTGTGGATATCAATTCAGGTTGTAGAGGTGTATGGTAGCAAATATGTTCCATTAGAGAGAGCCGAGTGGTGGGCACCCTGCCAGCGAGTAAAGGCGCCGACCAGTGTCTGATTTGCAGGTATCGAAAGAATTCCGAGGGGGGCGTATGTGAGTCTGCCTTAATGGAATCCCAACTGCGCATCTGCCCGTCGCGCAATGGGATCGCGGACAAGGTAAGACCTATGCTGTATTCCCAAATGTGGCTCGGGGTTAACGCTTTGTTAACCCCGAGCCACACTCGGGAATACCAATGGATACGCGCTGAAATACGCCCCAAAGAAGCTCCTGTACTATTTCGGGCGTAGGGCCAAAACGCGCTGACATACGCCCATGTGGGAACCATGCCCATAGGAGTTAATAAGATTTCACTGCTTGAGCGTTTTTCAGCGCTTCGATCAGCGCTGAAATACGCCCAGGTGTGAACCCAGCCTAATAGTTGCCCAATAATTGTGCACACATAGATATTCTCCTAAGGAAGCCAAAACCTCACTTTTACTTTCTTAAATATTCAGGTTTGAGGTTTATTAACATTTTGGATTGAACGAGAGCACTGTAGTTGTTCAATAATGAAATGAATCCTCAAAAATATAACTTGCCTAATAATTGTGCACACAGTGAAGGGAAATTATCAAAGCTGGAGCAGACAAAATCTGGAGCAGCTGTGCATGGCAACCAATCAGCATCTCGCTTTCACTTTCAAATCTTAACTGAACAAACGGAAGAGAGAAGGTGATTGGTTGCCATGCACAGCTGCTCCACATTTTATTTTTGTCTGCTCCAGTTTTTATAAATTCCGAGAGAAATCATGTGGTTTTTCCATACAGCCCCACAGCCAGCTTGGGTCTGGATTTACAATGTTGCGGTGCATTAAAGGAGAACTATGAGATGAGTGCTTTTCACTCACCTCATAGTTCTGGCTGACCTGTGACAATGAGACTGTCACAGGTCGGCTCAGTAGATCCGGAGGTGAGCGAACACATACCGGTGTTCGCTCACCTCTCGATCCTGTCACGGCTCTCTGCCGTGACAGGGGAGGGGCTGGATTCCCTCCTCCCTGCTCCGATCCGCCAGCGCTGACTGGCGGAACGGACAGGGGAGGGGGCGGGTACAGCTGGCTCTGCCGTTAGATAGGCAGAGCCAGCTGTCAGTCACGCAGCTGGGCGGATCCTGGCACAATTGTCGGGATCCGCTTCAGCTGCGGCATCTCAGTATACCGCGAGCTACAGCTCGTGTTATACTGAGCCTAGGGTGACGGGAGGATGCTAGTTTGTGTCCTCCCGTTACCCTAAGGAGAACTATGGGGAAAAGCCTTAACCCCCCTATTTCTCTTTTAAGGCACGTTATTCCACGCGTTGCCATTTGAATGGACTGCACGGATGCTTCAAAATGCACTTTTTTCTTAACCACTTCCGGAACACTGCAGCAGCCATGCTCTCTTACTTGTACGGTGCGGCGCTGTGTGCCCCCCATCCCCCTCCACCGGTGGCGCCGTCGGTTTCCCGGGCTCCGCTGTCCCCGTGCGGCGCCCGGGACTGGCTCAGCGGGTCTCCCCGCAACGATCGGAGAGAGATTCAGCGCTTCCAGCCGCTGATCTTTCCTCTGATCACTGGACCCGGAAGTGATGTGTATCACATCACTTCCGGTGTCACTATTTACATTCTCCGACTCCGACTTAGAGCCAGGAGAAGAAGCTGGGGAAGCAGATCTCTACTTCCTCAGCTTCTTTGGGGTCCCTAGATGACATTATGGGTCTGAATGACCCCTGATGTCTACATAAAGAGGACCTGTCACACCATATCTGCTATTACATAGGGTGCTTGGTAGCCCTGTATGTGATAGCAATAAGGTTAGTGTAAAAAAAAGTGTTTAAAAAAATAAAAGTAACATATGAGGAAAACAAAAAAATGCAAAACATTATTTTTAAAGTCCCCAGCGCCCCATGTGCACGCACATACCCACGCAAACATGCGTTGGTGCGCCTTTGTGCCAAAACGACAATTGCGCAACACATTATATATCGCCGTGAGAGCAATAATTCTAGGGCCATCAATCACTGATAACACTAAACTGATGAGCGGTAAAAGCGTTAAAAATGTTAATACCCCAAATTTCCCAAAGGAACAATTTAATGTGGCTTCACGGGCGAAAGCTATTTTAAGGCTTGACATGTGTGGTATCTATTTACCCGACGTAACCCCATCTTTCATATTTTACCATAAAATTGGGTATTATATTATGTCTCTGTGCACTAAATTTCATTTTAGTATATTTTATCCTAAAAATACTGGTTTGATAAACATTTACGCTAATACCGTGCGACATAGAAAATTGCAACTAGCATTTTTTTTTTCTACAGGGCCTCTGCTTTGAGAAAATATATCATTGTTTGGGGTGTGAAGCTGTTTTCCAGCCAAAAAATTATATTTTATCATGTGTGCTCAAATAGTAAGAAAATGAACACAGCGTAGCACAATTTCTATGCACTCCCACAGCTAAACAGTATGAGCCCGGCCTAACTAGTCATAATCCATAATATTCTAACTGAAGAGAGAAGAAAAAAAAATGTGTATTTTTTCCTCTACACTGACAGTGTATAACATAACCTAGAATTCCCTGGAATTCATAAAGAGTGTCAAAGACAATCATTAGAATTCTGTCTTCCGTCCCTGCAACAACTGGTGCAACTTGCAACAGATTCTTTTAGCTCACTTGTAGCTCGCCCTGATGTAGGGACCATGCGTGGCCCCGACACGTTGGCTTTGATGAAAAATGTGACACATGTTCAATAAAGAAGTACAGAAATGTACAGTGTGAACCTTGTAAGTGCTGGTGATCTTTCTATCCAATACTCTGAGATTACACAGTGCCAGCACCACAATGGTGTGAGGTTATAGTGCCGTATAGAGTGCAGGTGATCTGCTACAACACTACATTCACGTAGCTGTTGCTAATGTGTAAATGAGTCTGTTCCAGAATTACCACAGACACAGTGGGGGCAATTTATCAAAACTGGAGCAGATTTGCACTGCAACCAATCAGCTTCTGTCTCAGTTTCAAATCTTACCTGAGCAAACTGAAGAGAGATGCTGATTGGTTGCCATGGGCAACTGCTCCAGATTCGGTCTGCTCCAGTGTTGATAAATTCCCCCCAATGCTGTTTGTGACAATACCTATCAACAATTTACTCCAACATGGAAAAGGTCTTATTTACCTCTACATCTATCAGTTATAGGGCGGAATTTGTTCATGACTCTGTCGCAGCCATAGCGCCAGAATGTAAATGTATCGCACATTAGGCCTCATCCACACAGCTAAGAGTCGGCCCGTACAGAGCCATGCGACATGCATGGCCGGATCGGGCCGTTCCTGGGAAGGACAGGTGCTGCGTCTGATTGTATGGGAAGACGCGGCCGTACGCTCACCCAGGCTGCACATCCGTGCGGGTGTCCATGCTCAGACGCAGACAGGATCCATCCTGTCAGCGTATGGCCGCGTCCTCCCATAGAGACGAACAGGCTGCTGCGTACAATCACACACAGCACCTGTCCCTCCCGGGAACGGCCCGATACGCCTGTGCACGCCGCACGGATCTGTAAGGCACGACTCTACACTGTGTGAATGAGGGCTTATCATGGGAATTGAAATTGTTGCAGATAGCAAGAAAACAGTTGCACAACTGATATGAACTTGACACAGGACTTTCCAATACAGTCAGAACACCAGCAAAGTTTCACAAATGCTCTATTGCATCACCGCCACTGTGTACATCACATGTTCAATAACAATGTCTGCTTATATCTCTGACACCAGTGATCATGCAGTTAGTTATTCAGCAGACAAGAAACACAAATGCAGCATTCCCAAGGAACCCAGCTAGGTATGTGTTTGTGTGACAGATACAAAGTGTCAAGGTATATATCATGTTACATCCTATCACACAATCCCATTCCTTACATACCAAAGGGATGCCGAAGGCAACAGTTCCCCGATCAAACACAGCTTCCATCCCAGTCTGCAGCACTAATTCAATTACAGCAATTTGAAATTCCAATCTGTCAGATTTACTATAAGCACACAACCATTTTGAAGGTTTGGACAGTAAACAGCAGAAAAGTCAGGATCTACATATGTACATACATACATAGGGTACACGATTCATATGGATGTCAAAGTTACCGGATCTAAAGAAAAGCCCAGAACTGTACAAAGCAAAACAACAGACGACATTCTTCACTGAAAGGAGCAGGGAAAATGTTTGCAGAAGAAAACAAATATACACTGTTTACTTTCCTATTAACCCCTAAATCTGAACAGCAATGCAATGCCTTATCTGCGTGTTATCAACATGAAGGTTTCATAATCTAGATGATGTATGAAAAGCCAAAACCTTCTTTTCATTGCTAAGTGTTGGATAAAGTATAGGAGGATTAGAACCCGTCAGGTTTGTTATCGGCTGGGTGTGCAAGGAAGGAGGACATATGCACTGAGGGGTGAGCAATACCCCATACACTTTTAAATGGGAGAGTCTGAAAAATGCACAGAAACATATTTTGTTCACACATTTTTCAGGCCTCCCATTAAAGTGACATTAAAGGCAAATATTTGTTTCCCTCACCCGAATGTTAAAGCACTTACCTTAAATGATGTCTCCTAATCCGATCATCTTCTTTCCTGTCGTTTTCAGCCTTCTCTCCAGCGCTGCTGCGGGTCTCCGATCCAGCGCTCACTCCTCTGTCCTTGCTGGCACTTCTTGTCCCACGGTGTCTGCATGCGGGTGCACGTGTCCATAGACTTACCTCGCGTCTCTCCTCGTCTCCCGGCCGAAAATCCGAACTGCGCATGCGCCCACCCCAAGATGCTTTGCAGCCGACCGAGAATTTTTAGATTTTCGGATGGGAACGTGCGGGGAAGACACAGGCAAGTTTAAACCACTGTTAAAGCGTTTTTGTTTTTTTTACTTTTTGCACATATTTACGGCTTGCTAGCAGTAGATATATGCAAAAACACCGGAGGGTTTAGAAACCCTTTAAAGTCTATGGGGCCAAAAACACACAATTCTGGCCCCGAAGAAGCACATGCACTTTGTGAGCTTCACAAGACGGACTAAAGGCAACTGAATGCTCAGATGTGAATAGATACTCATATGTGTAAACAATGGGATTGCTCTTGTTCAGCAAGGAGCTACAAACCACCAATTTGTGGACAGGGCCAGATGCAGGTTTATTGAGACTCTAATATCGTAAAAAGTAGGGATGCACCGATATATCGGCCGCCAAAACATAATGCCGAAAGAGCCATGTTTCGGCCGATACATCGGCGCATCCCTGGTTTCTTTTCTCCCCGCTAGGCGCTGTTCCAGCGGGGAGAAAAGAAAGTGACAGCCAGCCGAGCGCTGCGGTGGAGAGCGCTGTGAGCGGCCGGCGTCTCCTCCCTATCACAGTCCCGCAGAGCGGTGTGTGGGCGGAGACAGCCCATGCTGTCACAGGAGGCTGCGCTTTCCTCTCTACACCGCTCGATCAGCCTCCTGTGACAGCGTGTCAGAGAGAAAAGCAATGTACACACACTCAGTGATCAGTGATCGCTGAGTGTGTGTACATAATTGAGAATATGGTATGTTAACTATATCCTCAATTATGAATGAATGGGAGTGATCTACATCACATCTACATCACCCCCATTCATTCATAATTGTAGTTATAGTAAACAAACCATGTTATGAATGAACAGGAACACTCATAAAGGATTCCTGTTCATTGATAACAGGGGACACAGAAAAAGAGATTTTTCTATTTTAAAAGGGAAATATCAGGGGTCTGTTTAGATCCCTAATATTTCCCCGAAGCCCCTAAAAGTAAAGTAAACAATATTTAATAAAAAATGAATAAATACAAATAAATGTAAAAAAATTAAAAAGTTTATAAAAAATTACATATTTAAAAAAATTGAAAAAATAAAAAACATTTTCGGTATCGGTCTGACATTTTTTTTTATTTCGGTTTCCTTTCGGTTTCAAAATTTCCATTTCGCTGCACCTCTAGTAAAAAGCAACACGTTTGGGGGGTTCAAAAGGGTCCCTTGGTACTGTTAAAGGATATTTAAACCCTCCCGGTTTTTTGCATATATCTACGGCTAGCAAGCAGTAGATATATGCAAAACGTTTAGTTTTTTTAAACGCTCAAACAGCAGTTTAGACTCACCTGTGTTCCGTGCGCGGTCCCGTGCCGAAAATGAGACATTTCTCGAGCGGCCGCAAAGGATCTTTCGGTCGGGACGCGGCGGGGGATGCAAGGTAAGTCTATGGGCGTGTGCACCCGCATGCAGACACTGCTGGATCGGAGGGACAGAGCAGTCAGCGCTGGATCGGAGAGCCGCCGCACCGCTGGAGAGAAGGCTGAAAACATCAGTAAGAAAGAGGAAGATCGGAAAAAGAGACATAATTTAAGGCAAGTGCTAACATTAACATTGGGGGGGAGGGAAAAAAAAGAATTTGCCTTTAATGTCACTTTAGGGTGACACTAAACCCAGAAGTTTAAGAATGCATTCAAGTACCTTAACTATTAACATAAATGTGTCTTATTTGTGTATCACTCGGCTGTAGATCCTCAAATCATCTCTGAATTGGTGCTGACACTGTCCTTCCTTCTGGAGGGTGGCTACTTTTGATCCCCATGGTCCCTGTGTGTTGTAGAGTAGCCACCCTCCAAGCTCACTCCCGTGATGGACTACAATCTCAGGTTTAGTTTACTGATTTGTATTGAGATTATAGTCTATCACAGGAGTAAGCTTGAAGCGGTGGCTACCTTACAACACACACAGGGACCATGGGGAACAAAAGTAGCCACCCTCCAGAAGGAAGGACAGTGTCAGCACCAATTCAGAGATGATTTGAGGCTCTACAGCCGAGTGATACACAAATAAGACACATTGTTGTTAATAGTTAAGGTACTTGAATGTATTTATAAGATTTTTCTTCTGAGTTTAGTGTTAATTTAAACATCCCTTTAGATGCAGGTTTCTTAACCGGAAATGTTAGGCTTATCACCAGAACAAGAGGTGAGGGGAAATCTTTTAATGGGGACATCTGTTCCTATGACAACTGTCTACAAGGGGAATTCCCCTTACTTGGGAGGGACATCTCACTTCCTGTTAAATTCCTAGAACAGGAAGTGAAAGGGAATCTCCCCAACAAACAAACAGTAGGGGTTTAATCCTACTTCACACTATCCAAAACGACAAAAAAAAACATTTGTCTATACATACACTTTATAGGTGCACACTAATAACTAAACAGCAAAAGAAAAAAAACACTAGCTGTATCATAACTGCAAATACCCAACACAATCCGCGCACCTTCCTCGCACCCAACCTATAGCAGCCGTGCTTTAGTCAAATAACATCCACCCAATGACTCTATAATCTTAATGTACCACACTAGATTGGATATTGAAAATGGTGAAATATTTGATTGTTTTGGAATATTGAGAGAGCTGTTAAGGATGTGTATGGAGTTATATAGTTACTTTTAGGGCTCATTCACACTATTACCAGTGACTGATGTTTTCCAGCAACTGATCAATGCGGGTCACTGCTCTTTTCTATGTGCCCTGTTCACACCACAACCCAGTGTGATGTGCGCTGCGGAAACATGCAAACAAGCTGCATTTTTCACCAGCGCACTGGATGGCACCATACCGCAGCACAGAGCGCAAAGACCTGAACGGTGTACACTGCAAATAAAGTTTTAAAAAAAAGAAAAAGTAAACAGTGTGATGTGCTAAAACATTGTATCACTCCCCCCCATCCTGCTGGACCACACTCAGCTCACCAGCCACCATGCTAAAACTGAGTGTTGCAGTACACCTTAAAGATGAGCTCCGGGCAAAAAAGATCTTAATCCTTGCAGCGGGGCTTTCCTCATGCTGCAAGGATTAAGTGTTTGTTTTCCACTAGAAGCAACAACAAAAAAAAGTTATACTCACCCGAAGCTCGTGGCTCCTAAACCGGTCCCTTCAGCCTGTCTCACCCTCTGCTCCAGCGACGGTATGTCCCTCGGTGTCCTCATGTCCAATACAATGTATAGAACATGATGACTCACAGGACCTTAGACCACTGCAGAGGAGGGCGAGCGAGAGGTGGCAGGGACCGGTCTAGGAGCAAGCTGGCTGCGAGCTCCAGGTTATTTTTGCTTCTAGATGAAAACTAATACTTAGAGAACTATGAGGTGAGAGATTTACACTCCCCTCATAGTTAGAGCCGACCTGTGACATTTAAACTGTCACAGATCGGCTCTATTGATCGGGAAGTGAGCGAACACATACCGTCACTTGCTCACTTCCTGATCATCTCCCTGCAGAGAGCGGTGACCGTCAGTCAGCTGGGTGGACCTCGACAGTATTGTCTGGATCCATCCCGGCTGCGGCTCTCTCAGTATATAGCGGGCTATAGCCCGCTATATACTGAGCTGTGGGTCACGGGAGGAGGTTAGCATATGTCCTCCCGTGACTGGGGGGGGGGGGGTAGCCCCACTGGAAGGGGGTCAAGATCATTCTTGCCCAGTTCTTCTTTAAGATTATAGTGTTTTAAAGGGTAAGTTTACTTTTCAGACCATGTCTCATATTATACCCATATTGAGGGTGTAAAATGAAACATGGTCACCCCGAAATCATGAGGTTCTTCTCCCCTGTCTTCTTCGCTGCTGTAATCTTATGAACATGTGGCTCAGTCCACACTGCAGTCTTATCCATTTACACATCTTTGACAGGTTCTGCAAATGGAGACTATTGTCCCATCTGCAACGGCGGCAGAGGGACTCATAGTTCTCAATGGGGTACAAGTGCAGTGACGTCACCGCACTCATAGTCCATTGACACTTCATCCTTAGCTGAACGTCCAT
>NW_017306345.1:901495-901831 GCF_000935625.1 Nanorana parkeri | reverse complement strand
AGCCCCACTGGAAGGGGGTCAAGATCATTCTTGCCCAGTTCTTCTTTAAGATTATAGTGTTTTAAAGGGTAAGTTTACTTTTCAGACCATGTCTCATATTATACCCATATTGAGGGTGTAAAATGAAACATGGTCACCCCGAAATCATGAGGTTCTTCTCCCCTGTCTTCTTCGCTGCTGTAATCTTATGAACATGTGGCTCAGTCCACACTGCAGTCTTATCCATTTACACATCTTTGACAGGTTCTGCAAATGGAGACTATTGTCCCATCTGCAACGGCGGCAGAGGGACTCATAGTTCTCAATGGGGTACAAGTGCAGTGACGTCACCGCACT
>NW_017306345.1:861532-901446 GCF_000935625.1 Nanorana parkeri | reverse complement strand
GGGGGGGGCTGGGAGGAACAGTCTGCAGGAGCCAGAGCGTTGCACCTGAGATCCAGTCATCATGGTTGCAATACTTAACAGGCTACAATGCAAAAGAAATAACAAATGTCCTTTTTTGTTTCCCCCTTAGGAACGTGTGTGCATGTATTAAGTCTTTGGTAAAAGGGGGACTATGCCTTTAACTGCCACTTGTTAGGTTGGAGTCATGATACATCCAGTGAGGTCAGGTACAGACACAGGCAGGCCACCCATGACAACACCTATAGGCAGCAGCAGCAGCAGGGACAACAATAACAATACAGATCGGTTCAAATATGACCAAGGAACAATGCAGATACAGGAGAGAACTGGTTACACCCATCAGTGTACGATATGCCAGCAACGACACCAAAGTCCAACGACCTGCGCCCCATTTACTAAAAGCACAAACAGCCTCATTGCTTGAAAGAAAACCGCGTGACCGAGGCCAGCCTCTCCCCCCAATCTCACCTGTTCCCTCACGAACCGGAGCTGAGGTGACAGCGACAAGTTCCACACTGAGCCTAAGAACCGCCCGAACAGTAAATCCACCACCGAACACCGCCCGACACCTCCCCCTACCCCTCCCGCTCCGCCTCAGCCATCCCACCTACAGCGTGTACACTGGCGGATCAGAGGTGTGTGCTTGTCATATCTCTCATGATCCCATTAACACTAGAACAATGTACACCAATAGAATCCACCTCCCCCCTCGTGGCTGTTACACCTAATCATGTCACCCTGTGTGTGCCCGGGCTGGAAAGTCACAAACACGTCTTGCTGCATTTTTGTAGCACCGTACTGGATGGCACTGCAGGTCACCACACCGTGTGGAGACCTGAATGGAGTGTATACTTTGTACACCAGGGGTGGCCAATTCATTTGCTGAGGAGGGCCCAATCGATTAACACATGGTACCGCACAACGCATCGACCATTGCATTGGCGTTCGTTTGAATGGCACCCCAAACGCACCTCCTGGGCACAATGAGATCGACTGTACTGCAAAGCGTGGTACCGTCAAGCCTGGTTCACACCTGAGCATCTTTACGCGCAGATCTAATTGCGCCGAAACGCACAAAAAACATTTACATGCAAGTCAATAGCGACTGTTCACACCTGAGCATTGTGTCACGCATAAGAAAATACCTGTCACGCAAAAATATGCAGGAGCTATTTTTAGCCACATGTCACGCTGTTTTGGTCTCATAGACATCTCTATGCAAGGAGAAAAATGCGTTTTTTAAAATCGAAAACACACAAAAAAAATTGAGCGGAACTGCAAATGTCCAGGAGTGCACTAGCACTTTTTTTTTTTTTCACGGGCAGGAGCTGCAGGCGAGGAGAGGGAAGAGGACCCCTGACATCATTGGTTGCTAGGACCACCCAGGAGTCCTAGCAACCAAGGACTACAGAGGAGGACCCCAGCAGTCCAGCATAATGGTGTGCAAGTCGGTGGGCCAGACAGACCAAGGGGAAGGTACTGCCTGCGTGCTGTAAAATGTTCAGGTCTGTTGTACACCATGTAAAGTAAAAAAAAAAAAAACATCACTCCCTCCGTACCTCACTCAGCACACTAGCCAGCATGCTAAAACACATAATTTTAGAATCCAAGCTAATGTAAATGAGCCGGTGAGGAGCCATAAACAAAGTAGGGCATAAGCGGACAGAGGGCCACGTAAAAGGGGATACAGTCAGTTTTTACTGCTGACCTCTCTGTGTTACATAGTACTGACCTCTAAACTCTAGGTTACATACTCCTGACCCCTGCACTCTGTGTTACATACTACTGGCCTGTGTACTCTGTGTTAAATGCTACTGACCTCTAAACTCTGTGTTACATAGCACTGACCCCTGAACTCTGTTACATACTACTAACCTCTGAAGTCTGTGTTGCATACTACTAACCTCTGAACTCTGCGTTGCATACTACTAACCTCTGAACTCTGCGTTGCATACTACTAACCTCTGAACTCTGCGTTGCATACTACTAACCTCTGAACTCTGTGTTACATACTACTAAATTCTGAACTCTGTGTTACATACTACTGACCTTTGAACTTAGTGTTACATACTACTGAACTCTACATTACATACTATTGACCTCTGAACTCTGCGTTACATACTACTGACCTCTGCGTTACATACTACTGACCTCTGAACTCTGCATTACATATTTCTGAACTCTGTGTTACATACTACTAACTTCTGAACTCTGTCTTACATACTACTGACCTCTGAACTCTGTCTTACATACTAATGACCTCTGAACTCTGTGTTTCATATTACTTACTGCTGCAGTCTGCATTACATACTACTGACCCCTGCACTCTGCATTACATACTACTGACCGCAGCACTCTGCATTACTTACTAATAACTCCTTTACTCTGTGTTATTTACAGATCTATTCACTAATGGGTGAAGAGTTTGGAGAAGGTAGGAGAAGTGAACAATCTAGTACAACATAGCTGAACTAGAAAGTGAGCTGAATTGGAGAATTCTTCCAGTTAATCTATGTTGTCCTAGATTGTTCACTTCTCCTGTCTTCTCCCAACTCTTCACCCTTTTGTGAATAGATCTGTTACTCTTGGCCAAGGGGGTGGGGAAGGGGTCCTGCCAGACAGGCTGTACTGGGCCCCATAATTTCTAATGACAGGCCTGAGCAGACCTGTTAAGCTGACCGATGACATGCACGTTTCTTTAAGCAGCCAATTTTGGACAGATTATGTGTGAATCTCCTATGTACAGACAACTAAAGCCAGCGGTACTTAAAGCAAACAGCATTTAGTTAGGTGGGAAAACCTTGTATAATCTCTGTAAAAAGCCACGTGTGCCTGCACTGCCCCTGTCCATAAGCAGATGCATGGACCCTTGGGCACAGTTGGACCCACCTATACATCCAACCCCCCTCTAATGGAACGTCAGCCAAAGTTCTTAGTTTTTATGTTTAGAAAACCTAGGTTTAGGCCGTTGGTGCGTGATGTGAAGTACAGAGGACCGATGCGCTAATTACAGTGCATCACACTGTTTACTTCCTTCTTTTTTTCCCCAACTTTATTGGAATGTCACAAAATGACATTCCACTCATGTTTATTCACTGCAACGTGGTTGTGATGCGCTGAAGTGCGTCACGACTCGCTCCACTAAAAAAAAGTAGTGCATGTTCTACTTTTTTTTTCAGTTCATACTACCACGGTGCCGGTACCGCTTGGCCAGGATCTGACAGCCGGCGCCTCTCTCTCCCCTCACTGCGTGTCCGTTCTGTCACAGCGGCTCCGACACCCCCCTCCCGCGGCTAAGTTGCGCTTTCATTTCTCGTCGGATCCCCCGCTGCCTCTATTTTTAAAATAGAAAAAGAAATTGAGGACACATAGTCACAGCACAGAGCTGATCCCGGAAGAGCAGGGGGGATGCAGAGGAGAAGCTGAGCCCCCTTGTGCGTGGCCAAGCGGCAGAAGATCGGTACATGTCAGTAGTATGTACCAATCCTTTGTGCAGGACAAACACCGGAGCGATCGTCTGATCACTCCAGTGTTTGTAAATAACTGGGGACACATAGTACCCATGTGTCCCCAGTTATAAATGAATGAACAGGATGTGATTTACATCACGTCCCGTTCATTCATGAGTTTCTCAATGGGGAGAAGCACTCTGTACAGAGGCTCCTTCCCATTCAGAAACTGCTTGATAGTAAATATTTTCTGAATGAATGGGAAATCTCTGTGCTGTGACTATGTGTCCTCAATTTCTTTTTCTATTTTAAAAGGGAAATATCAGGGGGCTTTTTAGACCCCTAATATTTCCCCAAAGCCCCCCCAAGAGTAAAAAAAAAAAAATTACGAAAATTAAAAATAAATAATGAAAATAAAATAAAAAAATAGTAAAAAATAAATTTAAAAAACGGTTGTTTTTTTTCTTGCCTCAGGCGCAAAAGGAGCTGGCTACGGCTATGCTCCCGTGGTGCTCGTGCGGCTGCCGGCTGAATGTGTCAGACGCTGCAGATGGAAAGGTGCAGGACACCCCATGTGCAACGTCGGCCACACGAGCACCACGGGAGGACAGGACGCCGGGACCTGTAGGGCGCACTGGAATGTAAGCCGGCCGACTCCCTGCGTTCAGGTGCGGGAGGGGGTGTGGAGCTGTATTGAAGTCAATGGCATCGCCCACATTGCGATCGCCCGCACTCGGAACGCAGGCACATTAGTGCCTGCATTCCGGTCCAGTGCGATCTGCAAAAATAGTGCTCGCAGCATTTTTGCGGATCGCACTGGACTGGAACACAGGCACTAATGCAGGCGATCGCACTGTGGGCGAGGGGCCTGCCTGCGGAGCCTGGCTGCGGTGCCATTGACTTCAATGCACTGCCACGCCCCCTCCCGCCCCTGAATGCAGGTGTTTTTTCGTTGGTAAATCTCAATGAGCTCGTCATTTGAAAAGTAGATCTCCAGACAAAAAATAGTGGGCGCCCCTGATCTACAGCATAGTAAATGCAGTACAGGGGTCAGGAGTATAATCTACAACATAGCAAATGCAGTGCAGAGGTCAGGAGTATAATGTACAACATAGTGACTGCAATGCTGGGGTCAGGACTATATAAGATGCAGCACTGTATACAGTGCAGTAGCCAGTAATATTGTGCCCCATACTGCTGTTCAATAGGAGAAAATAGGCCTCCAAGTTGGTGTAAGAAGGTGGAGTAACAGTTGCCCCCCAACTTCCTCCTGAAATGGCTAGCCCCTCTTCGCTTTCCCCCCACAGATGGTCCCCATTGCCCTGGTGTCTTTGTGGGTGCTCACTGTGGAAAGTGTGGATTCACAATGTGGGTGAGCAGCTTCTGTGCTCTTTCCCTCTCACTGTCTCTTTCACTGCTTCCTCCTCTTCACCAGTGAAGTTTACCATGAGTTGTGCACAAAATACAAGTCCCACTCACATGACATACTGACAGCTTCTTCATAATACAATGATGACATATTCATTTTTGTAAATTTTCCAATTGTCTTGATTTCATGTCTCTTTATTGCTATAAATACATGGGACTTATCTGCTATTTAATAACATTTTATCAGTAATCAGCTACTTCACATGTAAAAAGATTTGTGCGCAGCACTTCATAGCAAATTATCGTGCTGCAATCCATTCTTCACACATGTACCAAGTGGGAGCATTAGCAAATGCTGTGTGCATGGACAAGAAGTAGTGTACATTACTGGACAAAGTTGGACCACATACTGGGGCCACTATCTGCCCTGTGCCAGGCAGGGCAGTGTGAGGCAAGAATTTTACATTTTTATAATAATGGACTGGAGGATAGGTACAGTGACAATAGTCAGTCTACATTTTGATCTCGTTAACAATATTAAGCTATAACATAGAGGACAAATAATGCGGAGAAGCTGAGCACAAATGTACATTACAAGCAGTTCCCTAAATCCACTAAGCTTAGGTCAAATTGTACAAACTTTTCAAGCTACGCTATAGACCCGATTAGATTTTAAGCCCTGACGTGCAGGGCCCTCCTTACCACTTACTCTTGTCTTGAATTGTATTGTGATTGTAATGTCTTCCTTATATTGTAAAGTGCTGCGCAAACTGTTGGCGCTATATAAATCCTGTATAATAATAATAGGCACATACAGGGCCACCATTAGAAATCACGGGGCCCCGTACAGCCCAATGCTCAACGTGTTTCTGCACCGACTTCATTAACATGCACTCCTGACAAATGCGGTTGAGTGGGTGGGTACCTGCTGACGTCCTTACACAACCCTGACACAATGGACCCAGAGGCTTGCGGAATATGCTGCGGGGAGCTAGAGTGTACGAACAGAGCATTAAGCTATTGAGGCCTTTTGCATTATGAGAATGTAAGTGCTTGTAATATTGTTTTCAATAAATATATTTTTAATGGTTTACACTATTTGAGTTCTTTTGTGGTTTACTTCCCTTCAATTTCTGAGGAACGTGAGAGGAACCATGGGAAGCTGGTGAACAAGTACTGAGGAATATCGATACCGGGAAACATAGCGGTGTATGACGGCTATTTAAAAGGTGGTCAGATCCTTCCGGTGATTTTGTCCAATTTGGATTTAGGCGCAGAGAAGGGATTTGGAGTCGCACTTGGAGCACAGTGGATTTTTCTTGTTATGTTGACAAATCATTCATGATGGATAACACAAGCACTTTATTGGTTGAAATTAGAAATGTATTCATATTTATGTTTAATGGACACAAACTTTTTTGATTTAAAGGAGAACTATGGGGTTAGGGCTTTTCCCCATAGTTCTCCTAAGGGTCACGGGAGAACACAAACTAGCGTTCTGCCTTGACCCAAAGCTCAGTATACTGCAATACTGTCTGAATCCACCAGCTGCGTGAGTGACAGCTGGCTCTGCCTATCTAGAGGCAGAGCCAGCTGTGGCCGCCCCCTCCCCCGTCCGTTCCGCCAGTCAGCGCTGGAGGATCGGACAGGGGAGGGGAATCCTTGCAGGGACCCGTGAGTGACAGTCACGGCTCTCTGCAGGGATATATCAAGAAGTGAGCGAGTGACTGTATGAGTTTCATTGTCACAGGTCGGCTCAGATTATGAGGCTGAGTGAAAATCACTCGCCTCATAATTCTCCTTTAATATTTATTGCTATCACTGATTTTTGCAGATTTTTATTTTTGCAATAGTTTGTGATGGAATGTGATTGAAATGTGTGCGTTGCATTGCTAACTAGGACATATATGAATTATTATTTTTTTTAGCACAATTATTTTTTTTAGCATCAGGAATTGAGCGAACACACTTTATTTTTAAGTTATTAGGTTTCTTTGTATTACCCAATATTGAGTGCATTGTGAAAGAGGTGATAAAGCCTTGCCAATGGGGAATCAAACCCCATCTCTCTCATACAAATATGAAATGCCAGAAGCTATACTCCCCATTGAGGCTCTGCCATCTGACTTGATGACAAACACAAGTAATTGTAGGCAGCAAGGTGCTTGCAATTCAACACTACAGTTAGCGTAAACAATTTTAAGCCACCTGCACTTTAAAGTAAATTTGCACCTTTTACACAGACAAGCATTGATAGCTTATCTGGGACAAGAGGCCAAGGGCCTGGCCCCTAAAGTAACTTATTATAATCCATCACTGCATCACACAACATAACAAGTGCATGATCTTTTCTAGTTAACACTGAACTCTGTGCACAAAAACTCCACTTAGGCTAGGTTCACACAAGATGCATTGCGTTCGGCACGATCCTGGCCAGAACGCACTGCATTGAATTGCGGCCGGCTCACTTTTTTGTGTGGCAGGAGGGGGAGTGGCGGTTCATTGAAGTGAATGGCACCGTAGCCACGCCCTCTGGCCACAATGCGATCGGCCGCACGGGATTGCAAGTCACATTTTGCCTGCGGTCCAGTCCGGTGCAATCAAAATGTTGCTAGCACTATTTTGATTGTACAGCACCAGACCGCAGGCACAGTGTGCCTTGCGATCCCGTGCGGCCGATCGCATTGTGGCCAGAGGGCGTGGCTACGGTGCCATTCACTTCAATGGCCCTCCAAGCCCCCCCATGTATGTATGTATAGGAGATAGGGACCTTGGATTGTAAGCTCCTCGGGTGCAGGGACTGATATGATTGTACCACTATGTAAAGCACTGTGTAAATTGTTGGCACAATATAAATACCAATAATAAATAATAATAATAATAATAATAATAATGGCAGCTAGTCTGACCATTGACAGTAGCTAGCGTGAGGGGGTATGGCAGTTAATCTGACCATTGACAGCGCAACGCTGCAGGAGCCTCGCTGTCAAATACCAGCAGGGTCAGCCATCTTGAACTCAAAATACACAGCATAGAATGTACTTCTCTGCTGCGTGTGATGAAAGAAGGTACCTGCTGCTTTGTAAAGTGACAAGCCACTGCTATGAGGAAGAGATTGAGAAACATTAAAGAAGGTATTACAGTCAAGTGGTACAAAGTAAAGGTTCAGATCTTATATTTTTGAAAAATAAATGTGATTATGTTATAAAAATTTGAATTAATGTATTACTAAGAGCTTTAGTCTACATGCGCTCACATATACTTTAATTGTCTATAAACTTTATGGTTACCTTTTCCAAAAGCAGTATACATTCCAATTTCTGTTTTCATCCTCAACATGGGTTTCTTTTATACTTCTTTTATTGAATGCTTTACAGTTTACAAGAGTCACAAAGTTACTCACAATACTCATTTTATTTAAATTCTATATGGTCTAAATGCTGAGTGGGTGGCACTTAAACCTTCACATAGGAGATTCTGCCTCCAGTCCACTCTGATCCCACCTACAGCACACCCATTAGTCCTTTCTCTATATCCTGCCCCCAGCACATGTCCCAGTATTCATGGCTGCAGTGAAATAGCACCTCCAGTACATAGAGCTACCTTTCCTTTATCGCAGTGGCGGAACTATCGACATAGCAACCCAGGCGGCCGCTATGGGGCACAGGGGGGCCCGGCCAGGAACAAAGTGGTCCCCCTGATGCAGTGCGGGCCACCTGGATTGCTGTTTTCTACAGCCGAGAGCGAGTGGCGGAGACAGAGGTAGCTCTAGCAGTAGATTATATTTTATATAAATAAACAAAAGGACTTTAATACTACTTTCATTTCCCTGTCTTGTTTTCAGCTAGGTCTCATAGCAATTGTATTGTAACCACCACAGTAGAACGACAATAAGGGAATGTATTTGCATGTTTTGTGACAGTACGAACTACTGTGTTAATTGTTTTGAACCAATGAAAAGGGTGACACGTTACCAAAATAGAGTATGACTGAGCATGGACGAACTTGGCGACAGAGCTCCAGATTCTTCACATACCTATCACTAACCAAGCAAATTAAAAACAGATTTATGTTTTTTAAACAGTGTGAACTTTACATATAGAGGATAATGAAGCATGAAAATAACTTAATTCACTAAGTCCACTCTGTGTCACGCACAAAGCCATCATAATGTCACCAAATGCAAAATAACTGTATGTGATGTCTTATCATGTGACATATATAGGTTACAATGTGCTTTGTCTTTTTTCTTGACATTAATAATCTTTGTGGCCACCTTCTACCATTTTGTGAGATGTAAGCTAAGAGCACATCTTTGTGTGGTAGGCCGTAGCTGGTAAGAGCATCACTTGTGTGAAGTTTAAAGATACCCAAAAGCTGGGCAGATTATAGCACACGGAGATGCAGCTCTAGAAGCTCAGTCACCGATATATAATATAAAGCTTCTCTGGCGGTGCCACCAAAGAACTGTTGTAACAGAAATCCAAGAGTGTAAATGGAGATGGATTGGACCTACCTTTTGACAGGGCACAAATGTAATCTTGATTAGAAACCCCAAGGACAGCGCAAGAGAGGCAGACCCAGGGGCTCCTGGTGGCAAAGCCTATATGATTATATCAAGGCTGCTGATGTGAACCTGACGCTAGTTTGTGTCCTCCCGTTACCCTTAGGAGAACTATGCGGAAAAGCCCTAGGCCCATAGTTCTCCTTTAAGATCACTCACTATAGTGTATGTAAATCCTAACACTGAACTTCTCTTTTTTGCTCACTTTGGGTCTCTTAAAAAAACAATTGAATGTATTTTGTTATATTTCTTTGATAAGTGCAAAAAATGCATCATGTCAGAAATTTCCAGGGTTATTCACAAAAGGGTGAAGGATTTGGATAAGGCAGGTATCTAGGACAACATAGCTGATTTGGAAACATTATCCAATTCATCTCTGTTTCCAGTTCAGCTATGTTGTTCACATAACACAAGGAAGCAAAGCTAACATAAAATGACATCAGAATTCAACTACACTAAGGGCAAGATTAAGTCTAAATACAACCTTGACTGTACACATTTAATGGTTATATTTAATTTGCTCCATAGAGTTCCCTCTTTTTGGGTAATTATCCGTATTCTGTGATCGATCTTTTGTTACTTTCAGCTGCATAAATTAAACCACTTCCAGCGGGTTCATGTAAATGTACGTCCACCGCTGAACATGGTTATATCAAGAACACGGCTGCTACTACAGCCGTGTTCTTGGTACCGTTTTAAACAGCAGGCATTTGCTGTTTAAATACAAGTGATCTGGCATCTGTACAGGTTCCGGATCGCTTGTGCGGTGCCATGTCGTGCTCCCCCTTCGCGGCCGCCGGTGCTGCGGATCTCTCCTCCGATCACTGGACCTGGGAGTGATGTGCATTACATCACTTCCGGTGTCACTGGACACATTCTCTGGCTCCTGGAGCCAGAAGTGAAGCAAATCTCTACTTCATCAGCTTCTATGGGGTCCCTAGGTGACATTAGGGGTCTGAAAGACCCTGATGTCTCCATAAAGAGGACCTGTCACATTATATTTGCAATTAAAACTAACAACCCGCCCTCCATGTGCACGCACATACAACGCAAACACGCGATGCGCCTACGTGCAAAAACATTGCGCCACATGTGAGCGTCGGAGTGAGAGCAATAATTCTAGGCCCATCAATCACTGGTAACACTAAGCTGATGAGCGGTAAAAGCTATGGGAAATTTTAGTTATTGTAGTTTTTTGCGGTTTAATGGATGCACGCAATTATAAGGCTCAACATGTTTGGTATCTATTTACCCAGCGTGACCCATTCTTTTATATTTTACCAACAAATTGGGCATTATATTCTGTTTCTGTGAACTAAATTTCATTTTAGTGTATTTTATTCTAAAAATACTGGTTTAATAAACATTTGCGCAAATACCGTGCAACAAACAAAAATGCAACTACCATCTTTTTATTCTACAGGGCCTCTGCTTTCAGAAAATATATCATTGTTTAGGGGTCTGAAGCTGTTTTCTAGCCAAAAATTCTGATTTTATCCTGTCTGTGTAAATGTAAGAAATTGCTTAGGGTAGCAAGTGGTTAAAACGGTTCACCACCATTATTTTCATGATGTTTCTATTAGTTTTCGGTAAGTTACAAGTCTTAAACCAAGCGCTAAACAAACTCATTTATCATGCAGCAAAACTCTTGGCATCTCAAGTAGAAATCCTATTCTTTCATATGTGGTTGGTTCACATCTATGCACTGCAGTGTAATGTGTTTTAAAGGGAAACTATTAGGGCCCTTTTACACCTATGGGTGTGCATTACCATATGTCAGGCAACGCACATGGAACAGTGTGAATCCAGCCTCACAGGTATTAATATTACAATTACCAATCTACTCTTTTAAATGAGACTTGTTCATACCAAAGTGTTAGTTCAGAAGAGCATCAGAAGAAAAGATACTCTATGCCATGTTCTTGAACTACATCCTATCTATGATTTGGTTTCATTTTTAGCCTTAACTTTATTTAAATTTAAAAAGTACCACGTAATCAGCTGAGTTTTTGGGAATGTTGTATTGGCCATAAGCTATGAACCTTTGTTAACTTAGCAATAAAAATTAGCATTTCATGTAATAATTTTGCAGGGAATGGGCTAATCAATTCATAAGTGTAACAAACTGGTCAAAAGTCTGTAGCATCAGCTGAAGAAACCTCCAGCGCAACAAAAAGATAAAACATTTTTAGGATCCTTGTAAAGAAAATAAAAAGTTTGAAGGCAGGGGCTGGCCTAGCACCTGCTACAGGTGGTTACACTTGGCTCACACAAAGGAGCGTTCTACTCTTTGGTTAAAATCAATACAAGATTTTCCCGTGTATAGTCAATATTAGCCTAGAACACACTTCTTCTGTCAGTGTGTTTCACTGAGGTGGATGAAACATACGGTATGACAATGTACAACTTTATGCATTTAAATACATGCATGTCAAATACAAATATGAGTTACTGCCAGTGGTGTACCTAGAACAGATTATTTTAAACACCCCCTGTTCTGTTTCAAATGCTAATAAAGATCCCATTCTGTGTGGACAGTATGACCACTTGCTGATTTGGCAGAATCCACAGACAGTTTAACTCTTTAATAAGATGCAAAAGTTGAATCCAAGGTAGTTTTACTTCAGGTGAGTGCCATACAATGCATATTTTCATAGTATTTGGAAATGTAAGAAGAAAATTACTTTCTTAAAGCCTTTGCTCTGCTTGGAAAGTAAAACTAAATTAAGCAGTAGAATGAGAGGCAGGTAGTGTCTAGCTAGGGACTCTACTAACTACAGGCAGCAAAAGAGGGGAATGAAGGGAAGATATAAAGTACAATTACACATATAATATTGTTTCCCCATACAGAGATCCCAATATAGGACAATCAATACCGAAATTAGCCAATAAATTATTTTATTAATCAATATAATGACTATACTGTATCTATGCCCTTTACTATATCGGAATACAAATCCTTTTTTCAAGCTTGATGGATTAATCCACAGGAGTATTTGGATGTTTTGTGAAGATATTGAGATGTATATCAACTAAAAGAAAATCAGTTGATACAGTCACCAAAAGAAAAGTATGTTCAAATATATATGGAGTGGATATAACCATTGGATTCCAAAGACATATGTATATTGCATGTAACGTTAAACATTATTTTCATTACAAAAAGTTTGACAAGTAGCAATATTTATTGGAATTTAATTAACCAGGAATTGATTGACGGTTGGGGTTATAGTAATATAACAGGATATATACAAACTATATGAAGCCTTGGGTAGGGGCAGACATGTGCATTCGGATTCGGACAAACTTGCAAATCAATGAAATTCAGTTGATTCGGCGGTTCATCCGAATCCGAAATAACGAATGTATTACATGCCCAAATATACGAAAACTATATTTGGGCATACATAAATTGCTTCCAGAATGCGGGGCGGCCATATTGGCCGCCTGCATGTTCTGCGATTGCCTGCCGCCATCTTGGGGGCAGAGCGCATGACATCACGCGCTGAACGAGTGATGGCCATATCGGACGCATGCGCGCCACCATCTTGGAGTATATCATGTTATACACCAAGATGGCGGCGCCCGATATGGCCGCCGCTCGTTCTGCAGTTTGTGTGCGGATTTCTGATTTGGATGCTCGTTGCCTCTGAATCCGAAACAGCATAAAAATTTGTTTCCTTTGACTAAACAAATAAAAATGTTTTTCGTTTTCATTTGTTTCTTCTGAATGTCAAAAATCTGGAGCAGATGTGCATGGCAACCAAACAGCTTCTATCTTCAGTTTGTTCAGGTAAGATTTGAAAATGAAAGAGAAGCTGATTGGTTGCATTTTTTTTTTGCTGATTACAGGCATCAAGAGTGGCCTAGAAGGTATTTGCCCCATGTCTGCCTTTCCTTCAGGGCCGGTTCACACCACAAAGAGTACGTTCCAGAGCGTTCAGCCTCTGGAACGCAAGCCGGCTGGCTCCCTGCTTTCAGGAGCGGGAGGGGGTGTGGCAGTGCATTGACGTGTAAGCACTATTTTTGCAGATCGCACTGTGGGCAGGGTGTGTGGCTGCTGTACCATTGACTTCAATGCACTGCCACGCCCCCTCCTGCCCCTGAATGCAGGGAGCCAGCCGGCTTGCGTTCCAGTGTGTTCCAGAGGCCGAATGCTCTGGAACGCACTCTTTGTGGTGTGAACCGGCCCTCAATCTAGTAGACGGGAATGCAAAGTTAAGCAAATACTTTTTAGGTCGTGTCTATGCACTTTTTTGTACACTATACCACTCTTTCTTCCACTATTGTCTAAATAATTTAAATAAATAAAGTATAAATAAACAAATAAATACACTATCTAAATAACAAAAGTGTTCATATTCCTCTTTACTGCAGGCATCTGCAAACTCTTCTCAGCATGTTCTGTGCTCACCAAAACACAGGACACTCTTTTGTGCAAATAATGTACAAAGCTGGCATGATCACATTCTGGCCTGTCTTATGCTTTCCTGTAGAACATTTGGGTCACCTTTCATATCTGGAAGCCAACATAGAGGCAACGTGTCCAGAATATGACAATAACAACTCTAGTTGCTGTTTGCATAAAAGAACACCCCTGGGGGCACAATTTGCAGGTGTCTGGTCTAATGATCTGGGGCCACTTTTATAGGTTTTGTTTAAAGAGACATGATCAGCTACCTAAGAGTGCTTACATGTTTTTATTTTATTCCATAAACATATTAATATCTTTTTAGCAAGCCTCTGTGTCTAAAATAATCTCACAATGTAAGGATAACAGTTTTAATTATCAGCAGTTAGCCATATCCAACTGGACTTGTTCTGTGATGTCCAGCTGAATGAGACTAACCACTACAAGCTATACCATGACCTGGCTATACGAGAACCTTCACAGACATTACAGTTTTAAACAAAAGGTGACAAATATACCAATTCTCACTACTGATTACTTGACAATGACAAAAGGACCTGAGAAGTAAACACATTTTCCACAAAGTCTCACCCTGAGGTACAATTGTATGATCTTGCATCACATGTCTGTTTCACTTTAATACTGCAAACCTTAAAAACCTACATCATTGTAAAATATAATGTACAATATCCTATAATACCAAGAGTGAAAAACATTATTCCTTAAAATGGTTGATTGACTGTAAAAGCATACCACCTGGATAACAATCAGTAAATGCATATTTCTGCTTTGCACGTACAGCCTGTATACACATGTTATCTGTTCACATACCATCTCTGCACTTCAAGCAAACATATGAACATAATTCTAGTTACTACAATACAGTAAAATATATACATCAGCTTCAATAAGCATTTAAAGCTTTTTTTTAGCACATGTAAAGCTTTTCCCCTTTATGAATACATTTAGTAACTTAGAATAACATCATTAAAACAAGCATACTAGGGTCCCACAATATACTTTTAGGGTTTCCAGCTTAATAGCTGTGCTATTCCTCTTACTTGTCATTGAGTTTGGTGAAACCACTGTGTCACCAACAGGCAGAGCACATGCTATAGCAGTTCTCAAACAGCCTAGAACAAACAGCAGAGAGTAACCGATGGCTAGATAAATCACAGAAAAAGCAATCCTAAACAGAGACCAGGTTCCAGCCAGTTAGACAAATAGGGTTGCCACCCGTACGGGTTTCACCCGTACAACCCGGGTTTGGAATCACGTGCCCGGGTCTGTGGCCACCTCCCGCCCGGGCACATGATTCAAACATTACAATGCCGCATTATACCTGCATTTCTTGCGGCGGACGCCAGGTGGCGCTGTCTCCTGTTCCTCGACTCTCCCTCCCTCCTCTATTTCCTCCGCGGCTGTAGTGGGAGGAAGTGACATCAGGGAGAGAGGGAGCCGTGAGGGACGAATCTTCCTCCGGCAGCCAGCCAGCCAGTTATCTGGGGACCTGTGGCATACTGGCAAGTTGTGATTAACTCAAATGTCGTTTATTTACAAAATACATGCATAGTGTATACTTTACAAACAAATTGCCGTGAAGCGCTATAGTGTTCGGGTTTGGCCTGAAGAAAAGGTGGCAACCCTATAGACAAAGCACAGACTGACAATGGCGGAGGTAACAGACTGATAACCAGTATAAGCACAGACAAACTGAGCTCAAGCACAGTTAAGCAATCACAGGAGTAATGCAGGGGATGAACAGTCACACAGAAGTCAGAGTCAGACAGAGCACAATCCAACCTAAGCAGACACACTAATGACGCATACGCTGATGGTCTAGTAGTCTATTTAAGACCTCCTATTTGAGACAGGTAGGGATGCACCGATACCACTTTTTTAAGACCGAGTACGAGTGCCGATACTTTTGATCACTCGCAGATACCAATTACCGATACTTTTTCTTAAAGGGGCAGGTCACATTTTTTCTAAAGCAATGCAAACTAATGCTTTAAGGTCACTTTCTTAATATTGTGAATCATGAGATGATGAGGGAGCATGGCGCCGGCTTCCCAGCCAATCAGAATGCCGGGCGCTGCGTCATTACACGGCGCCCGGCTTCCAGATTTGCTAGCTTCCTGACCAATCGGGAAGCCGGGCAGCGCGTCATTGCACGCTACCCGGCTTCCTGATTGGCCGGGAAGTCGGCTCCATGCTCTCTCATCACAAGTGACGAGAGAGCATGGAGCCGTTTCCTGACCAATCAGGAAACCGGGCAGCGTGTAATGATGCGCTGCCCGGCTTCCTGATACAGGAAGTACTCGTGCTAGGTATCGGAGCATTTGGGCGAGTACGAGTACTCCCCCAAATACTCAGTATCGGCACCGATACCGATACTAGTATTGGTATCGGTGCATCCCTAGAGACAGGTGTGCACCGCAGAGACCCAAGTTGTACAGAGTAAAAAAACGGCAGTTAGCGAATATGTAAATATTCATTACATGAATATTGCTTTTAGAAGCTTAATACAGTGGCATAGTGACAGCCTTTATTATTACCATGGCCGCAGAATGAAGCCCATCTTTGGCAAATCCAACATGGGGATATGTGTCAAGAAATAATGTGGAACTGTGTAAGGGACAACATGGAGTTTTGTACACCAGCACTTTTTCTAATAAACTGGCATTTAATTGCTCTGCTGAGCTGAATATACTAATTCAGAGGCATATAGAGATAAGGCAAAGCAGCTGTTATACAGAAAACAAAAGGAAAGATGCAGGGCTTTATACATCTAACATGGATTTTGTATGGTATGGTGTAATCAAAATATAGTGCAGTCAGAGCTGGAAGCACCAAGGGAATGAATCACCAGAGTTTTTCCCCATAAGTCCTCTCTCAACTGGCCACTGAAGCACATTACAGGGCAGCGCTGTGCCTCAGTCTTTACTTTTTACGAGTTGGAATCGAAGAGGGATATGTGAAAAAGCATTCTGGTACACATCTTACCCCTGCTTCACATCAAAAATATATAGGTGTTCTGTGATGAACAAGCGTCACTTCAAAAACAAGGAAATCTCTTTCCTTTTTTTAAGCTGGCCTCAAAAATGGCCCTCTATTAGAAGATATTAACTATATACAGTTACCAAATGTCCTATATTCTGTGGGGCAAGTCCTATATCCTGTGGGACAGTCCTGGGATTTTGGACACATACCGATGGCTGCCCTAGAGAATCCTGGGCACTGTGAAGAAGTGTGCAGTCATAGAATGTTCTACACTCCAGCACGTGGCACTATAATTTTGCCAGCTCTGTAGGGTGGAGTTATCTCCTGACCAACAGTGACAGCATAATTCCGACCAAAGGGAAGGAGAGGAGTAAGTTGCTATTGAACACCAATCCAAACATAGGACTTATTATTGCTTCCACTGACAACAATGATATGGAGCTCAATTTGCTTTCACTGACACCAATGCTATGGAGTTTATTTTGCTCCTACTGACACAAAATTGTGTTTATTTTTGCCACCACTAACACCAGCAATGGGGCCTACTTTGTCCCGCTGGCATCAACAATGATGTTTATCCTAAGCTGGCCATACACTCTTCGAATTTTTCTCATTTAGCCCTGTGTGCTGAACAAGAGAAATCCATTGATTTCCTCACCCATGCTGAACACTAATAAGCACTTTTACAGGCTAAAAAAACCCTCTGTGCATTTCCTTTCTTCCTACAAAAGTAAGTCTTTCACTATACATCCCTGCCTAGGCTGAACTGTGGGAAAAATGGCAGATTTTAGTCATGTTATTAAGACAAGAACAGGCACATCTCTCTCCACCCCTTGCTCCTTGTGAGAGACCTGCCAAAATTACAGCTACTCTTTTGCAGAGATCTGATAAGCAGATTGTCATTCTGAATTCTCAGATCATGTGCAGAACAATAGAAGTACGCAGAAGAGAACATATTCTATAACATACAATGTCACATTTTCCATTTCTGCTGGTTGAACCAAATCGGCAGCTGGGCAAATGCTTGCTAGGGATGACTACTGGTTAAACTGTCTTGTGTTATTAGTACGGTACATTTGTTGTACTTTTTTTGATTGCACTTTTCCTGTATATAGGCATAAACAAAAAAAGAATGATCTGGTTCCCAGCCTGGAGCCACTGATACAATTATAATAATGATAGTGTGTAATTACTGACAACAGGTATTTTACAGGACTCGGGGCTTGATTACACCATATACAGTGCATTCCAGTGCAGTTAGCTGCTAGAACGCACTGTATCGTATAGTAAACTCCCCCCTGAATTCTGGAGCGGAAGTGCATTGTGGCAGTGCATTGAAGTCAATGGCACCACAGCCCCACCCACAGTACGATCGCCTGCACCAAAACGCGGGCACAACAGTGCCTGCATTCCGGTCCAATCAGAAAAAATAGTGCTTGCAGGATTTATTCCATTTGCACAGGACCGCAATGCAGGCACTGATGTGCCACGCGTTCTTGTGTGGGCGATCGCACTTGACTTTAAAGCACAGCCATGCACCCTCCTGCCCAAGAACAAAGGGGGAGTTTACTATGCAATAGAGTGCGGTCCAGCATCTAACCACGCTGGAACGTATTGTATATGGTGTAAACAAAGGGATTTTGTATACTCACTTTAAAATATTTGTCTTCAATAATGTATTGGGGGACACAGTCAGTCTTCTATGACTTGGTATAGCTGCTGCCTATAGGTGGTTTGATACTATGCAAATCAGAAGGCACAGTCACATGAAGTGGATATGCCCCTGCATATACTGAACTAGTTCAGGAGCAGCAAGTAGCAAAAAAGATGACAATGAGGGGTACCCTTCCGAAGAAAAAATATTAACTGTGGCAACAAGCCAATAACACAAAAAAAGAACAACATGAAAGGAGGGATGTGTCCCACAATTAACTACTGTAGAAAATGAATTTATGTTAGTACAAGAAAAAAAAAACCTTTTTCCCCCCGTGTTCATTCGGTACACAGACTTCTAAAGCTGGGGCATCCATAACCAGTCTAAAAATGAGAGGTGGGACAAAACATGCCAAGGGTAACCCCCAAGAACTTCAAAATGAGACGACATCACACCATTGCCAATACAACTCTGCGTGCAAAACTGTGTTCCGCCAAAAGTGTAACATCCACGCTGTTAAACTTGGTAAAAGTGTAAACTGAAAACCAGCTAGCTCCCTTGCATATCTGTGAGACATATGCTTGTTGCAGAAAGGCCCAGAATATGCTTACCATCCTGGTAGAATGAGCATTGACAGGAAACATGAGCTTCTGTCCCTGTTCTGTGAAGAATAAGCTGGTGAAATGGTCTGGAGAATCCATCAAGAAAGGGTTGAACCAGATAGGGTTTAGAAGCGTCCCAAGGCGGAGTGACACCAGGTACAGGTACCGGGTGACACCCCCGCAGTGATGTCATCGCGCGTGCATGATGGCGTCACACGATGTACCGCTGTTACCTGCCGGCGGCAATCTCGGTGATGGACGCCGGCAGAGGGGATGTCAAACGGCGGGATAAGGTATGCCGCCGGGTCCACTCCTCTCTCTCGAATGTCGGGCTCTTGGTCCTTGACCGTGTGCCCGACTTTTCAGAGGGGGGTGACACCAAAATGACTTGCAGTCATTTTGGTGTCACCCCTCCAATGGTGTCACCCGGGTGCTGGCCGCACCCCCCTTGTGACGCCACTGACAGGGCTGCAACTAATGATTATTTTCATAAATCGATTAATTGGCTGTTTACTTTTTCAATTAATTAATTAATTGGATTAAAAAAAATATATACCATCCTTAATTTAAAATAAAATACACAAATGCAGTGTTACAAACATAAAGCTTATTTCAGAATAAAACGGCATGCACAATTTTTTGCAATCGCACAGCTTTGGAAAGCAAGGCATTGCGGAGCCATGGGTTTCAGTGCTGGCGATCACACTGTGGGTGGGAGGCGCCTTTGGGGTGCCATTGAAATTAATGTACTTCTGTGCACAGCCTAATCACCAGTTTTGGTGACTCCTCAGTGACTGCCTGTAAACTGAGGGTCTGATAAGATACTGATCCTAGTAAGGCCACTTTGTTGAATATACAGATCTGGGTGTCCATTCCAATAGGACACATGCAGAACAGGGTGGCCATCAGTGCATATCAAAGTATAGGGGTCCAGTTGAGCATTGAGGCTGGGAATGGGCACTGGATCTTGTCATTACCCGCCACCTGGCTTCCTGATTGGCCGGGAAGCCGACACCATGTTCCCTCACGACACTGTTGGTCAGAGGAAATCTTCAAGGTATTGGAGCATTTGGGCAAGTACGAGTACGGATTCTAGTATCGGTGCATCCCTAACAACTACTACTAATAATAATAAATAATAATAATCCCAAGGTCATGAAGAGGCCTGAGACTGAATTCATTAGACCTAGCATAGTTTTACACTTCTAGTATTATGACTGCAAATAAGGAAACGATGTAAGAAATAAAGAATTACAATTTTTGGCTGAAGGATAACCGTGGCAGATAATTTCCTTTGTCACAGAAATTGTTTATTATTTGGATTAGGTTTGTGTACTTCCTCACCAGTGCATGAATGTTTGTGGAGCAGCAGGCCATAGCCCATACCCATCTGAAGTGTACAAGTACAGGTGTGCATTGAGCAAAAACAAAAGCTCTCTGATCATTACATAACAAGCAACCACTGTCTAAACTGTATAGGTACCTATAGGAATATGCTAAAATCATAGGTGCTGGTCTTTTTTTTTCATTTTCAAATCTCACCCAGTTTTTTTAGAGAAAAGCTCACAACATTCCTTGCAGCTGAGAATGTTTGATAGATAAGACAAGACAGGTTGTCAAACTCAATTAATTTTAAATACACAAGAAAACACACCAAGTTATTCGTTTTTAGCATTTCTAACATAATATATACACACACATAACTTTTCCAGGCTGTTGCTAATTCTGAAGGGATGTCACTACATTAAATCAATTTTCAATTCAATGTCTAAACACCAGCCATGTTCTTAAGTAAAACAAACTTTTCTATTTGCACAACATTCAAAGTAAATGTTTAAAAACTTAATGTTTGGAGAAGCCCATCATAGAATCCTCTTGTGGGATTTTATAGGTGAATTGAACCACAATGATATGAGTTTAATGATAACATTCACTTATAGTAAAAAAAAGTTTAACATTTTGCATGACAAACAATGATAAAAAGGTGTGGACTTTAGAAATGAGGCAAAGAATTCGAGAAAAAGGTTAGGTAACAGGGGATATACCAAGGAACTATGCAAAAGAGCAGTCCTGAGTGCTGAAAAGACTGAGAAGATCTATTAAATGAAAAAAAGGATAAACAACAACAGGGAGAAGGAAAGAAAAATAACCACTTTTGTAATCAGATAGATGATATAAAGGAAGGATTGATCAAGCACTGTGCAATCCTACAGAAAGTTAAATAATTAATTAAATTAAGGAGGGCAAAGTTATTAAAGAATATATTGGTAAGAAGTATATTTTAGAAAGGAAAAGGATCCATGCAAAATGAGGGTCACATTTAAAAAAATCTAAATATTGTAATACACTATTACAATAATTTATATCATATATGAAATATATTAAGGTGATAAAATCAAAATTCCTGATGGAGATGAGGTATATATTATAAAGCAGATTGTTCAACTGAATTTGTAATATATATTTTTAGGATGCTTAAAATGTAATGCTTACTTTATAGAGAAAACAATATGACCTCTTAGAAAGAGTATGTGAACATCAATATGACATTCAAAAGTGTAACGTGTACTCTGTGATGTCACTTTTATCTGGAACACAGTGGTAAATTGAATGATTATATACAAGTTGTGGATCCCAGTAAGAGACAAAAGTACAATTTTACTAGGAGCAGAAAGAAAATGGATTAAAAAATAAAAATGAGATATCTTACTGGGATTAAATAAGAAGTTAGAATGTGTGCCCTTCCTCACAATTTTAGGATATGTGGCCCATATTATATGGAATTTCTGTTGTATGTTTCTAGAAGGTTTATGCTTTTCCATGAAACATGGTGTCAATTAAAAAATAAAGTCTTGCAACTATGTAATGTGTATAAATAAATTGTCAATTGAGGTTCATGTAAAGTAAGGGGAATTAATACCGGTGTTCCATGGAGAAACATCTGAATTTTAGACTGTTATATCCTTCAAATAGTATTTTTTATCAAATGTGCAATATCAAGTACTAGGTATAGCACAGTCTGCTAAAGGGGATTGAGTGAGAGCTAATGAGACTCCTACATTTGCTTCAAGTAAAACTGTACAGTGGAATGGTAACAAATTGAGAATTACTTAATTTTGGGCCTGGCAGAACTATTTTGATGAAAAATATTTATGTGTAATGTGGTTGCTCTTATAATGAGCATATTGTATAAAAGGTCTGCAGGACTATGAAGTGCACTTCATTATATGATATTTTTTGCGGATGTGATTTTTACCATTTGCTATTCATGTTGCACAAACAAAAAAGTTTGGTTTTACTTAAAGGGACACTAAACTCAGGAGTTAATTTTTAAAAATGCATTCAAGTACCTCAACTATTAACACAAATGTACCTTATTTGTGTATCACTCAGCTGTAGATCCTCAAATCATCTCTGAATTGGTGCTGACACTGTCCTTCCTTCTGGAGGTTGGCTACTTTTGTTCCCCATGGTCCCGGTGTGTCTCTAAATGGTTGACTGCTTGTCCAAAATGTTTTCTCCCCCTACCTGACCTCCCACATCTACTCTGGTCCTGCCCTCTTATTCAATCCTTTTGGTCCACAATATTAAATTTCATGAACTCCCACTCCCGTAAGACGAGAACGCTGTCCCCTGCCTTGTGCCTACTACACGCCCCTCCCATGCGCACAGGAGATACTCCCTCCCACCCGACCCGCTGGGAGCATCTTTGCCTCCTGACAGCAAAAAAGGCGATTCTGTGCAATTGGATCGTACCGGAACCTCCATCCATGGCCACCTTCCGCCCCCTGCTCAATCGCCTGTTATTGCTGGATAAACTAGATACGAAATTTAATCAATTGCGTACTAAAAACTTCTTCGACACTTGGACTTCTTATGTTGCTGCGGAGTATTCCCTGCAGCAATTGCAGGACTTGATGTCCATTTTTCGCTTTTCTAACTGGTATCTGGAGGCCCAACTGTCTGGCACCTTGGGTTCATTAGATGTCCTCGGTCGCTAACATCCCTTGTCTTATGTTCTATGGTTCTCACCTACCGTACATTTAGAGGCTCAGTCCTTCTGATATGCCCACGAGTCCCCACGCCATGGAGATATGGTCCCCTACTCACGGTTCTGACCCTCACGGCCTTAGGGTCACCTGGTTATAGCTATTTTAGTTTTTCCACCCGCGATATAGAGCCGCATACATGTGTTCCACCATATTGTGATATGGGTTCTTCTTTAGTATTGCTTTTATATATTCGTTAAGCATGCCTGGATCGCAGTATGTGTAACGATGCATGATCCCTGTTTCATGTCATTTTGGAATATGTATGTATTGACTTTCTTCTGTTTTTTCAATAAAAATCTAACATGCTTAAAAAAAAAAAAGAAGAAAGCATTAACTTACCGCCCTGCCACATGTGCCCGGAAACTCTGCTCTTGTTTTCTATAGTGACATAGAGGTAGACAGCATAAACCACAGAGCACAGCAGGGGACCAGGAGATCAACATATCCAGAACTGCCAGTTTTTGCCGAAGACTTCAGCAGAGGGTTTCTAAGGATTGGAGCAGCGTTAGGGTGTTAGGGCTTCAGGAGAGGTAAGTATATGCTTTCTTCTTTACAGGTTTATAATTTGTTGGTATTTTTAGTGTCAACTTGGTGTGATAACCAATGTGAGTCTAGTAACTGTTACTTTAAATCAGGCAAACATGCTATTTAGGAAGGTGCGGCAAACTATTTGCTGCCCGTGCATTTCTGCACAACTTTCATATAGACATTTTTATATAGACTAGTATCATTTTACTAGTACTAATTTAAAAAAACTTGGAGAATCAGTTCTGGAAGATCAACGTGATCTGTGGCTTACCTTAAACCTGCCACATCAACTCATCTCAAATAATAAAGTAGGTTGACTTGAGGTGTATTAATAGAAATATGTCATCAATGAAACACTGGCTAGACAAGAAGTTCTCTAATTAGGGAAATTAGCAGTTGTGTGTCTAACATTAGAACATATTACAAAATTCACCCTGGGCTTGGCCATAGTGAATAATTATCTCCGGTGCACAATCACCAAAACAGTATTAAGAACTGTGACTTAAAAACTACTTTTAATAAACTGCTTTAAAAAGTTTTAAAGAATTAAGTGTATTAAAAATTATACTCACCTGATCCTCAAAGCCAGCTTGGTCTTAGACCGGTCCCTGGAGCCTCTCTCCCCCTCTGCTGCAGCCGTTTAAGGTCCTGTAAATCATCATATCCAACACACTGTGTATAGAACATAAAGGTGCCCATACCCCTTACGACCATCGCAAGACCTTTGTCTTGCGATGGTCGTAAGCTCATTGAAAGCTCGTATGATCTGCCCATCTTGAACGGGCAGATCGTACTTGCGATCATCGAAAGCCCGCCCCGCTAAGGGGCGGGCTTCCGACGACCGCAGTGAGGGGCGGGCTTCCGACAACCGCAGTGAGGGGCGGGCTTCCGATCACTGCAAACGGGCAGTGTGCGCGTGCGCACACCGGCCCGTTCGGCAGTTGTCAAACAAGCCTGCTTGTTCGACGGAAGACGTGCGACCGTACAGTAGAAACGGTCGCACGCCTTCCATACACTGTACGATTCTCGTACAGTGTATGGGCACCTTAAGTACACCGAGGGACATATGCCATTCAGCGTAGGAGGAGAGAGGCTGGAGGGAGCCTTGTCACAGCAGTCTGGCTCCAAGGATCAGGTGAGTATAACTTTGTTATTTTCCTCCCTAGACCAAAACGAGCACTTAACCCTTGCAATGTGGGGGTAGCCCTAGTGTGGGGGGTAGCCCCACTGCAAGAGTTAGTAATAATTTTCCACGGAGTTCTGCTTTAATTAAAATATACTACACTACAGCAACATACATTACATGACTGATTGCAACTGGGCCACAAAACATAATTATTCTTTCCATCTTGCTATTATAAAAGCACACTGTATCCCATACCGGGCGATGAAGAAAGTCATAGGGTGATAACTCTGGCTAGCCTCCAACTTTGATGTTTATAGGGCACTATTATATATTACCACTTTCCAAGAAAATATTTAAATATAAAAATAGAAAATATATCAATAAAAATTCACTGAATTATGATGTTTTATATAACAATGATCAATATTTTTAACAATGCAATAGTAATCATCAAAAGGTAATGATATCACAAACACCGATTCTGTGCTTTCATGAGCAGACACGATTTGACTTTTTATTGTGTTTAAGCTACCCAGATATTGATATAGTATTATGCTCCATAAATAGATATGTCTGTGATCTATTGTAATAATTATTGGAGATAATAAAGAACACAAGATGTTAAAACCTGTGCTTAAAATAGCACTTAGCTTCTGAGACAAGGCTTGTACTTCTTATACGTTTTACTGCTGATGTACAGTGGCTATATTCTTTGAATGTTATACTTTGTGTATGTCTATTTGTATAAAACCCTCAATAAAAACTTATTGAACTAAAATAGCACTTAGCAATGCATGTCTTATTTCTACCCTGTCTCCATATTGTCACAATGCATCCTTTTCTCATGCCACTCTACTTCAATGTATATAAACTTTTGTCTGCCCTTTACAATGCAGAAATAAAAAAATCTGGGCACTCACACTGAGCTGAAGCTGAATGTCTTGTGGTTGAACTGGAACCTCTTATTATGAATGCTTTAAACACGGGCTGATCTTGCCCACGCAGGTTGCCTTTCCGTCTGTGTCACACGTAGTTACCTGTAATAGTATGCAAGGGGAGGGTGCAAAGCTGTGTGCATTTAAACTAACCAGTCAGACTGTGGCCGGATGTCCAGTTAATTACCTTTACTGTGACACTGAAAACATAACCCTTTACATACTTTTTACCATAGGTCTCTATGGATACGGTATTGTGTAGTCTTATATATCTATATTGTAACAGGAACCGTTCTTAACCACAGTCTTCTAGGGCAAATACATCACCAGACAGTCCACTTAACTTTTCAAAAGCTATTTTCCATGGCACACAGCAAACATGTATTTCTGCAGGTCATGAAATACAGTCCTCTCTTTGCAGTAAAACACAATACTTCATAACATTAGCCAGAACTTTCCTGTACTCCAATGCGGTTTCTAAGAAAATGTCCTTCTCAGCAACAAACAGATCCATGCAGCCTTCAATCCTCCAGCTCACCTAGCTGGGTAACAGTCTCCTACACATAAAGCCAGGCTTCCTTTTAAACGCTCACAGCCGCAATCATGGGCTACACCTGTGAGTACCAAGCTGCAGCGACAACACTTGGACTGGACAGCTTACTGAGCTGATGGGACAACGGCCCACCCTTCTCTCCATTATCCCAACTCCAGGGACCCAGAACACAATTTATAAATTGCACAACTAAATCATTAATGCTTTCCCTGGTTTTTTTAAAACTAAACAGAGGGATGCAATCTAAAGGTGGCCATACACTTTACAACCCTCGCAAGACTTTTGTCTTGCAAGGGCTGTAAAGTAATTTTAAAAACGTACGATCTGCCCATCTTGGACAGGCAGATCGTACTTGCGATCATCGCAAGCCCGCCCCCCTGAGGGGTGGGCTTTCGATGACTGCAATGCTGAACGGGCAGTGTGCGCGTGCGCACACCGGCCTCTTCGGCAGTTGTCGAACAAGCAGGCCACCAACCAGCCGATAATCGTACGATTCTCGGAGGGTTTTCCAGCCTGCTTGTTCGAAGGAAGACGTGCGACCATACAGTAGAAACGGTCGCACGCCTTCCATACACTTTGCAATTATCGTACGATCGCGGGATTTCCCGTGATTCTCGTACAATAATCGTACAGTGTATGGGCACCTTTAAAGGCTTGGTCTTACATACCTCTCATTTATAACCATTTCTTGCTTTCTGTCACAATGTATACATATATAAATTTGGCCTTAGCTACAAAACACCACATTAAATGAATAAAGACAAAGCTAAACTGCCATCTGCAGATGTGACCTATAGCTCTGGTGTCCTTCAGTTATGGTGTCCTGTAATCTATGCTTTGTTTGCTGTTCCCTTTCTATCATGTTTCAGCAGACTATATTATTCCATATTGTGCAGTGCAACCTCTCTTTTCTATCCCCCTTCTTTAGAAATGACAACATCTACAATTTAATTGTATCACATTTCCTCATATTGCTCTGATATTACCTGGGTAACTAAATTTTTTTATATATTTTGTAAAGATGCAATGCTGACATGGGCACTGTACTTCTGGCTCCATATGTCACAATTTTAGATAAAACTCAGGGAGGGCTTTTGCACATTACTGATCTGACTTAATGGTCTGGCATTGCTTTTGCTATCTCCCCTTCTGAAAGAAGACTTGAAATTCCTTGTTAAAGAGGTTAGGGTGTCCACGTTTTCTTCACTAAAATATGATACACATTTTTTGCACAACTAAAAGGATGCAAGTAAGTTAAAGTCAGGCCATGATGTTGATATCACTTATTGGATTGTGAAAAACTATGACCACATCACTGTGCTTGTTGTGATTCTAAAATCGGAACAGACCATTAGCATCTGTGTCATAAAAGGCAACCTATTCAATCCTTTGTCAAGTTGCATGCTGCCCAATCTTTTCCTAGGTGGATAGTTCTAACCTTCTCTGCAAGCACAAGGATAACCAGTAAAGTAAAGTTATATAATCAAGCCCTTAGCCACTGGATAATGCTTCATGCCAACCACAAATGGAGGAAAGGAAACCCTACCGACCTGGGATTTAGACCAACATTAAGGAAAATGTACTCTTTTTATGGCAGTCTACCTGCTGTAACTTGACATCTAAAGTTGACCAACTTTGAGAAATTATATGAGGGAGAAGTTATTCAGGGTCAGATAGAAGCAGTAAATATAAGTACAGGTGAAACTCGAATAATTAGAATATCATGCAAAAGTAATTGCAGTAAGTGCTCCAAAAGGGGCCCAAACCAAGTACTGAGTACATATGCATGCTTGTACTTTTCAGAGGTCCGATATTGTTCTATGTACAATCCTTGTTTTATTGATTGCATGTAATAATCTACTTTTTTGAGGTTGTGGATTTGGGGTTCTTGGGGTTTTCATGAGCTGTATGCCATAATCATCACAATTATGACAAATCACGGCTTGAATTATCTTGCTTTGCATGTAATGAGTCTATCTCATATATTAGTTTCACCTTTTAAGTTGCATTAGTGAAATAAATGAACTTTGCACGATATTCTAATTATTCGAGTTTCACCTGTATATTATCAGCGATGAAGGCTGGTCTAATTTCTGTCTGTCCTTAAATTGGTCTAGTTTTAGTAAGGATCTGGCCAGGACTAAGCTGAATAATAATAGTGAGAGTGCCCTTTAGATATAGATTTTTGCAGTTTGTATGGGATTTGTACATCGTGTCTATGAAGTCTATATTGGCTTATTCTATATTTCAGCCATGACCAACTGATGCTGTTGAGGGCCTTCTTCACATCTTCACACCACATCTCAGACAGGAGAGGTCCTCTGACAGCCTGTGGTTTCCCAGCACTGACAGAAGTTAATATTATACACTGCAGCTCCCCTGAGGAGAAAACCAACCTTGGGTGGGTCTTACGGTTTTGGCATCATGGTTGCCAGCCTGTTTGCCAGGATTTATAATGGATATAGCACATGTTGGTTAATGAGAGAAATGGATTTAGGTGGTCCTTATCTATTTCAGGAGGACTTTGACACATGCCTTTTGTCCCATCTTTGGATAGACTTCATTGTTGAAAATATAACTGTATAATGATGGAAAAGCTATGTCTGACCTAAAGTAGAACTCCAGGCATATAAAATCTTAGCCTTTGCAGTGGGGTACCCATGCACTGCAACAGTTAAGTGCTCATTTTGTCTAGGGAGCAAAAATACCAAAGTTATACTCACCTGAACCACGATCCCAGCTGGCTCTTACACCAGTCCCTGGAGCCATTCTCCACTTCCGTTTCGGCATTCTAAGGTCCTGTGATTCATCACATTCTTTACAGTTTATAGGATGTGAGGACACCAAGGGATATTCCATCGCTGGATTGGAAGAGGAGACGGGCTGTTGGGAGCGGTCTAGGAGACAGCTGGGATCGTGGTTTGGGTGAGTATAACTTTTTTATTGTAGATTCCCAGGTAAAATTAGCACTTAAAAAGGAGAACTATGGGGTTAGGGCTTTTCCCCATAGTTCTCCTTAGGGTAACAGGAGGACACAAACTAGCGTCCTTCCGTCACCCTAAGCTCAGTATACCCCGAGCTACAGCTAGTGAGTGATGGAGGATCGGAGCAGGGAGGGGGGAATCCAGCCACTCCCCTGCCACGGCAGAAAGCTGTGACAGGATCAAGAAGTGAGCGAACGCCGGTATGTGTTCGCTCACTTCCCGATCTACTGAGCTTACCTGTGACCGTTTCATTGTCACAGGTCGGCTAGAACTATGAGGTGAGTGAAAAGCACTCACCTCATAGTTTTCATTTAACCTTTGCAGTGTGGTGGTGTGTACTTTTCTCTTAGGGTGGTTACTTTCAGGATATCAGGATAGACAAGATTGTGAGAAGTGATAGAGAAGTGGCGGTGTCTCTTTAAATATAATATAAATATTTTATATAAATATTTTTTGTTTTCATTTCTACATGTTGAACTCGATGGACTTGTGTCTTTTTTCAACCTGACTAACTATGTAACTATGTAAAATATGTTTTGAAATTAATGACTAATAACAAATATGCAAATCAGGAGTTCTGTCTTTACTCTGAATTCATGACAGTACTAGAGCCAGGGAAAGCCTGTCATTAGTATTTTCAGAAGGAGCTCAGAAATGGCAGCACCTAATTATATCTAATGGCAGGTCTCCTTTAGGGCATAGTGCTTTTAAAAAAAAATGTTTAAGGCAAGCTTGGATGTATGATCTCTTTTGTTCAGAAGTTACTGTGTTACAAGGTGATATCTGGGGTGTTTTACAGTGACGTTATAGCTAATTCCATCAATGATATTCTATCTGTGTTGTGCACCTTGAAGAAATATGATATACATGAGGATTTAGGATAGTGCTGGCAAAACAGAGGTGCAAAACCTTTCTTCTTAAACATCTGCTGATACCAAAAAAGGACTAATTATCTCATTAATGTAAATGTAAGAATGAAAAGGCTTTGTTTTAATTAATAGCGGCTTAATCTGCAAAAACAGGTGCCTTTTTAGAATATCATGTACAATCATACAGTTTAATTAAAAAAATTCTAAGCTACAAGGTCAGATAAGGTGGAGCCATATCTGTCATGTCTGGAAAGAACAGGTGTCAGGGTGGCTTTTAAATTTGTTTTTAAATCCTGACACACATGCTACTCCTACTATTGCAACACAGATTTCTGTTGTGCGATGATTGCTGTCACCTATGGAACACCTTCCATCAGAAAGGGAGTTCTAGGAAAAGCAGGGTTGGATAAGCAACACTCATTTACACAGGAACCAAATGAATAACAAACTGTGTGTGGTTTTGCACAAAAACATATGTAGTGTTGCCTGCTTTTGTTACATGTACATGGAGAATAACAAAAGGCCAGAGGACAGTACGTAGTCTCAGAACACTCTAAACTCACAATAAACAACAATAAAAAACTTGTAGCATATATTTAAAAAAATCATACATATATATTGTGTATATGTGTGCATCAGAAGCACTGTGTCATGATGAAAAGGTAGTTTTTGTGGTGGAAGGTTGTAAAGGTGCCCATACACTGTACGATTATTGTACGAGAATCGTGGGAAATCGTACGATAATCGCAAAGTGTATGGAAGGCGTGCGACCGTTTCTACTGTACGGTCGCACGTCTTCCGTCGAACAAGCAGGCTGGAAAACACGCCGAGAATCGTACGATTATCGGCTGGTTGGTGGCCTGCTTGTTCGACAACTGCAGAACGGGCCGGTGTGCGCACGCGCACACTGCCCGTTTGCAGTCATCGGAAGCCCGCCCCTCATTGCAGTCATCGGAAGCCCGCCCCTCAGGCTTGCAATGACTGCAAGTACTATCTGCCTGTCCAAGATGGGCAGATCGTACGTTTTTTAAATTACTTTACAACCCTCGCAAGACAAAAGTCTTGTGAGGGTTGTAAAGTGTATGGGCACCTTTACAGGTAGCCCAATGGAGAAGTCTTTTGGGAAACAGGTGGCTTTTTCTCACAAATGACAAATGTACCAATAAATGTCAGATATCTGAATTTTTATACATCTGTCAATATGGCATGATGGTAGAATAGAGGGTTGGGAAGCATCTAATTGGTCCTGGGCTTGTTGCAAATATATTAATATATTTTACTATATGTACATAAAAGCTATTTTATGATAAATAAAAAATAGATTTTGCTAGCATCTTAGTCCCGTTATTTGTGCATGGCTTTGCTAGTACCTAGAGGTTGTGTGGCTAAGCGCTTGTTCACACCATGTCCAGATCATGTCCAGACAAGAACAGTTTTTGTCCGCACCTGAAATGCATCCCAATGTATTCCTATGGTATTTCTGGGCTCTGTTCACACCAGCACAGTTCGTTCAGGGGCAGGCAATTAAATGCTGCATGCACATTTTTTTCTGGTCTGGAATGGTCTGGAACATGTAAACAAGTAAAAAAATGCATGCAACCACACTTGAACGCACCTGAAATTCCATTTTAAGCTAAAAAATGCACCAGAATGCACTAGAACACGTCAGAAATGCGTCTAAACGCAATGCACTGCATAACAGATCTGGTCAGGAAAATAGTGTGAACCTGGCCTTATGCCTAAAAATCATTCCAGTTTATCTATAACATGCATCTTCCAACCAACTTTTGGTCATGCTAGTTATTATTAAGGCCATAAAAATGACATAGGGATAACCATAACATATAATCAGTCCCTGCATATGGGGATATCAAACATATACATAAATAAAATGAAACTCCTTCTAACGGAAAAAAAATACATGTAATATTAAACTGAATGACACCAGGATCTTGGCCATGAGGCCAAGTTAGGCAAATCATCTAGTATAGGTGTTATAGGCTAAGAAGACTCAAATTAAGCAAATGATCAAACTTCTAGATAATAGTATCAGCCGGGTACATAACAATATTCAATCTAAAACTGCCAACCCCTTTTGAACAGTTTTGGATTGTCATACCGAATGAAATTTAGTAGTTTATTTGTTTCCCTGTATTAATTGGGTTGATTTGATTTTTCTTGTACAAGCTCTATTAGTGTTTTGAGTGGGTTACAGCTTGTGTTATCAACCATGAATGAAACAATTACGTGGAAACACAATGTACACTGAACATGAGTAAATTAATACACTGGAAGTGGTAGGCTAAAAAAATATTGTCTACAAGATGCAGTTTTCCCTAGATGTGGAGATAATACGTAGCTATCATGCCTGTATTTTATTTATAGGTATGGTAACTACAGGGTCAATATTGTCATAATAGGATACTGAGGAGGAGTATGCGTTAATAAAAGGGTGTTATAACTGGTGGCAATTAACTCATGGGAGGGATTGGCCAGAGGGGTGTAATGAAAGGCTTGGAAGAGAGAGCAATGTAAGGGGAGTAAGGAAATAGAGGGGAAGGAGAAGCTAAAAAGCTGCAAAAACTGTTTTGTTTGCTGCAGGGCCAATCATGCGCTGTGTCTCCTAGTTTTTGGCCTTTTCTACTGCTCCAGCAATCAAGAAAATTTGTGGGTATTGTCTCTCTGAAATAATGTCGTCTAACTGGGATTTCTTCTTTTACAAATATTGTATTAAAGTTTTCAAGCAGCATCAATAGACAGGGGAAAAAAAGAGAAGTGACAATTTACAATGACAGAGCAGCATGGAGTGGCACCATAGACAAGTAATATGAGTTCACAAAGTGAGTTTTAAAATGTGATTAACAAAAGTATAAAATACTCCATATAGCAAGATAAAGAGAAAAGCACCAATAACAAAGGAGGTACCAAGCCCATGTACTATGAACATTAAATAGGTGATGTCTCCACAACAGAGAGCACAACTGACAATTAAAAAGCAGTAAACTGAAGTGCAAATGACTATGTCATCACCATTTTTCTTAGAAAGGGGGCTACAATGGTATCATCTAATGTCAATAAATACAGGAAGAAACCAATGAAGAACAAACAAGTGAACAGAACCAATAAAGAAAAGTTAGTACAAAGAGCAAGATGAAAAAGAAAAGAAAGAAGGGGGCAGTCGGGAAAGGAGGGAGTGGAGCCTCTGGAGGAGACCCTGCAAGGTTAGGGGTATGTAAGCCAAGCTCCAATAATATGTGATCAAAACCAGAATGTCTAAGATACTCCACCCACGGAGACCATACCTTGAGATATAGCTGCGATTTCTTCATTAGCCATTTTAGAACCCGCATGTTAAACCCCCTTCACTACCAGGCCATTTTTTAGTTTTCAGTGCTGTGATAGTTTGACTTGAGAATGACTGTGTCATGCAACAATGTGCCCAAATTAATTTTGTATCATGTTTTGGAGACAGAGCTTTCTTTGGTGGTTTCCTTTACTTTCTGTTATAAAACATAACATAACATATATACAGAGCTTGAAAAATCCACTCGTCCTCTCGACTGTGATAATAATTCATTCATTAGTTCCTTAAGCTGGCTATACACTGCTCTATTTTTTCTATTCAACCCATGGGCTTGATCAAGAAATCCCCCGCGGTCGCTGTCAAAAAACCCCGACAGAGCCGGCAGCTCAAGGGCTGCTGGCCCTGCTCATACGAAGATTTTCTGACCAGCTCCTTTGATCAGCTGATTTAGAGATGCTGGCCGAAAGGGTGCCGACAGCGTCTCCCACTATGCAAATTTTGGAACCGGCCAAAATTCGCACAATGTATGGCCACCTTTAGTCTCTCTTGTCTCTGTTGTAAGAAAAAAGGGAGGGCTTGGCAATGTAAACATTTCCATGTGATCACAGTGATAATCAGTCGGTCTGAAGCTGATGCTCTACACTGTCTAATGAGAAATTCCAAGAGGATGTATGATTACTAGTCCAAGTTAGAACAGTTTTTGTCCAGTTTTACAAACCACCGTGGGGTTCAAAACAATGTCCCCTGCCACCAGCCTGAACAGCCTTGCAGTGGTTGTAACTTGTTCAAGTTAGCCCACTACCTCTCTGTTTAGCAGCCAAGCAACAGTTCTAAGGTAAGTTGCTTGGTTCCCTCGAGCTCCCCTGGATGCAAACTCCTCACCTGCTACAACACAGAGGTCAGGAAGGTGGGCTGATATGGCTTAGAGATGTTATCAAGCATACAGCTGCACACCAAGCATATAGACTGCCAGCAAGGGCAGTCTATGGGTGGGCACACAGGCTTGAGACCTTCTCCCCATCCCCCATTACTGGAAAACCTGTAGTCTGTTGCAGTCTACAGCTTCTCATACCTAAAAACCCTGCAAACTAATTTCTTATACGGAACCCTGCAATCCGTGACTATTACCTTGCAATCTATAACAACTCCCCCACACCAGGCACCCTGCAATGTGACTTCTCCACATGCCAGACACTCTGCAATCTGACTTTCTCTCTCTACCTTTTCCTGCAATCTGTGACTCTTCCTCCCACACAATACCAGACAACCACACTATACTACTTTAAGTCCATTTCCACCTTAGCATTTACTGTGGCAATTAAGAGGTGCAGTGATAATGTATACATGTGCTCATTTTCATGACTCACATTGCAGGCTTTCTTCATTTTTTCTGAAAGTTTTTTTAGGCCTGAAGCCTAAAAATTAATAATTTTCTCCACAGGAAAATTAGTCTGACAATCTACCTGTCAGCCATTTTTACATGATCAGTAAACCCCAGCTCTGCTTTTACACACAATACACTGTCCAGAGAGGAGGGAGGAAGAAATACACACATTTCCTGCACAGCACAGAGGTAGAAATTTCCATATAGATATGAAGAGGAATGCTAACAAAAATCGTACGTTTCTATTTTTATATACATCAACTGCATATGCCTGCTTTATGTTCACTCAGTGTACATTGCTAGCATTTGTTTTTAAAAATACCTCTGCAAAGCTGGCAATGGGCTTTAAATTAGCCTTGTGCCGTGTTTGCTTAATTAATAATACATTATATTATCAGTTATATTATCATTATATTATCAGTGCAAAAATATACAAATGTGTCAGTGACTTATTTTAACATACAGAAACTCTGTAAACGCGTCCTAAAACACAAAGTATCAATATGTAGCACATAGTGAGCCAAGCCAGTTATGCTGCTCCTCGCCCCCCCCAAATACCTGCCACCACCCAATGAGATGCCACCTATGGCTATCACCTCAGGCTGCCTCATTATGGGGACCCACTATATGAACTACAGGAGATTTCTATAAAAAATGTAGGTTCAATTTAAGTTGTAAAGGGAACACACATTTGTTCTATTGTATGCAAGCGGCATAGAATAGAGAGATTACTAGCTTGGGATATAATAAATAGATAAACCACCCGTACCAGACTACAATCTGACTCCCTCACCCCTACATAGTAGACACCCTGTAACCTGAACCTTCCCTCCATAGTTAACATCAAGCAAACTAACACCATAATAGATAGCCTGTAATTTGACTACCCCTACATACCAGACACCCTGCATTGATCCTTAACACTGTTCACCCAACAATCTGTGCCCCCACACATACCACTTCACTACCATACTGGACACCCCCTCTTACCATACACCCTACAATCACCTAAAGTCATTTTTTATTTTTCGATAAGCTCTCAAGCCCTGGTGAAGGGGGGTTGTTTGACCCATGAGATGAGATGGCTAGCTGTATTTTCCTGTTGTCATTAGACAAACTAAATACAGTTTGGACTCTTAGAACACCTGTTTGGTGCTCCTTTTGGTTATAAACACAGATTTCCCAGCTTCTGTGACTCAAGCCTCCGTGGAGAGCAATGCTTTATGAAACACTAACATGTGTTAACAAACACTAGTCATGTGGCTACATCTAGGACTTTGTTTTCTGAGCATTAGCGTATGTAACAGACAAGGTCCAGCGCTAAGCACAGGAGCCAAAAAACGTTCATAGGAGCACACCGTAGAATGAGTGAAGAGGCTAGGACAGAGCTGTTAAAGTTCTGTCCATCCCCTTCCTGCAGCAATAGATCACTGCTATAGTGATCTATTGCTGGCTAATTGCAATAACAAAATATCACTATTAGAAGTGATCTGCTGCTGCATGGGGGTATGTCTGGATCAGGTCTCCACTGCCCATCCCCTATGAGAAAAAAAAGTAAACATTTTAAAAAAAAAGCTATGAACTGATACAATGCTGTGAACTACAGTAGCCTCCTTTAAGGGCCTATCTCCAAAACAGAATGTGTTTTATCTGCACCAAAAATGCATACAAAGTAATTCCAATGGTTTTAACTGAGGCTAGATCACACCATTGTGTTCCATTCCAGAGCTTTTAAAAAAAGTACATCATGCTGCATTGTTTTGCACTGGAATGCACAAAATTCATGTAAACACACCAGAACACACAGTAATGTACTTAAAAATCAAGCAAAGCTAACTGAGAACAAAAAAATGCATAAAAAATGTGTCAATAATGCATCAAAAACACGCATACACCAGTTTGTAGAGCCTCATCCAGAACTGGAGATGGTGTGAACAAGTTCTAAAACCATTGGAATTACTGTTTATGCGTTTTCGGTGCAGATAAAAAACGCACGTCCTGGAGATGGTGTGAACAAGCTTACAGAGAAAAACTGAGGACAGAAAAAGTATCCATTTTAAAAATGATAACACTATCCACAGTGTGTTCAATGAGTAAATGAAAATGTGTCTGTAGAAGTTATATTTGGAAATGACCACCCATCACAATTACGATACATTTACAGTAGAATATGCAGCGAGTAACTAAACATGCCCATGTCTGCAGTCTGTCCATGTCCACAAAAAGCATAAGTCATTTTAGCATTTTTACAACACTGTGATCATGCTTCCCATTTGATAGATTTGGTTTAAAATATCTAGTTTGCATTATCATTACCCTGATCCCCTATGATTTACTGGGGAATAAAAATAGATATGAATCTTCTTCACCACCCAGCCTAGATAATCTATTGGCAGAGGACTATATTTAGAGTTCCAAGCACCCAAAGCCATTAAGCATTTAATTACGAAGTTATGTAAAAAATACTGTACGCCATATAACACTTGCCTGTACATAACCATTATGAGAGGGTGTGAAGGAAAGAAACAGAAGAGAGGGGGGTGAGTGATGATCAAGCATGTGACCAGAGAGAGAGAGAGAGAGAGAGCATAGGGAAGGGAGGAGAAGGATGGAAAAGGATGCAGATAGCTGGGCAATTGAACAATACACAACGCAGATACACACAAGGAGAATGGTGATTAAGGCAGAGAGGATGGCTTTTCTTAGTGTCATGAAATTATGTTGTCATTTTAAAGATCTGCATCACAGATGCTGGATACGCTAATCCTTTCACATTACAGAACCACAGCGGTTATCTCTTTCGAGGTCAGAACTATGAAATGCTCTTCTTGGCAAATATATGATATAAGCGTACCCCTTACCTTTTATCCTCCAATCTAGCAGTGGGTGGTTAATTATATCTCTCTGGCCTTCATTCATTTTCTTCATGTATGAACATCAGTTATAAACCAAGATCTTTTGCCTTACTATGAATTGCTGCAGCACCTTCTGGCCAGCAAAATGCTGTGGCTGCGCCGAGCTCTACTGGATGCAGGTTACAAAGCTGTATACTGAGTGTGCACTGAGCATGCTCACAGCATCCCTGGGGATTTAAACCCCCCACGTGACAATGTCAGAGATTTAACCCCCATTGCATTATGCTTCCCTACACAAACATTTCAAAATACCTGCTGCTGTATCGCAGACACAAATGTCATTAATTCACAGATGATGGCATGCATAAAAACATTAGGATAAAACTAAAATCATTTTACTCAAATTATACTAGGCTTTTGTATTTGTGCAATATCTGCATTTTACCTGAATTCCAAACATGCTTTCTGGTGCACTGCAACACTCCGATCAAATCCAATGGACAATTATTTTACCAAACGGATTTGTGTTGTGCCTCACTGACAAAATCTGTAGGGGAGGAGAAGTGGGGTTCTCTCCAGTTGTTGTTTTTTTTTTGCTGCTGTTTGAGTTAATCAGGAAAGCAGATATATAGTCCTGCCTGAGGCTATCTACTGACAGTCACTATGGAAAGAATAACATCAAAATTCTTGTCAGAGGCAGGAAAATGTCAAGAATAAAGAGGGATGCAATAAGCCACCCTGACATGGTACACTGGCAGAGCAAGAAAGACACCTGCATGCTCACGCAGTTTGTTTACATTTCTTTAGTACACAGGCATGGAAGGTATTTTAATAATACAAAGCAGTGTCCTGTTTATCAAATTAACTGCTGCATAATCTTCTCGTCTATCCATGACAAGTAATCTTGCTGTCTTGGTTGTCTCTGCTCACATTAAAGTGATGCTAAACTCAGGCGTTACATCTTAAAAAAGCATTCAATTACTTAAAAGAGAACTGTGGGGTAACCTTTTTATCCCATAGTTCTCTTTAGGGTCATGGTATAACATATACTATCCTCCTCCCGTGACCCAAAGTTCAGTATATAGCGAGCTAACATGCACCACTAGCAACCCCCCATAAGGTGCACCATTAGCACCAACAAACGCCCCCCGCCTTGCGCTGTGAATATTAGAGGGACACCCCTGTATTTGCTATTGCATATGAATAATGGCATACATGTTTAACCACTTGAAGACCAGGTGTTCAGACCCCCTTCTAGGCCAGGCCATTTTTTAGTATTCAGCGCTGCGGTACTTTGACTGACATTTATTCTGTCATGCAACGCTGTACCGAAATTAATTTTATACCATTTTTTGGGGACAGATAGAGCTTTCTTTTGGTGGTATTCAATCACCACTGGGGGTTTTATTTTTTACTATATTAAAGAAAAATTACTGAAAGTTTTGGGGGGAAAAAGTGTTTTTTTACATTATGTTAGGAAACAATTATTATTACCCAATTTTTTGGTATAATATAAAATACGGGGTCACGTCGGGTAAATAGACACCAAACATGTCAAGCTTTGAAAACTGTGCGCACCCCCGAAATCGCAGAAAACTACCATACTCAAAATTGGCCATAAGTGACGCTTTAAAAGCTTTTACCGTTCATCAGTTTAGTGTTACCAGTGATGTATGGCCCTGGAATTATTGCTCTCACTGCGACATTTGCGGCGATATGTAACATGTGCGGCGTAATGGGCGCAATCGTCGTTTTCACACGTTTGTGCACCTGACGCATGTTTGCATGCGTGTATGTATGGGTGGGGGCTTTTTAAAAAATCTTTTGTTTTTTTAATTCTTTTTTTTTTCTTTTTAAAATAGGGGGGGAAACTTTAATTCCCCCCCCTATTTTTTTCACTTAACTTTATTGTTATCACATAGGGGGCTAATAAGATCCCCCTATGTGATAGTAAAAGATGTGACAGGTCCTCTTTATGAAGACATGAGGGGTCTCCAGGACCCCTAATGTCACCTAGGACCCCCCTGAAGAAGCTGATGAAGCACAGATCTGCTTCATCAGCTTCTGAACCTGGAGAGTGACACAAGAATGCAGGAGTGATGTAATATACAACACTTCCGCATTCTGACAGCGGAGAGGGGACCGGAGGGAGGTCTGTTACCGATCTCTCTCTGATTCCCTGTGACAGAGGCCATATGCTGGTCCCGGGCTCGCACTGGGCACAGCAGAGCCCGGGACCAGCTTGACAGCGG
>NW_017306345.1:824298-861401 GCF_000935625.1 Nanorana parkeri | reverse complement strand
GGAGGGGGGGTGACGCGGATTGTCACTGAATACAATTGATCTCTTGTAGCCGGCATTGAGTTCAAGTGCTAGCAAGAAACATGCTGATAGGAGGGGAGAGCAGAGTGATTGAGAGTTGAGCTCATAAGACTGTTGCGTCTTTTGCACTGTCCATTCACAGACTAATTATTATAGCATATAAAATTGCTACACAAGTCATTTTATAGTTTTATTTTATTAAAAATTACCTGGCTTGAAAAAGAAGAAATTCACTTTGAAATGCGTTGCCTCAGTATACAGTACCCAGGCTTCGGGCTGTCCCCGATCCCTTCTGTCCATTCCCATCTCCTCTCCCCACTGCCTGTCTGCTCCACCTTTCCACACCCTCGTCCTCCCATGATCTCTCCTCCTCTTCACAAGCGGCTCACACTGCTGTTCAGCTCCCTCTCCTCCACTACAGCAGCAGTGTACGCTGTGCCTGGGCCCTGCTCCACCCCCTGCAGCAGCCTACACCTTGCTATTATCGTTCGGAAATTGAACACGATCGGGTTTTTTGTACGATAATCGGCCAGTTGATGGGATGTGAACAATCACAATTACTGTACAACTGGCTAAATTTCCTTGATCGGTCGTGTTGGACGTGGAACGGAAGTGGAAGAGCGAATGTTGGCTCGTCTCCAAGCATCCCTCTCTGTGTACTGTGAGTGCCATGTACCAGTTGTGTAACCATGCCAGCGTTGTCCACACATTTCACCCTACAAATGCAAGCATCAATAAAGATGGTTCTACATATCCCATTTTCCATGATCCTGAACCAGGAAGATGTTTATTGTGATCCTGATCTGTAATCCCCCTATTTTGCCCCTGCCAACCGAGGTCCCCAAAGCCCATCCCCACAACGTAAACGTGCCAGATGTCAATCATTTGGTCAAGACCCGTCCTGCTCCGGGTTTCCAGACTGCAAAGGGATGTACCCATCTGGGGAGTGTGTGAACCTTTGCAATGCACAGCTGCGCCATTGAACCCGCACAAGGTTGAGTACCACACTGCACCATCCACTCATACCGCATGCACAACATCCCTCAACCTGGAGGATTATAAATGAATTAAAGGTGTACATGCAAGATCTGAGGACACATAAACACAGATAAATGCACCAGAAACATGTTTATTATTTGTGTTTATAAATATAAAAAAATATAAAAACCATTTAGAAATATGTATACAGTATCAATGTAACATGTATACAAAACACATGAACAAAAGGGCAAACATGCCAACTGGAACACGTGTAAAACTGCAGCCTGTTAGAGCTTACGTAACACCACAAGCACATCATTTAAGGACCTCCGCATGTCAGCAACCTGTTTGGCAATATCCTCCAGCTCGCTGCAGCAACGCATGATCACTGCACTGAGTCTCCCAACTGTTGCCCTGTCCTGGCCTGGGGATGCAACATGCACTGTAATTGAATGAGCAGATCAAAAAAAGAATCACAATGTGTAGGCCATGTTGCATGCCAGGGGAAAGTTAAAGAACAGTACATACCAGAACCTTAGCTCTCCGTTGATTCTGCAACCTCAACGCACTCCACAGACACAACGTCTGGCTCCCTTTTCTCCATAGAATGTGAAGAATTTTCATGTAGATGCACAACATGCAAGGACGCTATGCAGGCAATGCCACATGTCAACATAGTAGTCTGCCACATGACCCATGCTAAGCAAGGAGGCCAAGCCTCTCTCACCCACAAATACCTAATCAGTGCATGCCATCCTAGTCTGCAATGACAAGGCCTGTACCCCGGCAAAAGTAAGGTTGAAACACATATGTGCATGTTCAACATTCTGCACACCCAAACTTACTTTTAGCTATGATCCCATGGATTCGGTGCAACTGGTCCCCCACCAGTAACTTCAGGTCAGACCATCTCTTCCTCAACTGATCCTTGGACCTCTGCACTCTGAACTTCTCCTTCAAGATCCCAAGCAACTTCTCCAGGATCCTGTCCTTCCTGACATTGCGTTTGTCATACATTGCCAGTGTGCAATCGTAATCCTCCTTCTCCATAATCCCTAACCATCTCTACCATCTCCTCCAGTGACATTGGATTGGCTCTGGCTTTCTTTCCAGATCTTCCTCTGTGCTTTGAGGCCTGCTGGTCGGATGTTGTTTCCTTCTCCATCATTTTGTTCTGATTCATGTGGCACTGGGACCTGTATAAAAGGGCGTGGACAAGACGGGACACACACGGTTCTACGATCATCGATTCGTCCATACGACGCCGTTCTGAGATCGGTCTGTATAATGCAATCCCACGCTCATCACCAGGTACGTACAATTTCGTCTGAACGAACGAAGGAACATGTATGTCCAACTCCAATCATCTGTTAAGGGCCCCCCACACCTTTGTCCATGTTCATGTTGTACTGTGCTAATGCTGTGATGATGTATATCTGTGCACATGGACATGACTCAATTAGCAGTCTTTGCCCGTATATATCCTGAGTCCCGGATTATGCGTGTGGCTTGGGAAACGCACCTCATACAGCCCTAATAATAGGTCCGACACCAGTGTCTTATGTCCAGTAAACCCCAAAAAGCTCTTGTTTCCCATGATTTCCCCCGACCACCCAAAACAGGTATGCCTTGTGCCTACATACTTGGTCTTGGCAGGCTGAAGGGGGGTGGCATTCGGAGTCCTAAGCAATGTTAAAGGCCAATCCAAGACAGGCCATAACTAGAGCCATTGGCACAGAGATATGCATGGAAATGTGTCCATAACATGTATGCATTTGTTTATACATGCATGAAATGCATATGCTTGCATCTCGCATGTGTGAACCAACTCACCAACTCTGTACATGGCCATGACATGTCCCCCTGTCAATACACCTGTACCAAATGTCCAAGTGTTGTGGTAACATTTCTATACGCTAGATGCAGGCCTTTCCTGGCCATGATGTTGCTCTTCACATATTGTATGCATGATACACATAAAAGGGATGAACTGTGCAATTAATGTGACTTTTATCACCTGTCTTTGTCAGGTTGCCATTTGTGAGCCACGCAGGATGAGCGATAAATGTACAAACCCTGATTCCTGCCATAGTTTATTGAGCTCTACAGGCAGTTGCCCTGTCTATGGAAGGTGAAGTCCAAAGAATGTTCGGACCGCAGCAAGAGGCTGAGTTGGCTAAGGTTGTCAATGCCAAGGCTGACATAAGCTATGTCAAACACAAAATGTTCAAGAAGGAGCAAAACAAGGTGCGCTCCTCGATGAAGTCAGGGGCTGCAGCGGAAGACGTATATGTCCCAAGCTGTGGTACTTTGACAGCCCCTTTTTCCTGGACGCTGCGGAGGAACCCCAGCAGTCCCTGGATACACTACAGCAGGAACCATGTCAGTCCCCTGGTCTGTCCTTATTCCACATTGAGAAATGCTCCCAAGAAATCTCACCCAGTACTCAGGTGAGGTGTTTGTGTTCAAGCAAACTTTTATAATACAAGCCAAATATACATAGGTCATGTTGGAAAGACATGTGACATGCTCGTGAAGGACACATGTGTTATTAGGTGCAAATGCGTGTGTGCATATATACATCTACATATACAGGGATATGTGTTCATGTTATATGTGTCTCTGGGAAGGTGGTATTGTTTACTGTTCTCCAACATGACAAGACACGCTATATCCTGTTTGCCATTCAACATCATCACGTCCCATGAAGTAATCCATGTAGTTTTGCCTGTTTTCTCGCACTGCTGTCATTGCCAAGCGAGGATGCATGGCTCCTAGGCTGTCAAGGCCAGCACTCTCGTGCCTCCATTCCCCTGGCTGCATGATCCAACTCACAAAATCTACGTTGTTCAGAAGGTTGGCTGGCATGTATGACGTGGTTTGCTGTCTTAGGTAATTATTTAAGATACAGCAGCAGTACACAATGATGTCAGTTTTATCAATGGAATGGTTGATTGCAGTATGGAATATTCTGATTTTTCCATGATCCCAAAAGCATTCTCCATCACTCGCCTTGCACGAAATAAGCGATAGTTGAAGATTCTTTGCTTAGATCCAAGACTTCTTTAAGGGAATGGTTTCAATATAATGTATGTTTCCCAAGGAAAAATGCATCATCAGCCACAAATACATAGTTTAGACCCTCTACAATTTCCTCATTTGATGGTAGGTTTAATTACCCATTTTAAAGGCGACATAGAACTCTGTCCGCTCCATGACACCTCCTCCGAGTTGCGACCGTTATGGCCAATGTCAACATAATGTATATGAACTCATATTTTGTGTTAACAACTGCTAACAAAATGATACTGAAGTAGCCTTTGTAATTGTAATAGTATGAGCCCGAGTTTGCAGGGGGTGTTACATGTTTCCCATCTATAGCTCCTCCACAGTTGGGGAAGTTCCAGATATCTTGACACTGTTTTGCAATGATTTAAAAGTCTGCAGAATCTGTTGGAAATTAAATATGAAAAAAGAAAGTATATGAAAGTAAATTAGCAAACATAAGTCATATCAGCAATAGTTCCTTTACGTTGCTCTTTTTCTTTACACTAACAGGACACTTGTGACTTGGAGGCCACAACAAGTGTGTCCTCTGTGCCATCCAAATCATTGCATTCTGTTTTTATGTGGATTTTACACAGCGTCCCAACTTTTTTTGAATTGGGGTTGTATAATTAGTTTCCATTTCTCTGTTTATATTTATTATTCTGGTTTTTACATTTATAAATGGATTTGTGTTTGTAAGCAAATCCATTCATGGTACAATGCTGTTTGATGGTAAATAACGCCATTCATAAGAATGTGAGCAGGCTAAGGTGGGATATTGCTGATTCACCAAAGTACTCAATTGACTGTAAAGGACTATGAATTGATGTGTTTTTAGATACACCAATCCATTTATATGCTGAGAAGAATACCATTACCTCACAAAATATTTAGCAGTAACCTAACCCTTAAAATGATAGATACTGGTGGCACAATTTGATCATAGGGTATCAAATTGTGCTTCCATCACTGCATGAAGAGTCGGGGGAATCTCGCCTCTTGGACGTTGTGGAGACCCTAAAATCCTATATTGCAGCCACGCAGCACAAAGGAAGCCTCTCCATCCTCCCCAGGAGAAGCAGGAGAGAACAGACTGCCTCAGCTAGAACCCTAACCTCCTGGCTGGTTTAGACCATCAAAAAGAAATACATGATCCAGGGCATCCCTGCCCCAGAGAAAATTTGAAGTGCATTCTATTTGAGTGGCAACTTGTTGGGCAGCATATTCGAAGGTGTCAGCCTAGACAATCTGTAAGCAGCCACCTGGTCCTCCATGAGCACGATTATCAACCATTACAGGATTGATCCGGCTGCTCTGACTACGGCAGTCTTCGGCAAGATGGTTATTGCCGCAGGCTCTTCCATATGATATGTACATTTCCTTCAATTAAACTTTATGTCTCTCGCATCTCACTCCCTATGGTTATTTCTAGATGCCGCCGTGTGCTGTCATGATGCACTAGGAAAACGGAAAATTATATACTCACTGGTCAGTTATTTTGCTTTCCTGGTGCATCTTCATGGCAGCACAAAGGTGCCCTCCCTGCATGGTTCATGGTTTTAACTAGAATGGGCTCAAAAACTTAGAGGGCTTTTCCTATGGGGTTTAGAGGCAGAGCGTTAACCTATTGTGTGCTGCCATGAAGATGCAACAGGAATGGAAAATATACAATTTGCCCTTTTCTTTTTCTATTTCAAAAGGCAAATGTCAGGGGTAGATTTTCCCGAAGCCCCCATAACAGTAAAAAATAAAACGAAATAAATCAAAATTTAAAAAAAAATTAATAAAACACAACACCCTCCCCACCACACACACACAATATATGTTCTCAAACAATATATGTTCTCAAAAATCATGTTCTCAAACAATTCATTCCCACACAGCTACCTCCTCATGTATCACTTCTCCCTCCCTCTTAGATTGCAAACCCTCAGGGGCAGGGCCCTCCTTACCATCTTGTCTTGAATTGTATTGTGATTGTAATGTCTTCCTTATATTGTAAAGCGCTGTGCAAACTGTTGGCGCTGTATAAATCCTTTATAATACAAATAATAATAAAAATAATAATAATAATATATACGTGCAACAGTATGCACCATATTGCGGGGCACGCCATGCATATGCGCTTCGGTGCCTTGTTAGAATGCATTGCAGTTCTTGTTTTTTTCTTTTCAAAATAACATTAATTCAACTACAGGAAATGTATGGTTTAGGGGGCATTTTAAAAACTCTAAAAGCTGCAGTTGAAAATACAAAAGGTTAAAAATTGTGCAAATGGTCTGGACAGAGGTCAAAAGTAGAAAGCAGGGCTTGGCAGCGAAAGGGTTAAATGATAAGCACTTGTGGTCACTGGGACAAACAGAGCAGATAAATCTCCCTGACGCTGACAGGGGTTCTAATACATCTCCTCTCTATCCAAAATTAAAGAAAAGTCTGAATAATTTCTGAATGCACTGTATATATTGGCCACAAGAGGGCTCCTGAGTACATTACCTAAGCCCTTATATTTATGATGCACTATACCAAACTGCAAATAGGGATGTCTGTTAACCCTAAATCATAAGATGAATAATCAGAAAGCCTTTTATCCTACAGGGGCAATAATTAAAGGTCCCAGCCCCTGCAAACACACGCATTTAAAAAAAAAAAAAAAGATTGCAGACGGTATGGAGCCACGGACAGCCACACAACTTTAAAAAAAAAGCAGCTTCTGGGGAGAAGAACCCTGCAATAAAGGTAAGGAGGGGTTGCAATTTGACCATGTTACACCCAGCAATGTGGTCCAGGCTAGTGCTAGCGCAAGGATGTATAGGCAGCCAACTAAGGGGGGGGCACAAAAATCCACCTTCGCCTGTGTAGGCAAAAATCCTTGCACCGGCCCTGAGTGGTGGATCCAGGGGTGGACTGACCTGGCTAAATGAAGCCCCCGGCCGCAGGTGCAGTGGCTCCCTCCCTCCGCCACCTGCACCGCTACAGATCCGGCCGCTCGCTCCTTGAGGGGGTCCTCAAGAGACCCCAGCGTTACCGGGCACAGCGGAGCTCGGGACCAGTGGGAGGGGGCGCCCAGAACAGCACGTTATACAAGCGATCCACCGGCTCTATAGCCGGCGGATCGCTTGTATGTAAACAGGCATCGTTGTCTGTTTTTAAATTTTGGTAGTTTCCCCCTTGTGCGCGGCATGCGCGAGTGGGCGTGGCTGACAGGACGTTTAGGTCCTAGAAGCTGCCGGCCGGCAGCTTTTCCACAAAGGCCGGGCCGGGAGGCGGTTAAAAGGTGCTGCAGCAATGTGGCACAGCTGAGCCTACCTCTGTAATAACCCTTTAATACTCACCTGATCCCTGGAACGACCGACAAGCGCAGCGTCCCGACTCTCACGCTGTCAGAATATGCATACAGAGCGTGTCGGTTACTATTTAAACCCTTAGATTGGTGGTCAGCGTAGAATTGCCTCTTACATTGGTGGTCAGTGTAGAATCCTTTTACATTGGTGGTCAGTGTAGAATCCTCTCTTACATTGGTGGTCAGTGTAGAATCCAACGTAACATTGGGGTTCATTGTAGCATTGCCCCTAACAATGGCGGTCATTGTAGAATCCCACGAAACATTGGTGGTCAGTGTGTTAGGTGTCTCTAAGTATACTAATCTTTTTTCTGTAGGTCAGAGAAGTGTTAGTTATGTTTCTGCTTTGGGAGGTATCTTGGTGGTTGTTGGTGTGTTTAAAAGAAGAAATGTAGTACAGTTGAGGTGTTTGTATCGGAGTGGGCTCCATTAGCAAGAGGTAGGGCTGTAGAATTAATTCTGGAAATGGGGTTTAAGGCTTTAAATTTGACTTGTCCTTTGTAAAACCAGAGAGATTGGATCTTTTCTGGGAGCGGTATGAGGAGTGCAAGGGTCTAGTGCAGTGGGGTGGCTTGGTGCCAAAGGTAATTTCAAGACACCTCTAGTAAAAATTGTGACCATATGGCGAGGTTCTCACCCCATTGTAAAAGATTTTTGATGAGCATGGGATATGGTCAGCACCCTGTACAGTGTCGCTGTAGTTGAGGTGCAAGGCAATGTTGTTCAACACTTGCCCTCCTCTGCCTTTTTGGGGAGGGATAGGTTGACCATTTTCTATTAGGGTCAGCGTAAAGTTTATAACAAGTGTGGCGATAAAGGCCATAGGCCCGGGGGGCAATTGCCACCCTGCCCCCCGGCCCAGTCCGCCCCTGGCCACTTTGCATTATCCTGCACCCTCAAGAAAATGCTCACTGTACCAGGGTTTAGGCCATTTGGCTTTAGAATGCACCCAGATTCAGTGTAATTTGTGCTGGGTAGTCCCATTAGTCAGTGCCCAGGGTCACTGCATAATCTTTCAGGATTGGAGACTGAACTGCAGAGGCTTTAAAAGAGGATGAGGCAGCTGAAGCTATGGAGGAGACTGGTGGTCCCCCCTCCTGTGTCTGTTACTTCTGTTGTGTTAAATGCTTTAGTGTCTGTTTTTTTCTAGCAATGTGATTTCTCAGTCTGTCCCATCTGTGGTGTTATCCAACCCCAATGTGCGCAGATCCTCCTCCTGTCCCTCCCCATCAACGGCGCAAACATAGCCCAAAGAGTGTGGAGGGGTTGAATGGGGGGAAGGTCGATGGAGTAGTTAAAGGGGTTTCCATATCCTATGTGTCAACTGCTGTTGAGGGAGACCTCAATGAGCAGAGGTGGGAGAGGAGGAAGGGAAATAAAAAGGAGGATAAGTGGTTATGCCTTTCTCTTTACATTTAGACCCAGAGGATATACGTCCTGCAGGGAGTAGGATGTTAGGCATACAGAAAAAAAACAAAAACCAACCTTTAGTGGCAAGCAGTGCACAGAACCATGGACAACATCAGAAAACCATAAATAGGATGGATGCTGTGTCCTTTAATGAACACAGAGAAAAGGATTTTATGGCGAGTACAGAGATCGGATTTTCTCTTTCCTTCCTTGAAGTGCACAGCCACCATAATCTTGACAATTGGGATGCCCCAAAGCAGTGTCACGTAAAAGATGGGCCCAGGATAGAATTAAAAAGAAACAAACACTGGAGAACCCATCAAAAAAATGCTTTTTTTTTGATGGGTTGCCCCACCTGCAAAACCTTGCACCCAAAACTAGCATCAGCAGACTCTGCCACATCAACTCTATAGAACTTAGGAAAATTATTTATGGAAGACCAGGTAGCTGCCTTATAAACCTGAGCAACAAACGCCTGATGATGAAAAGCTCAGGACGCACTCAACTCCCTGGTGGAATGAGCAGTAACAGGGAAAGGAGGTTCCCTGCGCATACGCTTGAACATCCTCCTAATGAATCCACCTGGAAATGGTGGTGTAAGAGGGACCAGTAACCACAAATAGAGAATCCATGTTAGGAAAGGCCGAGGTAGCATTGAGATAAACATGAATAGCCCGAAGAACATCCAACAATGGAGAGCTACTTCTCTGGGATAAGTAGGATTAAGACACAATGAAGGCAGAACAATGTCTTCATTCACATGAAAAGACGACACCACCTTCGACAAAAAAAGACAAATGAGGACGAAGGACAACCTTGTCCCTATCAAGAACCAAAAATGGAGACCTACATGACAGGCTCGCAAGCTCAGACAACTTCCTTGTTGAGGTAATAGTCACCAAAAAAGCCACCTTTTGGTTAAGAGCCAACAATGGAATTTCACAATTGTTCTCAAATGGAGGCTTCGGTAGAGCCAACAGAACCAAATTCAAGTCCCACGGAGGCAAGGGAGGTCTCCTAGGGGATACCACATGAGTAACTCCCTGAACAAAGGTATGAGAGAAACCAGCCAAAGCATGCTGAAAAAGAACTGCCAAGGTGGAAATCTGACTCTTGATCATACTCCGAGCCAAAATGTTTGATCCACAACCTTCTGAAGAAAAGCTAAAATGTGGGCTGTAGAAAAATGTCTAGGATGGAGACCACAAGACTCACACTAGGCAAAGTAGGTTTTCCAGGTGCGATAATAGATCAATCGGGAGGTGGATTTCCGCGCCCTCTGACATCACATAGATGTCAGCCTGAGAAAGACCCTTCTCCTTTAACACCTGGCTCTCAACAGCCAAACCTTCAAAGCCAATGACATTAAACCATAATGGAAGATCAGACCCTGCGACAGAAGATCTGGATGTAGAGGAAGGTGCCAGGGGGCGTTTGTGATCAGACAAACAATGTCTGCGTACCAGACCCAACAAAGCCAATCCAGAACCCATTAGAATGACTGGGGTGCCCTCCTGCATTGATCCCTCGTCCTCAACACGAACCTAGGGTACCTTTCAATTTAGCCTGGAAGCCAGGAGATCTGCGTCTGGCGTGCTACAGCGAAGACATGGTTGTTGAAACACCTCCTGATGCAGAGACCATTCTCCCTGATCTAGACTCCAGCGACTCAGATAATACGCCTGCCAATTTTTCATGCCTGAAATATGTACAGCAGAAAGAACTGGAACATGATTTTCTGCCCAGCGCAGAATGTGAGCCACTTCCAGCGCCTATGCAGAGCTCTTCATGCCCCCTGGTTATCGATGTACACCACATACCGGCGTTCTCTCACACTCGATCCTGTCACAGCTCTCTGCCGTGACAGGGGAGTGGCTGGATTCCCCCCTCCCCTCTCCGATCCTCCAGCGCTGACTGGCGGAACTGACGGGGGGAGGGGGCGTGTTCAGCTGGCTCTGCCTCTAGATAGGCAGAGTGTAACGCTCAGGTGCGGTTTTAAGGGCTGGCGTGGATCACAGCTTCGGTTTAGTAAGAAAAGATTGGTATTCTTTTACACAGTCCTTGGAAAACACAACCTGGTATAATTATATGCAGACAAGATTCTATTTACACTGCTTAGTACTTTATTAAGTGAAGGTAGACAGGGTTGAAGTTGGAGCAAATGGGTATAGGCAGTTAGCAGAGTCACAGTTCTTATATGCAAACAGCTGAAGGTATTTAACTTGATACTTGCAGTTTTAGGCAGTCCGAGGTGCTCTGCTGCCACCCAGTGGTGTTAGTAGAGAATCCAGGTCTCCAATGATAAGGGGTTCTAGGAGAGGTGATATTTCAGGAGAGAGGCTGGAAGTGTGCAGGCCTATTGGAGAGGCTGGTCTCACCAGATAAGAGGGGCACTGTCCGGCCAAATAGGGTTGGAAGCGGAGGGGCACTCGTCCGGCCCAATATAGGAGAAAACGGAGGGGCTCTGTCCGGCCCAATAAGGATAGTGGCGAGGTTCAGCCGCGTAGGTAATTGCCTGGCGTCAGGCTCCTAGCACGAACATGAGGCAAATGGCCCCGGCTGTTTAAGTAGGGAAAAGAGGAGGAGCCGGGTGATGTCGCCGTGACGTCATCCGAACTCCGACGGAGCTGATCGAGATGTCGGAGCCCCGGTGGAGAGGTAAGAACATTACAGGACCCCCCCAAGGGACCCCTCATGGGGCCAAGGGACCAGGCTTGTCAGAATTTGCGAGAGTGAAACAGTCGGACAAGTCGTGGAGCATGAACCTCGGAGGCGGGCTCCCAGGAGTCGTCCTGAGGACTGTAGTTCTTCCATCGGATTAGATACTGCAACCAGTACCTACGGAGATGCAGTCCAAGATCTGCCCGACTTCGTACTCCTCTTGGCCGTCAACCTCAACCGACGGCAACGGGACCGGAGTCCGACCGGGGAAGGTGTTGGGACGGTAGGGTTCGATGAGGGAAACGTGAAAAGTTGGATGAATATGTAGGTTTGACGGCAGCACCAGTCTCACTGCCGCCGGGTTGATAACAGAGTGGATGGGGAAAGGACCAATGAACAATCCACTCAATTTACGCGAAGGCGTCCGTAGGTTAAGATGTCTGGTGGACAGCCACACCAAATCTCCGTTCTTGTACGAAGGCGGAACTCTCCTACGAAGGTCATAATAGGTTTTCTGCCTGCCCTGGGCTTTAGCGATGTTGCTGCGCAAGCGGGGAAGAAGTTCCTTTAGGGTTGTGAAATAATCCTCAGCAGCTGGGTTGTTCGTAGGAATTTCTTGAGGGATGAAATCCATAGTTAGCATAAAAAGGCGATATTGTTGTTATATGCAAACTCCGCTAGGGGAAGTAATTCATGCCAGTTGTTCTGTAGGTGGGTGCAGTAAACAGCGGAGGTACTGCTCCAGACAGCGGTTTACACGCTCAGTCTGCCCGTTTGTTTGAGGATGGTAAGCAGTCGATAGGCGATGATCAATCTGGAGAATGAGGCAGAGAGCTTTCCAGAACTTGGACACAAACTGTGATCCTTGATCTGACACAATCCTGGAAGGGATTCCATGGAGTTTGAAAACATGTTGTGTCAAGATCTCGGCAGTGTCTTTGGAGGTAGGTAGTTTCGTGAGCGGTATAAAATGAGCCATTTTAGTAAGGAAGCCGACTGCGACAAGGATCATGTTGAAACCCCCTGAGCGGGGTAACTCATTGATAAAGTCAAGTGAAATGGCCTCCCATGGTTTATCGGGTATAGGGAGGCTTGTGAGGAGGCCGAAAGGTGGCCGGGATTCATGTTTTGAGCGGGCACAGGTCTTGCAGGAATTCACATACTCCCGTACTGTCTCCTCCATCTTTGGCCACCAGAAGTGACGACGTAGGAGATCTAGAGTTCTAGTGATGCCGGGGTGCCCTGCCAGGGGAGCGTCATGAGCAAGCCGGAGAATTCTATGGTGCAGAGAAGTTGGGACGTACAGCCGGTTTTCTCTGTAAAGCAATCCCTCTTCATCCCCCTGTAAGTCCAGTGGGGGGTTTTCTGAGGCTATGGCCTGCTGTAATTCCTCTGTAAAGGTCAAGACGGTACATAGGATCTTTTGCTGAGGGATGATTTGGGTACTCGGGCACGATGAACATTGGGGTTCTTCCAGGCGAGATAGAGAATCTGCCTTCCCATTCTTCGAGCCAGGTCGGTAGGTGATGATAAAATGGAATCTGTTGAAGAAGAGAGCCCATCATATCTGTCGGGAAGAGAGTGTTTTGCTGCGCTTAATGTATTGGAGGTTTTGATGGTCTGAGTACACTATGAAGGGTATTGAGGTACCTTCGAGTAGGTGTCTCCACATCTCTAGGGCGTTTTTTATTGCCAGTAACTCCTTCTCCCCTACCGGGTAATTGATTTCTGCCGGAGTAAGGGATCGAGAATGGAAGGCAACTGGGTGGAGTTGTCCATCAATGGACGATTTTTGGGATAGGATTGCCCCAAGAGCCAGGTGGTAGGCATCGACCTCTAAGACGTATTGCAAGTTGGGATCTGGTAGTCGTAGAATGGGTGCAGTGGTAAACCGGGTTTTCAGGGTCTCGAAAGCCTCCTGTGTCTTAGTGTTCCAATTGTATTTTGCTTGAATACTAGGCAGTTGGGTTAGAGGTTTGACGATTAGGGAGAAATTCTTTATGAACTTGCGATAGAAATTCACGAAACCCAGGAATCTTTGTAATGCCTTTCGGTTAGGGGGTCTGGGCCATTTTTGGATGCAATCTATCTTGCCGGGATCCATCTGTATGCCTCTCTCAGAAATGATGTACCCAAGAAACGAGATGGAGGTGGTTTCGAATGTGCACTTCTCCAGCTTGACGTACAAGTTGTGTATCCTTAGTCTAGAGAGAACAAATCTGACGTGCTTGCGATGGTCTGATATGTTGTTTGGGTATATGAGTATATCGTCTAGATACACGACCAAGCAAACATCGAGGAGATCCCTGAAAATGTCGTTCACAAAGAACTGGAAAGTGGCAGGAGCATTACATAGACCGAAAGGCATGACACAATATTCGTAAAGGCCATAACGCGTGCAGAAAGCTGTCTTCCATTCATCCCCTTGGCGTATGCGGACCAAGTTGTAGGCCCCCTTTAGATCTAATTTGGTGAATACTTTTGTGGTCTGTAATCGTTCAAGTAATTCCGGGATGAGGGGAAGAGGGTATCGGTTTTTCACCGTGATTTTATTTAATTCTCTGTAGTTAATAATGGGACGCAGGCTTTGATCTTTGTTCCGGACAAAGAATATGCCTGCGGCTGCTGGTGATGTGGATGGCCTTATGAAACCCTTCATTAGGTTATCCTCTAAGTACACCTTCAGATGTGCCAATTTGGGCTGTGATAGAGGGTAGATGTGCCCAAAGGGTATCTTACTGCATGGTAACAATTCAATAGGGCAATCATAGGGTCGATGCGGAGGTAGTAACTCTGCGTTCTTCTTGCTAAAGACATCTGTGAAGTCTTGGTAGGCTTTGGGTACCAATTTGGCTTCTGATGGGCTCAGTAAGTCTGCCTGGAGAAGAGTAGCCTTCTTGTAACAGGTCTCCTGGCAATATTGGGGGGTGAAGAGAACGCTCATGTTTTCCCAACCTAGAGTGGGTTTGTGAGTGCGAAGCCAGGGAAGACCTAGGATGATGGGGAAATGGGGTGACGGAATCACGTCTAGGCATATGTATTCCATGTGGGAAGATTCTGTCACCATAAGCAGGGGTTGTGATTGAGATGTAATGGGACCAGAGGTCAAGGTAGTTCCATCAATGACTCTAAGGGAGACAGGGTTGCTCTTAGTGAATACAGGAATTTTATTGTGCTTAACAACATGAGAGTCGATGAAGTTCCCACACGCTCCGGTGTCAATCATAGCCTCAAGAGTAATTCGGGTTTGGTCCCACTGCAGGGAGACAAGAATTTTAAAGTAGTTAGTCCCTGTGAGGGAGGGATTGACCAACTTGCAGAGGTAAGGAGACTTACCCGGCTTCTTCTTCCTGAGCAGGGGACAATCCTCGGCGGTGTGGTGTGGACCTCCGCAATACATGCAGAGCTGGAGGGACCTTCGCCTAATCCTCTCCGCAGAGGTAAGCGGTCCCCTAATTGCACAGGTACAACCGACTCAAAAGGAGGGCCCCTTGGGACCGAGTAGGTAACCCCTGAGAGTTTCTCAGCTTTCCGTTCCCTAATTCTTCTATCTATCGAGATATTGAGTTGAATAAGGGAGTCCAATGTTGCGGGCATCTCTGTACAGGCCAGTTCGTCCTTTAGGGTCTCTGACAGGCCAAGCCGAAACTGTTTTTTTAAGGTGATATTGTTCCACTCGGACTCAGTGGACCAATGTTTGAATTGGGCAATGTAGTCTTCAACGGGGTGGTTGCCCTGTCTTAATGCCCGTAACGCAGATTCAGCGGAGATCTGCTTGCTGGGGTCGTCATATAATAGTGCCATGGCGGCAGTGAAATCGCTGAATGAATTGAGGATCGGGTCGTCCTTTTCAATATATGTGTTAGCCCAGGCCCGGGGTTCTCCTCTGAGGTAAGAGATGGTGGTGCACACTTTTGTTCTGTCACTGGCATAAGTACGTGGTTTCATGTCAAACAACAGTTTACATGCATTGATGTATTCCCTGTAGTGTCTCCTGTCCCCCGAGAACACCTCAGGTGGGCTTATCTTAGGTTCGGCTGTGTCAGGTTGTGCAGCACGAGTAGGGAGGTTATTTGTGACGTATGATCTGAGAGTCTGGTTCTCAGTCTGTAGGTCTGTGACCATCTGAGATAGAGCGTTAAGTCTTAATAACATCCGATGGATCCATTTTATTCCTATTGCTAGGAAGGTTCGTGCTATCTGTAACATTTGATTGGAGTGAAAAAAGAAAAGGAAACAAGACCAAAGAGCCCAGCAAAAGAAAACTAAGTCCTATCACCTAAAACGCTAGGCAAAAAACTGAGTGGGTTGTTGCAGACGGGGGGTTTGGCCACCAGCAAAGAGTGGCCCCTGGGTTGGTTTTTATTTTTTTCTGTATGCCTAGCATCCTACTCCTGCAGGTGGCGATGTAACCCAATGGTCAAGATTATGGTGGCTGTGTCCTTCAATGAACGGAAGAGAATACCACTCGCTTGACCTCTATCAGAACCGTAAGCAAGATATAGTAGTTAATATGGTCATGTGCTTGAAAGATAGTATGGGTTTCTTGATGAAGTCCAGATCAGGGATCCTGGAAGTCATCAGGTCATATTATGCAGACCTTCAGGAAAGGAAGGACCTTAGTCAGGACAGGTTGGAGAGCGTTCTGGATTTTACTCCAGGACTGGGAAAGCGTACATTACCTGTGATGGATTTGGCCGAACCAATCTTCGGAGAAAAGTTAGTTTGTACTATAAAGAAGCTGGCTACCAAAAAAAATCGCCTGGGCCAGATGGATTTTACAAGAGTTTTAAATCCATTCCGGCTTCCTTTGTAGTGGAGGTATTTAACAGCTGTCTAGAAGAGGGATCGCTCCCTCCATGAGGCAATCTGCTGTGATTCTTCTGTCAAAAGTTAAAAACTCCTCAATGATTGAGAACTGGCGGCCCACCAGTCTTCTGAATGTTGGCAGAAAGGTCTTGGTGAAGATTCTTTTTGGCGCTTGCCGTCAATAGCAGGCAATTTGCTGTCCCATCATCAGCTGTCAGGGCCCATCCTTGATAAAGGTATGGTGGATCACAGCTGCGGTTCCAACTGTTGTTTAGTACGGTTGCCAGGCTAAAATCCCAGGCGGCTCTCTCAATCACAAACGGAGAGTTTGGGATTTAGTCATCATGGACCGCTAAACAATAATCAAATAATACAATGCGACGTTGATCAAAGAATATTAATTCATATTCCCCATCTTGGCAATCATCTCTGGAATTATGGTATAATCGGATAAGGCAGTCTCTATGTCAAATAACAGAAGCAATTCCTTTTAGACAGCATATGTGGAATTGTATTGCAGTGAAAAGAGTTAATACCGTGAGTCTCCACTAGGGGGCAGCGTATATGAACCAACACAAGTGTAGAGTAGACTGTAGCAGATACTTGCGGTTTGGTTGTATGAGCGATCAGCTGCATTCAAGAGGAGGCTGGCTGCTGGGGATATGTTAGGATCCGTTCGGAAAGGTTCGAGGCAGGTTGGTGAGGTTCCTGGAGTGTTTGGGCAATGATCCCAATCATCGAACACCCCACAGCATTCCCGGCAGGTTTAAATAGCCCGCGGCCGTGACGTCACGCGGCCGCGGCTTACTTCCACGTTCCAGCTTGGAACGCACAGTAGCTTCCGTCATGGGGGAGGAGGCCTGCGGCGGTCTCCCCGGCCGATGCGTTCCAGCCTGGAACGCAGACGGGGAGAGCCGCGAACCCGAGGGACATTACATCAGCACTGTTTGGTCCAAGGAAGAAGTACCATTTCAGCAGTTTTGGCTGTCCAGGAGGCTTTGGAGTGGTGCAGGGCTGATGGCTGGAGAAAGTATTTGATGGCATTAACAGGCAAACGCTTTTGATAGAGTGAATCATAAGTATCTGTGGTTGCTATGTGGTAAATATGGCCTGCAGGGGAGTTTTATAGATTGGCTGAAAACATTGTATGAAGGGGCTGAGAGCTTCCCACTTGCTAATGGTTAGATTGGATGGCTTTTTGAGGTTGGCTCTAGTGTTCATCAGGGGTGTCCTTTAAGCCCCCTGCTTTATGTATTTGCAATCAACCCCTTCATAATAAGGTTAGTGGGTGGGTCATTTTTGTGGGGTGCCTTTGGGCATCATTGGTGAGCCACCTTTTGAGGGTTGTGGCCTGTGCTGATGATGTTATTATCTCTAGGACAGAGGAGGCGGTCTCAGTAAAAGAGAAGTAAACAGAGACTTCTGGCTCCAAAGTCAACCATAATGGATGGCTGAGGAGGATGAAAGCTTTGAACTTCTGGATGCCTTCCCAGAGCGCCAGCAGGAAGTAAAAATGTTGGGCCTAGGAAGGTCAAACCGTTAGTTATCTTTTCTTTTTGTGAAGTAAAATCTTGGCAATATGTTGGCAGATAACCTGCCACAGTGGGTGGGTATTTTCAGTTTTGTTTACACCTTTCCTGCGATGTTGGGAAAATGGTGTGCCAGTGAAAAGTCTAAGAGTCAGACAGAACAAGCTCCCGGCTCATGTTGACCTGTGTCTGAAAATACTTCGGCACTGGCAGGTGACAGTAGAGCCTATGAGGTCCCTTCCGAGGAAGCTCTTGGAGAAGAGGATTTTAGGTTCTGCTTTCAGTGTGCCACTGACCTTGAAGGATTGCCAAGGCACTGTTATGAGAGAGGGGTTGCATTTAATACATTTAGAAAGATTCCCTTTCAAGTTTAGGAACCTAGCCTGGCTCGCTTTTCATGGTAGGCTTTATGTGAGGGGGAACCTGAAGCATCGCCCTCTGGATGATCAGGATTGTCTTAGAGTGGAATGTGTTGGTAAAGTGGAGTCTATGGACCACTTCTTGCTAACATAGAGGTGTTTAAAAGGGTGGGAATGGCTCTAGGTATCCCTTTCCTTTATTGGATATGTTATGCAGAGTGGGTGCACAGAGCATTCTTAAATTGCTGGGATTTTGATTCAGATACACTTTTTCTAGTTAGTGTAGTTGTCTATTACCTCACATGGAATGCAGTGCCAGATTTCCTTGCAGCAGGGACTCCTCTCTGTTGTGTTGGTGGTGCACGATATCTTGGGTGACATTGGAAAAATTTGGGGCCTGGAACAGGGAGCATAGGGTGGTCTGAATAAGGGCGTGGAGGAATATCTGACCTCCTTTTGATCAATTGTCCATCTCTGGGTGAATGGCTTTTTTCTAATGCTGTTCTGTTCACTCCCTTGGATTTTTTGTTTAGTATTTTCTTTTTAAAGAATGGCTGCATGCATGACAGGTGTGGATGTGTTTCTTGATCTCATAGTTTGATGTTTGGTGTGGTGGTGTAATTCTATATAAGATTTATCCCCCCAGTAGTAATAATATATTGGTTTATTTGATTTTCTTTTTAAAACCATAATTTTGTTTATGAGCTGAATGTGCTTTTTAAATGTATTTTCTATTTTGTAAATATGTATATAACCACTTATGTATTCTTATGCATTTTATGTTTATTGTTTGTAAGAAATATTAATAAAGAAACATTGTAGAATTACTTCTGACATTGGTGGTCAGTATAGAAGCTCTTACATTGGTGGTCAGTGTAGCCCTTATATTGGTGGTCAGTGTAGAATCTGCCCTTAAATTGGTGGTCAGTGTAGAATCAGACTTACAATGGTGGTCAGTGTACAATTCTCCCTTACGTTGGTGGTCAGTGTAGAATCCTCTCTTACATTTGTGGTCAGTATAGAATCCCCCACTTAGATTGGTGGTCAGTGCAGAATCCTCTCTTACAGCCTGGACTAAGCCAGATCTCTGCCACAGCCCAGACAATGTCGAATCTCATGCTGGGCACAGTGCTAGGTGTTATTGTATGGGATCTCCTGGCAGGCTCACTCACCCCGCAGGGTGTCCTCGGCTTCCATCTCCTGGTAGGTCTGGTGCACCATGTCTCCTCGTTGCTCTCCGTGTTGATGTCCCATAGTACAAGCTGAGTGTGGCGCCAGGCGAACTCCAGAGCGGGCAGGCGGCTGAACCCGCTCACTGCGGCGGCGATCAGACACACCTGGCCAGCTACACTCTTCTCCTTGCCACACTCTTCTCCTTACTGCCACAGTGGAGCTTCTACAGAGTTTGAGGATCGGCATGACGGATGACCGCTGCAGGGATGTCAGAGTGTCCGCAGAAATTTGCTCCAGCTGTGAAGTTCATGATGAGTGGGAAGCTGCTGCTCCCAGTGCCTCTATCCAAGTCCTGTCTGCTGTGCTGTGTGCCCGGGCCCTCCTGTGCGACCATTGAGGAGCTCAGCGCAATGTCCTGGGGATGGAGGCTTTAGGGCTGTACAGGTGGTGTGGGGCTGACCATTGCTGTGCCAGTCTCTGGGGGCAGCAGGAAGGAGATGTGGGGCCAGATAGGCACTGTCATGGACAGCTGCCCGAGGTCCCCAGCAGGCTGTCTGAGGTCCCCAGCAAGTGCGGGACCTCTGGCAGCCGCTCTAGTTTAAAAATGTAAGGGGGCGGGTATTGGCCTAGTATCGGGGCATTTTAACAAGTACATGTGAAAATGCCCTGTATCGGCCCCGATACTAGCATCAGTATTGGGACATCCCTAGTTAATATACCTCTCCTTTTTATATGAATACCCTTCCTCTAAATAAAGTACATTCTCTGGCTAAACTGGCTAGCTGGATGCACAGCAAAAAAAGTATCCTTGGAATAAGGGAAGTTTTTTAATTGATTTTAGTGTTTTGTTATGGATGTATTGTTTTCGTCTATTCCTGTTTCTTTATAAATAAATTAATTTTCTAATTAAATCTACATGTTATACCTGTCTACTAAACCAACTCTGAGAAAGGGATTTCTTAATTAGGGGATATTCCGATTTTTGATATCCTTGGAAAATGTTTTTAAATGTTGCAGACTAAGCATTGGTGGTCAGTGTAAATGTGGTAATTACATTGGAGGCAAGTATAAATTCCCTTGTTACATTGTTGGTAAGAGTAAATGTATTTGTTTCCTTGGAAGTCAGCATAATACTACCGTGTTTCCCCGAAAATAAGACAGTGTCTTATTTATTTTTTTGCACGAAATAAGACACTAGGTCTTATTTTCGGGGGATGTCTTACCTGGCTGCAGCTGTGCTCTGCCGTCCAGGGAGCCACAAACAGGTGGGCGGGCATGCGTGCGGCCGGGGGGGCGTGTCTGGCAGGGGGGCGGGAGGGAGCTGCCTCTCCGCTCGGAACTAAGGAGACGAGGGGGCGGGCATGCGTGCTGCTGGAGGGGGGGCGTGTCGGGTAGGGGGCGGGAGGGAGCTGCCTCTCCGCTCTGATGTCGTCATCCAGAGAGCAACAGCGTGCGGGTAGGTGGACGGGCGAGGGGGCGGGAGGGAGCTGCGGCCGGTCTTCACAGCTACCCCGGAAGTAAGATCTAGCGCTATCTTCGGGGATGTCTGTAATATAAGACCTACCCCGAACTAGGTCTTATTTTCGGGGTAGGTCTTATATTACAGACATCCCCGAAGATAGCGCTAGGTCTTATTTTCGGGGGATGTCTTACTTTCGGGGAAACACGGTAGGTTATCTGGTGGTCGTTGTAAATTCCCCTGTAACATTGGAGGTCTGTATAAATTAGGGATGCATTGATAACGATACTAGTATTGGTGCCGAGTATTTGGGCGAGTACTCGTACTCGCCCAAATGCTCCAATGCCTAAGCTTCCGGTATCAGGAAGCCGGGCAGCTAGTCATTACATCAGGGGTAGCCAAACTCCGGCCCTCCAGCTGTTGTGAAACTACAAATCCCATGAGGCATTGCAAGATTCTCACAGCCACAGACATGACTCCCGGAGAGAGATGCATCATGGGATTTGTAGTTTCACCACAGCTGGAGGGCCAGAGTTTGGCTACCCCTGCATTACATGCTGCCCAGCTTTGTGATTGGCCGGGAAGCCGTCTCCATCATTTGGTGACGGGGGGAGCATGGAGTCGGCTTCCCAGCCAATCAGGAAGCCGGGCAGCATGTAATGACTCACCACTTAGCTTCCTGATTGGTCGGGAAGTTGGCCAATCAGGAAGCTGGATGGCGAGTCATTACCCGACCAATGGCTTTCTGATTGGCCAGAAAGCCGGCTTTCTCCCTCATCACCTGTCAATCAGGAAGTCGGGCGCAGTGTAATGACTCATTGCCCGTCTTCCTGATTGGCCAGCTTCTTGACCAATCAGGAACCCGGGCAACAAGTCATTACACGGCACCCGGCTTCCTGATTGGCCAGAAAGCTGGCTCCATGCTTCCTCATCACCTGGTGACGGTTTCAATGCTAATCAGGAAGCGAGTCATTACACATTCTTGATGGGACTTCCGGAAAAAAAATATCGGTACCCGAACTCGCTATTAAAAAAACGGTATCGGTGCATCCCTAGTATAAATGATTTTGTTATATTGGTGGTCAGTTTAAATTTCCTTGTTACACTGAATTTGACTAGTGACCATTTCCCCGCCTCATTGGTGATTGGCATCAATGCCTTCATTACACCGAAACGATGCAATTCCATCGAGAACCGTCCACAGACCTGGAACCTGGCCAGCGTACCTCCAGTCACTAAAAGTGCTGCGGCCACCATCTTTGCCACTAAGCTCCTGGGGCCCATTATAGGCAGAATCAGCTCCTGGTCCCTTTGGAGGCCTCTGTGCTGTTGCACAGTTCATTTTGTCCACCTCTGCTTCCCCCATACGAGCTTGACTGCTCAACTAAGTACCAGTGTTCGCCAAAAACCTGCCACCTTTAAAACCTCCTCGTCACTTTTGCATATAGGGGGGTTTTACAGGCTTTCATTTACATTAAATTACTGCGCAAGATGACACATGTCACGTTGGCACATGTGAAAAAGGAACGTAAGCAACAGATAGTAATATGGGTAGCTAGGTTTTCACCAGCAGCAGCAAACCGTGCTCCTTCAGCAGCTCAGAAGCTGCCAGCCGCCTGCACGATCCAGCCGGAAAAAGCAAGGCAGTAACGTGACGTTTCCTAAAAGAGGCTGATGTCCATTTCCAGTCACAGCAACAGACTGCTTTGCATTAGGAATCCACCTTAACGCGGAATACTAAGGACATTTTCCATCGAATCCTCCTTAACTCACACAGACTACACTGCCTACGACGCAGCGCCCCACCCATCCACTGCCTCATGCACCTCCCAGAGCTGGGCTGTGTCTGGTGAAGGCTGAGCAGGAACCCGAGCTGAAATCACTGGTGGGCGAAGAGCTGGCATCTCCCCCACCCCTGGAGACCCTAACTACTAGCGTCGCAACAGCTTGAATAGACTACTGCAAAGTAAGCATGGCACGTCCTAAAATGTAGGGTGGATCTGGTCTGTTTTGGGAGAAATTGAGGTAAGTGTAAAATAGGGTGTGTACCTATCTGCATCAGTGTTTGTGCTCCCAAACCGCCTGCTGCTGCTGCTGCTGTTTTGACTCTTCTTGTTTTGTAAGCTGCATAGATAATGTACAGACAGCAAGGAGTACATGTTCCAACATGACGTGATTGGCATATATGTGCTGTTGTGTGGGTTGTGTGTGCATTCCATCACGGTCATAAACACTGCTGTATGATCCTGTGATGTGTATGAAACTTGATTACTCCAAGGCTTCAAAATGGTGCATATTTGTCAACAATAAGGAACACTATTTTGTTTGTTTCAAAGGAACAGCAGTTTGAGTTTTTAACCCTTTTGTAACTTATTTTTTTACCATATCTGAATTTTGTATTGTCCATGTGACTCAGACCTGTGTGTTTTAGATTGTCATGACTGGTCCCAGATGCCATTTTTGTGGCAGGATAGGATACTGGTTTCATGCCTCTGACTACCTGCGGATATTGTTGGTTGACATGTTTGTAGGGAAATAGCAGTCCGGTTAAAAAAAAAAAAAAAAAAATCTTGTCAGATCACCATCTCTATAGGCTGGTGACGGCAGCATTAAGCTGTTTCTCCATATTCTGTGCTGCCGAGGTACAAGCAGGAACTCTTCTTGGTGAGTGTCTGTGTATAGAAATGGGCCAGCCCAGACACATGCCTGGGGGCATTTGAATCATGCCTCGCCATTCTGCTTTGTATTTGGGAGACCCTAAAGTCTGTGAAGTTTTTCTTTTCGAAAGCATGGCTATGGTTGCAGGCAACATTTAAACAGTGGCTCTTGAGACCCAAAATGACAACAGGGTCTCAGGGCAGGAGTAGGGTTGCCACCTTTTTGTCAAGGGAAACCCGAGCATGCTAGAGTGGAATATAGAGAAGGGAGGGAGGAGATGCAGCCAGGGAGGAAGTAAGGAGACCGGCTATTGGAGATTACAAATTCCAGCAGTACATTCTACAGCAATACAAAATAATATAAAGCTACATACTCTGTGTTGTTCTGGGCTGGCAGCCTGATGTCTCAGGTGCCCTGTGCAGGCTCTCACCAGGGCCGTGAGGACTCTCAGGTGGCTGTGTGGGGTCTCAAGTGGGCTAAACGGGATATCAGGTGGCTGCGTGGGGTCTCGGGTAGGCTAAGCGGGCTCTCAGGTGGCTATGTGGGGGTCTCAGGTGGGCTATGCAGGCTTTACTGTGCAGGCTGTGCGGTGCCTCACCAGGGGTCTGGAGGCAGGCAGCATGACAGAGGAGGAGATACGCAGGCCGGCCTGTGCTTGCTGGGAACCTCGGCAACCGTATCTGGTATTGGCACTTAGCGTCTTGTGTCAGTTGGCCTGACACCCGGACACAAGACTCCGAAATTGGACTGTCCGGGTGAATCCTGGAAAGGTGGCAACCCTAGGCAGGAGTATAAGGTATACCCAGGGTATTACAGTTATGTTTTTTAGGGAGTGCCTTATATACCCAAGGTCCAAAATTGGTTAAAGCCCACTTGTCCCATGCACGTTAAAGGAGAAGTATGAGGTGAGTGAAAATCACCCAGCCTCATAGTGCGAGCCGACGTGTGACAATTAAATTGTTACACGTCGGCTCAATAGATCGGGAAGTGAGCGAACACATACCGTCGCTCGCTCACTTCTTGATAATCTCCCTGCAGAGAGAGGTAACTGTCACTCACGGCTCCCTGCAGGGATTCCCCCCTCCCCTGTCCGATCCTCCAGCGCTGACTGGCGGAACGGCTCGGGGACGGGGCTGGTACAGCTGGCTCTGCCTCTAGATAGGCATAGCCAGCTGCCAATCATGCAGCTGTGTAGATCTCGACAGTAATGTCTGGGATCCGCCCCGGCTGCGGTGGTCTCAGTATACCCCGTGCTTTAGCTCACGGTATATTGAGCTTTGGGTCACGGGAGGATGCTAGTTTGTGTCCTCCCATGACCCTTAGGAGAACTTTGGTGAAAAGCACTGACCCCCCCATAGTTCTCCTTTTAAGCATTATGCACCCTACATGCCACATTTCAATTTCAGAGTTTCTGCCTGCCTCTCCAATCTTCCACAAAGATTCTGTATATGCTGACTTTCTGAAAGTTGGCATTTGTATAGGGGTTGCATCCCACCTGTGACAGTTCTAAGACCCCATTCACACTGAGCTACAACAAAATAAGCGCATTTTCAGCGCTAATTTGAGCTGAGCGACATTGAACTACTGTGCACATTTTGTCGCGCTACATAGCCCTTCTTTTGGCAGTCTATTGGGGCCAAATCACTAAAAATCCGACGAAAAATAGCTCATGTTCGAGTGACAAGCTTTAGCTACAGGCGACATTGAGCTGTAAGATGTGAACATCTCGATTTAAAATGCATTGGAAGAGCTACATTGAGCTTCATATTTGAGCGATTTTTAATAGAAATTGCGCTGCAAAACATTCAGTGTGAATGGGGTCTAAAGGTGCCCATACACCTTGCGATTATCGTTCGATTTCCGAACGATAATGGGCCAGTTGATGGGAAGTCAACGATCACAATTACTCTACAACTGGCCGAATTTTCGGGCTGACCAGAAAACGTTTTTTCGAATTGTATGTAAATCGATAGATTAGTCGCGTTTCCGTACGAGCAAAATTGCAACATGAACACTGCACATGCGCAAACGAAAATCTGTTCTGTCGATCAACGAAGTTCGGCCAGCTAGTATTGCTGACGAACGATTATCGAAATCTACATTGGTTTGTGAATGATTAATTATTTGAGTGGAAATTGAACCAGGGTGCGATGACGGGATATAGAAAATGAACGATAATTGTAAGGTGCATGGGCACTTTTAGTCTCAGCAGTAGTTCACTCATTTTAAGCACTGCATTGTGGATGTTTGGCCTAGTCCTGGAAATCACTCATCCCCATAGTTTGAGCCGACCTGTAACAAAGAAGCTATCACAGGTCGGCTCTATTGATCGGGAAGTGAGCAGAAACATGCACCGATTCGCTCAATTCCAGTCACCGCTCCCCGCAGGGTTTCCCCTCCCCTCTCCGATCCTACAGCACTGAGTGGAGGAACGAATGGGGCAGGGGGCGGGCACAACTGGCTCTGCCTCTAGATAGGCAGAGCAAGCTGTCACTCACGCTGCTGAATGGATCTCGACAGTATTGTGGGTATTCGTCCTGGCTGCAGCGCTATCAGCATATCTCGGGCTACTGAGCTTTGGATCACTGGAGAAGTTTAGTATGTGTCCTCCCATGACCCTAAAGAGAACTACGGGGAAAAACACTTACCCCATAGTTCTATTTTAAGTCTCCGTTCACACCTAGGCATCATCATTTTTGTGCATATAGCGCACGTTTTCTTATCCACGTTTTTAAGTGTGCCATCTAGCGTGTTTAGCATGGTTTTGTGCGGTTTGCACATTTTTACGCGCTTTTTATTGAGCAGATTGAAATGCAATATGGTGAATGAACAAACGTGCACAGAAATGTGCAAACCGCTTGTGTCGCAGATTTTCATGCGCTTTCATTGAAGTCTGTGTGGCCGAACGTGCTGTAATCTGCCAGAAAGAAGCTCATGTATCTTTTTCAGCTTGCAACAAAACTCGCAGGAGTGAACAGGAGGCATAGAAATGAATGGGATTTATTCTGTTGAGAGTTTTGTCACGCATAACTTTGAGCGTCAAAGCACCCCGGTGTGAACAGGGACTTATTGATTGATATTTATTTCAGCAGAAGTTCATTTCTGTACAGAAGGCATTTGTTATTCTTTTAAAATACTGTTCGGGCTGTGAAAAACCATACTATAATATCAGGGCAAATGTGGTTTAAATACCTTTATAGGGACAAAGGAGTTTTTAGTTGGAAGCCTTTCGCTGCCAAGCCCTTGAATGCTTTTAACCTCTGCTGGCCACACCGTTTTTGCAATTCTTTCCTATTGTTTTGATTTTCTACTGCTGCATTGCTAGCGTTTGTAAAATACCCCCCAGACCATATTTTTTTCTGAAAGCACAGGCCCGGTAGAATAAAAAGATGGTGCTACTAATTTTGTAAGTCCTGCGATAATTCTGAAAATGTTTATCAAATCAATATTAAACCCATAAAAATACACAATTCAATTAATAAAAGCACACTAAAATCAGTATCAGTGCATGAAAAGAATACTTTTCTGACTAAATCTAGAAGATAAAACTGTACTGAGTTAATAAATATTTGTAAATTTTAAATTGCACCTTTTAGCGAAATGGTAAAAAAAATGAAGTAACGCAAAACTGTAAATAAGCGACCTTATGTTAAAAATCGTTTGTGCACTGTGTTGGTGTGTGTGTTGTGTTGATAAAATAATAGAGGCGTACATTTAATCGCAACACAGCATAGCACAACACACGGTAACCCATCACAACAATGTGCCGCGCACTGCCACAGTTATGTTAGTTTGAAAAGAAAAAAGCACTGCGATGTGTTCTAACAACGCACTGCACAAAATGGTGCATACTGTTGCATGTGAATAATGTGTGGGGGAGGGAGACATACAACCGTTGATAAATACTACTGAGTGAGACATTCCATGATTGCTCTGAATTCTAGTTTTTGTTTGAGTCCCAGGCGGGGTGTAGCGAGCGCTACCTGCTCACACTCCCTACCTGCTCTGGGGGTGTCCCCAGTTGTTTACAAACATTGGAGTGATCAACTGATCACTCCAGTGTTTGCTCTGCACACAGAGGATCGGTAAATATCACCAATATCACCACTGACGAGGGAACTGAGCTGATGCAAGTTCATGGTGACTAAAGCTATCATGAGCTTATAGCAGAGGGGAGAAAGCCACCAACGTAAGGCTTATTGATGTGGCCAGCTGGAAACAGTTGTGTTCCACCGAAAACCTTACGTCGGTGGCTGCGAAAGGGTTAAAGGTAGAGCTGCAGCTAACGATTATGGATGTGGGCGGGCGGTGGGGAGGAGGGGCGGCATGTGGAGCGTGGATGCGGCCGGGCGGGTCTGGCAGCGAGGTGGGGGGGAGGTGTGGTGCGCAGCGTGTGTGGAGCAGTGAACAGGGCCAACCAATCGGAAGCCGATTAAACGCTGATTGTAAAAGTTGACAACTTTATAATTAGTTGTTGCAGCCCTAGTTAAAGGGTATCTGTTAAGGATGCACCGAAATAGTTTTTTCAATATCAAGTACGAGCATGTCAGTACCCACCGCCCCGGCTTCCTTGATTGCCCTGGAAGCTGACCCAATGCTGTTTGGCCAGCCAGATGCTGGGAAGCTGGCTTTCTGGCCAATCAGCATCGAGCCGTCTGTTTGGCCGGCCCAATGTTGATGGATCAAAAAGCCGGCTTTCCGGCTAATCATGTAGCTGGAACGCGGGTCATTGCCAAACAGCATCAAACAGGCCTCCTGGCCAATCAGGAAGCCAGGCGGCAAGTCATTACATGGTGCCCGGCTTCCTGATTGGCCGGGAAGCTGGCTCCATGTTCCTTCGCGGGACTGCTGGTCAGAGGAAATCTCACTCTGACCGGAAGTTCCGATATCAGTGCATCCCTAGTATCTGTGGTCAAAAACAAAATAAGTGTTTTTCTATTGTATTTCCATAAGTTCAATCCTATGCCAAATAACTAGGGATGTCCCGATGCCACTTTTTCAGGCCCAAGTACAAGTACATCCCCTCATGTACTTGCCGATACCAATTACTGATACTTTTTCTTAAAGGGACAGGTGACTTTAAATGATCCATAGTACAACTACATGTTATGTACTATGGATCATGGTTTAACCTATTCATGTTAGCAGCGGAGAATTGTAACTCTATTGCTGGAGTGTAGTGGAGGTGTGTGCTGTATATATGTACTACATATACATTACACACGTGCAGTACACTATAGCAAAAGATTTACAGCCAGCCCCGTCCCAGCTTCCCTTACTCACAGTTTCACTCCGATCCCTGTTGACTCATGCGGTGCCTCTCGTAGTCAGCGCTGGGCAGGATTGCTGCATCGCATCACGGTGCTCAGCTTGTGGGAGGCGCTCACAATTCTGCCCTGCTAACTTGAATAGATTAAATCATGATCCATAGTATATATGCAGCACATACGTCCCGTACACTGCAGTAATAGAGTTACAATTATCCCCTGCTAACATGAATAGGTTAAATCATGATCCATAGTACATATACAGCACATACGTCCCGTACACTGCAGTAATAGAGTTACAATTATCCCCTGCTAACATGAATAGGTTAAATCATGATCCATAGTATATAACATGTAGTTGTACTACGGATCATTTAACCCATTCATGTTAGCAGGGGATTATTGTAAATCTAATGCTGCAATGTACGGGACATTTGTGCTGTATATGTACAGTACATATAGATATACAATTCTCCACTGCTAACATGAATGGGTTAAATGATCCGTAGTAAAGGGCTACATATCATGTACTACCTACGGATCATTTAACCCATTCATATTAGCAGAGGATAATTGTAAATCTATTGTTCAGTGCATTCTATATGTAGTATAGAGTGCCTGCAACAATACATTTACAATTATCCTCTGCTAACATGAATGGGTTAAATGATCCCTAGTACAGGGCTACATACAGATCATTTAATCCATTTCATGTTATTATGTATTGTCTGCACAGTATTAGCAGTATGTACTCTATATGTAGTACATTTAGAATAGTAAGAAGAAAAAAAAAAAAACCTAGCGCAAGCTTCGGCGCTAGGCATCATGGCATTTTGACAAGTACTTGTCAAAATGCCCTGTATCGGGCCCGATTCCGATGCTAGCATCGGTATCGGGGGGCATCCCTACTGATAAGCATATCAATCTAGAAACTTGTAAACATACTTATTGAAGATGCCCATAGGATGTGCTTCCTCAGTGCAGTGACAAAAATTCCATTCAGCCCTTTGAATATGCACTTCCTTGTCTAACTTAGCCTGCCATCTGAACTACAATGCAACATCTAAATTTCGCACAATGGAACATCATCATTCCTTGCTGGAAGCAATGCATGATGAGCAATCCAGATTGCATCACATCAAGCAGTCGGGAAAGAGACACAACTCGGATTGGGAACCAAGTTGTTGAATGTGATGGGCAGACGGAAGGCAGCACTCACTACATAAAAGAGATTTGCATTACCAAAAAACAACTATAGTATGTATTCCTATTACAATACTGATCTTATGACAGGATAGTATATGCTCTGACTGAAGAACTTCTTTTAGGTAACTCTTTTGTCCTCACTACACTACGGCCTGTGTATCGCTCGACATGCAGCTTAACCCTCCTGTTCTGCAATAAGCTAGACCGAGTGCAATCTTGCTTCATTAAAAAAACAGGGTGGGGTGAAACTGGTAAGAGAACATAGAAAAATACAATCAATATACGAAATGCGTAAATATAGTGCTAGCTCACAACTATACAGAGAAACAAGTCCATCCATACCCACAGTGCTGCCTAGAGGAGATTTGGGTTATTTCGTCCAAACACAGGCTGCAGATAGCAGTGGATTCTCTTCTTTTCAGTTTTAAAATGGAGGCTGAACTTCCAAAGTGCACTAATTTCCTTCTCTTTGGGCACAGGAAGTTCAGCGAGTTTATTAAAGAAAAAACATTGTAAACTGTTGTAAATAGAGAGGTTTTCTCTTCAACTCGATCTTGTGGGCGATTTTTGATATTTGTATTTTATTTATTTACTGCAGGTATTTATATAGCGCTGACAAATTACGCAGCACTTTAGACAGTGCACATTTATATCAGTCCCTGCCCTCAAGGAGCTTACACTGTAAGGACCCTATTTCCCATGCATTTATGCAGGGGACAATTTGTACGGGAGCCAATAAACCTACCAGCATGTCTTTGAAGTGTGGGAGGAAACCAGAGTACTTGAAGTAAACCAACGCAAGCAGAGGGAGAACATGCAAACTCCTTTGTAGATAGTGACCTGGTCGGGATTAAAATAGAGCTGCAACAATGAATCGACTAAGTCGATTATAATCGATGATGGAAAACGTTGACATAGTTGGAAAACGTTGATTGGCATTTGTTGTATTCCTATATAGCTGGTGGTATTCTGCATTGCACCGAAAAAAAGAGAGTCATATGACTCTTTATTTCTCATGAGTAAATCTTTTCCATAGTTATAAAACAGGTTTATTAAAAGCATACCAAGGTATAGTCAGTAGAGTCCAATAGGGGGGATTTATAAAAACTGGAGCAGTCAGAATCTAGAGCAGTTGCTTATGGTACCGCCCACATGATGCTTTTTGATTACCATGACTTTCTCATGGGAGTGTGACATTACTGCTTAATTATATACAGTGAACCACCTCCCTTAATATCTGTTTCCACCCACTGCAGTCGTATAAATAGCCTCCTCATCTCACTCCCACTCCTCTCCCTTTTTTTCTCTTTTAATTGTGGGACTGCTTTAGAGTAAGAATCAGTAATAACTGTGGGACTGCCTTAGAGTAATAATTGGTGAGAATTGTGCAACTGTTTAACTGTGATAATCTGTGGGACAACATCAACTGACTGGATAAATAAATAAATCAATCTTGTCATCCCCATAAATCAGTGATATGACCTCCATGGGTGTTAATGCAACCTGGCGCACATTGTGCTCATATATATGAGATGTGAGCAAGTGGTTTGTTTGGAAGCCCAGATTTTGGATCTAAGGAACTAGCTGGCAACACCGAGGAGCATTATTAACAAGAAGAGTTTGGACCTTACCCATCAGGTACTGGCGGAGGCTAGCGTAGATAAGGATGATAGTATGGAGGAGCAGGGCACTGAGGTGGGTAGCTGGGTAACGGAAGGGGGGAAAGCAACAGAGAGGCTAATCCTAAGCTGTTGCACTTCAATATATATGCCTGTTTGCATGATGTTGGGGATATCAGCTCAGGAATAGCATTGCTGGAGCAGAATATCTCCTCTAGCTGCCAGGGGAGTAACTGCTCCAGTATAGAGGGGAGCAGGGGCTTAAGCAAAGATAGACGGATCCTGGTGGTAGGGGATTCTATAATTAGGGCAGACAGGGTAATCTGCCATAAAGAACATGATTGCTGAACAGTATGTTGGTTTCCGGGCGCTCGGATTTGACACATTGCAGATCAAATGGGTGGGGCTGGGGAAGACCCAGCTGTCATGGTATACGTTGGTACCAATGACAACATCAGGGGAAGATGGAGTGTCCTAAAGATTTCAGGAAGTTAGGTAAAACACTAAAAGAAAAGGACCTCTGGGGTGGTATTCTTTGAAATACTACCTGTACCAGGAGCCACACCAGAGAGGCAGCGGGAGCTAAGAGATGTGAACACATTGGCTGAGAATTAGTGTAAGGAGAAGGGGTTTGGGTTCTTGGAGAACTGGGCTAACTTCAATTGCCTACAGGCTCTACCGTAGGGACAGACTGCACTTAAATGGGGAGGATGCAGCTCTGCTGGGGGAGAAAATGGTAAAAAGGATAGAGGATCTTTTAAACTAGAATCTAGGGGCAAAGGGTTTAGCAGGATTATGACAGGAAATGAGCAGAGCTCAAAAAAGCTTCAAGGTACAGTTGTAGGTGAAATAGGGGTAAATGTGGAGATCCCAACAAATAGCAGGGAAACTATGATATCAGAATCTAATGGAAGTTTTGGTGTAACAAATACTAGTGCTTAGAATGATTTGGGACCATACATTATATGATCCTAGCATGGGAGTGTGACAGAAAAATATATATATATATATAATTTTTTTTTAATATTACATTTAACTATTTGTTTAACATCCCTACCCTGCCCAAACGTACTTGTACATGTAAAATGCACGTAGACTACTCGTGGATGTGAGATTTGTTGTCGTTACTTGTAACGGTCAATCTTTATGCCTCTTGGTTGTATAAATAGAAAATTAATTATCGTTAGTTTCAGTTGGTGCCCGCCATCAAGAAGCTGACACACAGCTATTCTATCATTATGGAGTTGTTGTTTCACCAACTTTTGGATAGAGCTAATGGGCCTGACTGGGAGAGGTGGCTATGCAGCCCCACCGATGCACTGCCTTCGATGTCTGTAGATGCCACAATGATTTCTGCTGGCTTTACCCTAGCCCCCCTCCTGGACCCTCACTTTCATCCTCAATGTCCGACGTGCCTGCTTCTGCCTCCTCTGGTCTTACTGACCTTCCCGCTGCTCCGTCCTCTGCTGTCCTGGCCTCCGATCAGGTTTCGTCTCGGCTTCCTCCCGCAGCTTCTACTACTTGGGGATCTTACGAAAGGATCCAAAGAAATTCTTGGCTCAGCAGTCGGTAAAGCCTCCTGGAGAGCAAGGGGAAAGGTCTTTAAGCGTGGGAAGGAGTCGGCGCAGTAAACAACCCCCCTGCATCTCACATCCCTCTGCTACACCTTTGATCCCTGTGGATGCATCTTTGTCTTGCATTTATGTCCTGTTGATGTTGTGCATTTATGTTCTGTTGATGGTATGGAGTGTGTGGTTTCTGATAAAATTTGGTTTGAGCTTTCAGGGGGCCGGCACTTTATCGCCTCCTCATGCTGATTTTTGCATTTCTCTGCTGGGTGTTGTCCCCAAAAAAGAGGTTAATTCTTTCTGTTTGATCCACCATCTTTCTTTCCCTAAAGGTAGTTTGTTGAATGATGCTATTAACCCTGATTCTGTCTATGTTTCTTATCTTTTGAGGATGCCTTGTCGAAGCTCAGAATTTTGGGTAATGTGCTTTTAGCCAAAGTGGACATTAAATCAGCCTTTCGGTTGCTGCCCATTCATCCCTCCGTGTTTAATTCTTTAGGTTTTTTACTTTTTTGATGTCTTCCCCAAGGGTTGTTCTCTCTCCTGTTATTAGTTTGAGTGTTTTTCCACCTTTTTTAGAGTGGGTGATTTCTTCTAAGGGGGGTTCGATTTAATATTGTCCATTATTTAGATGATTTTTTTTTTTTTTATTGGTTCTGGTTCTTCTGATAATGGTCACCGTTTTTTTGTTTTCAATTTTTAATTCTGTTTAAGTTGAGTTTGGTGTTCCCTTGGCTGCAGAGAAATCTGTTCTGCCTTCTACATGCTTGGAATTCTTGGGGATATCAATTGATACTGTTGCAATGGAGTATAGATTGCCGGTTGCCAAAAATCGATAAAAATATGGTCTGTAAGCTTTTAGTTAAAGGAGAACTATGAGGTGAGTGCTTTTCACTCACCTCATAGTTCTAGCCGACCTGTGACAATGAGACTGTCACAGGTTGGCTCAGTAGATCGGGAGGTGAGCGAACATATACCGGCGTTCGCTCACCTCTCGATCCTGTCACGGCTCTCTGCCGTGACAGGGGAGGGGCTGGATTCCCCCCGCTCCGATCCTCCAGCGCTGACTGGCGGTTTGGACGGGGGAGGGGGCAGGTACAGCTGGCTCTGCCTCTAGATAGGCAGAGCCAGCTGTCACTCACACAGCTGGGCGGATCTCGACATCGATGTCGGGATCCGCTCCGGCGTCTCAGTATACCGCGAGCTGTAGCTGGCGGTATACTGAGCTTAGGGTAACGGGAGGACACTAGTTTGTGTCCTCCCGTTACCCTAAGGAGAACTATGGGGAAAAGCCCTGACCCCATAGTTCTCCTTTTAAGAAAAAAGCTACTCTTAGAGAAATTCAATCTTTTTTTGGGTTTGTTTAATTTTGCAACCCTTGTAATTCTTATAGGCAGAATTTCGAGATGTTTTTTGTTTAGCTATTTCTGGCCTGTCATCTGCGACTCCTCATGTCCGTCTTCCGCGCTTAAGGACGATTTGCGTTTATGGTATTCATTTTTGGAAAACGTTCAAATGATCGTGCTAAATGGCAGGATGATTTTGTGGTTGATGATAAGTTTTCTTTGTTTACTGATGCTGCAGATTCTTTTGGTTTTGCTGCATATTGGAACGGTAAGTGGGCTTGTGGCCCTTGGCATTCGGATTGGCTTAGTAAGACCTCTACTGAGCCAATACGAATGTCTTACTGGTAATATTGTTTTACTGGAATTGTTTCCTATCGTTGCTGCAGTTGAGATTTGGGGTGAGTTGTTTTCGCAATAAACGTATCATCTTTCAATCTGATGACATGGGAGTTGTTTATCGCATCAATTGCTTGTCTTCTAAGTCCCCACCTGTTATAAAGCTCCTCAGATATTTAGTTTTAAAGTGTTTACATCTTAATTTATGGATTAAAGGTAAAATATTTACCTGGTAAAGATAATGTTTTGGCTGACGCTTTATCTCGTTTTCAGTTTTGCAGGTTCCAGGAGTTGGCATCGGAGGCATCTGTTATGGGAATCTATCATTTATCATTTGTGGGACATAGTATGCCTTTGGTTATTGATGCCATCAAGTGTTCTGTGTCTCCATCCACGTGGGCTAATTATTTAGCAGCTTGGGACTCATGGTTGCAATTTGTTTCCTCTGTTTCTGATTGTTTTGATTTCTGAAGCGTTACTTTTGATGTTTATTGATTGCATGTTAGTTACTAAATATTTTTTCTCGCATATTCATAAGGCTTTGTCTGGAATATAATTTTTCTAGAAATTGCTTCATTTACCGTCTTGTTTTTCTTTCTTTTCTGTTCGTCGGGCTGTGAAGGGATATCGCAGATTGTCTTTTCACCCTGACACCAGAGCCCCACTTTCTTTTGATTTTTATATCGTATGTGCTTTGCTACTGATTCGGTTTGTTTTTCGTCTTATGAATCTCTCCTTTTTTTTTTTTTGGTCTTTTTTGGGGGCTTTAAATATTTCTGAGCTTTTACCTCCTAATAGGACGTCTGTTTCAGGTTTGCTTTCTAATGTCGTCTTTTTTTTTTCTGGGTCTGTTTTTCACTTTAGATCAGTCACAGTAAAACAGACCAATTAGGTAGGGGTAGGAATATTGTTTTGCGTTCTGCACATAATCCTGATGTTTGTCCCTTTTTTGTGTGCTGTCTGTCGAATTCTGTGGTGTCCGGCCTAGTTTTTCTGGTTTGTTTCGAATTCATCTTAATGGTCGACCTTTGACAGTTTATCAGTTATAGGCCAGATGGTGTAGATTTGTCTGACGTTGGTTTTGGACATATTTTAATATTAGTTTCCAAAATGCTGTAGAACTGCCCACGGTTTTTGATGGTGCCAATCGCGTTGTTTAACGGACTGGCTGGTGGATGTTTCAGTTTGATTTATATTCTGAACCTGAGCTATATTGGCTAGGTTCTTATTTATGGTATATATTAATATTATTTATTAGATATGGATTTAATAGTTTTATTTTTCAAATCCAGTGTTTATTAAACAAAATGATAAACATACACTTGCATGTATCACAAAACAACAAGGACTGCACGCAGGCAGTCTACTGATTCACATTTGTAATGTCTAAGCATACATGACATTAAAGTTAAAGAATTCTCAAATGAGTCAAATTTTACTGAGACTCAGCGACACAACGAGATACATCAGTCCTGGTGAAAAACGTAATTACTGTCACTGGTCCTTAGTAGTTTTATTGATAATTATAAATAAAGGCAGTGGCCAGTTTATTCCATTTTACTTATTTGTAGGGCTGCAACAACTAATCGGCTAAATCGATGATTGAAATAGTTGTCAACTTTTTCAATCGATTAGTTGGCCGCTGCCAGACCTGCCCGCCCCGCATCCAAGCTCAACTCGCCTCACCTCCTCCCTTATGCATATCTGTTTGTATAATGTGCTCTCATTCATATATGCTAATCAGCTGACACCAAAGGATAATACGTTCCATATAACGTATTATCCTTTGGGGTCCGCTGGTATCTGAAATACACGTATTAATCTCAGTGGGAAAAACAAGGAAGTTACACAGTAGCCTTCTTAAAAAATCAGTTTCTTTCCCACATGGTGCCAGCCGATTAGCATATATGAATGAGAGCACATTATACAAACAGATATGCATACCTGAAGATTTATAATTGTATGTCATGCTTTTATGTTTTTTTTTTAAACCAGTTAGTGATATGATATTTATGTCCAAAACTGATATTTTATCTAATAAACTCTTTTTGTAATTGGAATACTTGTCCCGATCCTCTGTTAACCCTTTTTAAACTAGCCACTCTTGTTAGCTGGTTTATATTCTTGGTATGTATGGTGCTGCAGTACTAACCTGCTGTGTCGTCTTCTCCGTCTGCTTCAGCCACTCCGTGTCACAGCCTAGTCATCTGCTCTATTCTGACCTGAGGTTGTGAGGTTTGTTGTTGTTATTTGTAACGGTCAATCCTTGTGCTTCTTGGTCCTATAAATAGAAAATGAATTATCGTTTGTTTCAGT
>NW_017306345.1:818048-824237 GCF_000935625.1 Nanorana parkeri | reverse complement strand
CCAAATCCCCTTCTTTTTTTGTTTAGTTGTAAAATGAAATAATTTTCTTTAAAAAAAAAAGTTTTTCTATTTATTGGATGTTTTAGTTTGATTTATAGTCTGAACCTGAGCTATAGTGGCTAGGTTCTCATTAATGGTATATATTACTTAATGCTGAATCCTTATGGTTAGAGATTAAAATAAATTAAAAATAAATAGTAAATTATTGGGGAGCATATGCAGCTAAGGCCTGTCACTTCTTAAACATACTCGGAGACTATTTCATGGGACAAATGGTGGAAACCCCGACTACAAAAAATGCTCTGTTTGGATTTATTAATTACAAACACAGAGCTGGTTAAAGATCTAGAAATTAGGGATAACCTAGGGAACAGTGATCATAGAACAACATTCACCGTATACTGCAGGAAACATAAATAGTTGGTATGAATCAACACTTAGCCTTTTTAAAATTAACTTTAATAAACTGAAATACCTACCGTGTGACACAAAATGGGATCAAATCTTCCTGAATATGAACACTGAGAAGTGGAAATGTTTTTGGAGGAATTTTTCTATAACATTTGCATTAACCAACAAATTCAAAACATTGAAAATTAAATCAGGGTGGTTAACCAGCAGAGTAAAGCAATACAGTGGTGTACCTCGGTTCGCAAACAGGAAGTTTGGCAGAAATTTGCCTCCGTTCGCGAACTCTGCATCGGGTGACAAACATCGACCGAGGCCATCTTCCCCCGCTCTGACACGTGGTCGTGGCTTCCACTAGTTGAGATCGGCGTCGCAGACAGACCTGTGCACACTTGCTGTGAAGCTTTTTTGTGTACTTTTTAGCACAGTATTGTACAGTATTACAGTATTCAATCCAGCATGGCTCCCAAGAAAGTGCAGAGTCTGTGGATGCACACAGCCACTTGTGGGCATAGCTGAGCACAAGCATGCACGGGTGCCTCCATAGTTAAGCTTAGCTGATAGAGGCACCTGTGCAGAGGGAGGGGGGAGAGCGCTGTGGGGAGCCACTAAAAAACGAGGAATGAAACATTTTTAATAAAAACATCAAACGATTTCTTGATGTATGCGCCTCCTATTTATATATAAATAGAAATAAAGCTTTAATAATCACTTTTAACGTATCTCAGTGGTTTTCAGAGATCAGAGTGAAAAAGAGTCTGGAAAGATTAAATGCAAACAAAAAATTCCAGGACTGGATGGATTACATCCAAGGGTACTCAAGGAACTTAGCCAGGTCATAGCCAGACCACTGTTTATAATTTTTAAGGACACTTTAATTTCAGGTATGGTACCACCGCCTGTTTGGCAAAAAGTGAATGTGGTACCAATATACAAAAAGGGGAAACGAAGTACACCTGGTAACAATAGGCCAGTCAGCTTAACGACTATAGTATGTAAATTATTTGAAGGAATAATAAGGGACTATATGCAGAAATTTGCCTATGAAAATGGTATGATTAGCAACCAACATGGACTCATGAAAGACAGTTCTTGTCAGACCAGTTTAAAATTTTATGAAGGAGTCTGTGTTAATTTAGACAGAGGAATCCAGTAGATGTGGTGTATATTGACTTTGCTAAAGCATTTGATACCCCACGAATGTTTAATTCACAAACTAAGGTTTATCGGTATGGATGAAATTGTATGTACATGGTTGGAAAACTGGCTGCGCGAACGGATCCAGAGGGTAGTATTAAATGGTTATTTTTTTCATTGGGCAAAGTATTGATGACATGAGGGCACAAGAAGAGGTTAGAAGAGAGTAGGTTTAATTTTCAGACTGCATAAGGGATTTTTTTTAGGGATGTTCAGATACTAGTGCCGATACTTACCATTTTCACGAGAACTACCAGGGTTGCAGCGGTTGCAACTGGTACCTAGCTCTGGCGCTCCACCACTGTCCTGAAATCTTTAGTCTGTATTGTTTTAGAAAAACTGTCACATGACCATAAACAAAAATGTATTCGTACTTGTGTCTGTGAGTACTTGGACAAGTATCAGTACTTGAAAAAATGGTATTCCTAATATATATTTATTTAAAAAAAAATACATTACAACAGGGATGCACAAATCCCAGAGAGCTCTGTATGCTAGTTAAAAAAAATGACAGCTGCCTCCTAACTTTAAAAATAAATAAATTATTTATTATTAAAGTTTAGGTACATAAGTTACACATAGTAGTCCTAAGAGGACGAAACACAACAATATAACATAAACATGCACTATAGCAATACAAAAGGAATCTTGATAAAAGTAAAAGGACATTCCAAAGTACATGGTATCGTGTAACTTATCACAGCATAGGAATGGGATAGTAGATGTAGATGTAAACAGTAGACCGGTCTTGGCACCAGATAGGTAGCCCAGCAAAAATGCAAAGTATGTCCTTCTATCCAATAGTCAACTATAGAAACGGTTAGAAAGAAGAAACGGTTAGAGAATGAACACGAAAGAATAAGACTGTAGAGCAGGGGAGAGCAACACGCAAGGGACCCAGGCTCAACAGAGGGTAGCTAAGGACGATCAGGAAAAGAGATCTACCCAGTCATCAGAGAATCAAATTCCGAAAAATCAAAAAACTCCGTCCAATTGAAGCAAGTTTCTTTTAAAACTTGTCCTCCATATGGTGTAGAGCAGCAGTCAACTCTTCTAGGACATGCAGCTCATCAACCTTCCAAAGCCACAGTTGAAGTGGTGACGGGTCTGAAGTTTGCAATACTGAGGGATGCATGCCCTGGCAGCATTTACCAGATGAGGCAGTAGCGAGTTGCGGTATCGGGTGTTAGACAGGGGAGTAAGGTGTAGGAGCAAAGCAGCCAGGTTGTCTGTCAAAGAGATGCCAGTAAGTCGTTTAATTATCTTAAAGGATCGGATTCCAAAAAACTCTAATGCGCGAGCATGACCGGAAGATGGGACGAACCATCCCTGACTCCTGACCACATCTCCAGCACAGTGGCGACTTCTGCAGAAACATGTTGTGCAAAGTGACCGGGACATAGTAACATCTGGTTAGAATTTTAAAACCTGTTTCCTGAATGGAGCTATTATTGGAGGCTTTGTGCGCAAAGTGTAAAATATACTCACTCTGCTCAGGAGAGAATGCAAAGTCCACATTTCTTTCCCATTTGGACAGGAACACCGGTGGGGAAGGTTACGATGACACAAGTAGGGTATGTGCTCTGTATAGGACGTGGTCTAGTTTTTGGAGAAACCATCAGGCCCTTACCCGGCTTAATTTGTTTCAGGACGGTCGCCCAATGCGCAGGGGTGATGGGCGATTCCATTGCTTCCGCCTCCTCCTGTGAGAGGCAGGGAAGGCCAGACTGGGCCAGGTAAGAGTGAATGCCCTCCAACACCCGAGTGTTGTCTCCCGCGTAGCCCTGGGGAGCCAAGTTGTACAGTTCTTGGTAGAATTCCTGAAAACGGTTGGCGATATCCTTGGAGCAGGTTAAGAGCCCGGGATGCGATTTGCGGAATGAAGGCTTGGGCTCTTGTCTCTCTGTGAGTGCCATCGCTAGAGATCTACCGGGTTTATTACCGTGCTAATAGTAAAACCGTTTAACGCTAGACTGGGGTTTTTTTATTTTTCCCAAGAGAAGATCATTTAGACAGCGACGCAGAGTCCATAGTTCCGCCTCTACCGCAACCGCAAGGCATTGCTTGTGTTGAAGTTCTAATTTCTGAATCTGCGTAAGCAAATCTGAAAGGGACTTGGCACGGTTCTTCTTGGCATAAGATGCCTGGGAAATCAGGACTCCACGGACGTAACACTTATGAGTTTCCCACACCGCACGTGGAGTAGAGGCAGGGGAACAATTCTGGCTGTAAAAAAGGGAGAGCTCCTGATGGATACGGTCCCGGATAACGACATTGTCAAGAAGGGTATCATTGAGAGCCCATTGCAAGGGTCTAGGTTTCTCTTCATGAATCATCATCTCCATCAGGATCAGAGCATGATCTGAGATCGAGATTACATCAGTAGTCGAGAAACAGACTTTGCGTAGGTTGCATTGCTTGACCAAGAAAAACTCAATACGAGAGTATGATCTGTGTGCAGCCGAGTAGAACGTGTAATCCTGTAACACCTGCCCCTGGCGGTAATAGTTTTCTGGACCACAACTGCAGACAAGGCTTCTATCTATTGCTTTAAGGACGGGTATCAGATTGCAGCTCTACCTCTTATGCCCAGTATGGGAGTCAGGCGAGGAGGGAGCTGCTACACATCACACCCCGTATAGCAACACGTAATACCCTGTAAGGTGACCACAGGGTCTATATGGTTAATTCAGTTAGGAATCCCAATAGTTTGGGGTTAGGTGAGTATAATTGTTCTGAGTTATGCAGGTGGGATACACTCTACACAGTGGAGGGAGGTATTATAAACGGTAAGTATAACGCTAGCACTGGGCAGTTCAAATACTATGAATCAACAGTTGTTAAGGTGATCCCTTGATATATATGCAGTTCACTTTAAATCAGATAGCAGTTCCATTGACATCTATGCAATTCACTTTGAGTAGATAGTAGTTAAGGTGATCCTATTTGATACAGGCAGTTCACTTTGTATAGCCCTACAGCTATAGACAAGGTACTTGCGCTTTTGTGGTCTCTCCCTGGTGTGGAATAGCTTCAGGTGGTGCTTGGTTTCCTCGATCGGGTCGGTTCCAGGAGTGGAGCAAGGGGAGGCTGCATTGATCAGCGTCCTGCTTCAACAATAGTGGGACGCCGATCAATCAGTGGATGGCGGCTTTATGCCGGCGACTGACGTGAGTGGGCGGAGACTCGAGGCACGCCTGCCCCGTAACTGAGACGGACCGCGTCCGAGAGTGGGAGGAGCCGCACGTCGCGCCTGCGCAGTAGCACGGACGTATCCCGGACCCGGCCGTAGAGGGATACGAGTGTTACAAATCCCAATCTCTGGCGTGCATAAGACGCCACACATCAACTAAATGGTCAGCTTGCAAAGTTCTTCGAAAGCGTCTCAAGAAGAAATAAGGAAGATGTGACGCGCCTCTTGAGACTTCTAACCACATTGAAGTCTCCCCCCACCACTTCGATACCTTCCGCAAAGTCAGCTAGGGAGAGCAAGCACTCCTCTAGGAAATTAATTTGGTCAGAGTTGGGTGCATAAATGTTTACAAGCGTCACCAATGTGCCAAAGAGTCGGCCCTTGAAAAACAGGAAATGGCCGATCCCATCCACACTGCTGGAGAGATGCTGCCAACCAGTACTCCATTACCACCAGGATACTCACCCCACGAGACATGGCGTCGGGAGACGCACTATGGTATACGCGGGGGAATCTTGCATCCGGCAGGTTTGGGATATCGTCCAATCTGAAGTGGGTCTCCTGTAGGGCTGCAACAAACTATTCTCTTCATCAATTAGTTGCTTTTCGCCGCTGCTCTGCTCCTCAGCTCTACTCCCGACCGGTGCTGGCTGCAGCCGTCTGTGTCCTTTTCAATCCTCGCTGCTCTCCCTACCTGTGTCGGCAGAGGGTCCCCGTAAGGGACAACCTACTTCTCGTTCCACCATTTGTTGGAATGGAGAATGGCTGCAGCATAGGAATTTCTTCTGGCTGGGTGCTGCTAAAGGTTACAAGCCCTTCCAGTTGCTTTGAAATTATGTCTCTAACATCTCCAGCTGCAATACCCCTTCACTTTTGCATTTCATCATTGTCTGGTTCTGGGCTACAGTTACCTTAGTGGTCAGTCCATTTTCTGCCACCCATCCTGCTATTGGCTATGCAGTATGAATGGAAACTGAGTCTTTTCCTGTAATGGTTCCTACATGCTGAAGTGCTGTGTATGCCCCAAGCAGGTACTTCTCCAGGGGAGTGCATCTTTTCTGTGGCACTGTCAGTTTTTTTTTTTTTTAGGTTAATATATCTTTATTTCAATATACATATATACATCACACATATACAAACTTCTGGGTGTAAACAGATATATATATAAAAAAAAGCTACATAACCTCGTGTTTCATTATTACTATAACACCCATTTCTTCATTCATTCAGGATCTACTCCTCTGTTGAGGAAGGTGAACTCTAGGCAGTGAGTCAATCCACTAAAACCCTTTACTAATTCTTTCCTCATATGTGACTTAACTTCATAGGTGTTTATCATACTCCATGTACTCTCTCCTATGTGTGAATTCCCTATTGTTTCTATTCCAAAA
>NW_017306345.1:805438-818024 GCF_000935625.1 Nanorana parkeri | reverse complement strand
CCCCCCCCCAAAAAAAAAGAACTATTACGAAACCACTGAAATGTATAATGTGATTTAAAATATAATACCCCTCCTGTGCTAAGACCGTGTTACCCTCTTAGGCCTTATATTGTACTTCACACCCAACTGTGTACTCTAGATTGGTTGTGTTCAACTGTAAGTGTTGTTATCCCCTTTATTTCTCTAGTACTATACCCACCTAAATTTCTATTTGCTAAACCCTGTGACAATTCAATCTGTCACCTTTTTGCACTTCTAATTTTATGCATAAATCGCCTTCGATCTCCCTTCCTCCTTCATTCTTTCCTCATTCCTCATCATTACTTCCATACATACAGGTCGAATGCATTTAAAATCTACTATAAAAGATAAGTTCGAATAATATTTATTATTTTAAGTCACTCTGTGAATTTGCTGATCCTATATTGGCCATTGTATTTCTAAATATCCCGTGGAGGCTTCATCTCTATATCTCTTACTTTCCTCTCTATCCTTCTTTTTCAGACTCCTGAATACTTCTGACTTTCTATATAATTCCCATTTCTCCCATATACTCTTGTGTGATTCCCTTTTATAGTTATCCTTTGCGATCATTTCCTCCATATATCTTATTTCTTCCATCGTGGTCTCCCATCTCTCTAAAGAGGGTGGAATCATTGATTTCCAGCCCCGTGATATATTGACTCTTGCAGCAGCCAATACAAATCTTATAATGTCTGTCTTTATCTTTTTTATGGGACCAGGAATCAATGATAGCAGTGCAAGTGTGGGGTCATTTTCCAGACTTAGGTTGCCTATGGAGTGGTATATTTCAAATATGGACTCCCAAAAAGCCTGTATTTTAGGGCAACTCCACCAGATATGCAGGTAAGTTCCCTCCTCAATGCTACATCTCCAGCATCTGTCTGACTCTCCCAGGTTTATGTGTTTAATTCCTTCTGGGCATCTAAACCATCTAGACAGTATTTTGACGGTTTTTCCTGATGGAATGAGGATTTGACAGAACTATGTGTCATAATAAATGGCCTCCCTCCCCAGGACAAATCCAGTTTGGTCTATATGCATTTTTTTTGGCATACATTTTTTTTAGTCTGGAGGCCAGAACTTTTGCATATAGTTTAAGATCTATATTTATTAGGGAGATAGGGCGATAATGTTCACATTCTTTCCCTGGTTTAGGTATTAGGGATATGTGAGCCTCTAGTGTCTGCGTGGGAAAGGGACATACCTCAGTAACAGAATTACAGACATCTGTAAAGAAGGGTCTTAGTAGTTCCTCGAACTGTTTATAAAATCTGGCAGTAAAGCCGTCAGGCCCAGGAGCCTTGCTAACCTGTAGGGATTTAATTGCGTCTTTAATTTCTTTTTCTGTGAATGTTGAATTCAACACCTCCCCCGTCCTCTTTACTTAATGTCGGCATATTGGCCTCTTTTATGTAACTCCGAATTTTACTTGTATATCCGGGGACAAATCTGCGTATCTACCTCGTATTGAACAAAGGGAAGCGTAACATTTTCTAAATGTTTCTGTTATCGAGGACGGAGAGTGTTGAATAATCCCATTCACATCTTTAATTCGTGTTATATTTGTTTTAAGGGTTCTAGGGTGAATTTTCATGGCTAGTAGCTTTCCACATTTGTCCCCTTCTTCATAGTAAGATTGATCCAAAATCCAGTGGGTATTGTCCACTGTCCGTTCTTTTCAGCTGGCTACCACAGACTCCAGGATATGGTACCACTACATCTTGTCCCAGTTGTACAGCTATCTAGTTCTTGCAGTAAAACTAAGAAAACTGACCAAGTAGTAGTTTTACAGTTATAGGGAAATAATGCAGAACATACAGGAGTGCTACAGATCTGCATACATGCACATGCTAACTATTGTTCCCTAGCAAATGAATATTCGCAATAGTATTTATGGAGTAAGGACATGCTAAAAAGTAATTTAACTGCAATTGTAGCTGGTCCACAATTTCCTTCTTAAACCATACTTTGGGCATTAAGCATTCACAGGAAAAGGGATTCTGATCTCTCTCTCTCACTCTTTTTTGTGGTATGGCATTAGTATTGTCCCATGGGGAACTGAAGTCTTTCTGTCTGCTTGTGCCCTTACCACTTCTATCCTACATGAGTTCCTATGAAGGGTGCATTTCTGTTTAAAAACTCTGGATGGCAGCAGAATACTATGCATGCTCTCTATGGTTAGCAGGCAAGGTTGACAACCTTGGGCCCAGTTTTTGAGCAAGAGCTCCTCTAAAGAATGAGAACAACTAACAACAACTGTGTACTTTCTTGGCCTACTAGAAGTCTGATAAATAATGGATCGAGCACAGTCTGTCCTCCGTTGGATGGAGCAGAGAACAGGAGAGACATTAGGGCAGGGGTGCCCATAATGCACCTTAACGCCCCCTCCTGCCCCATGCAGAGTTTTTTTTGTTGGTAGATCTCATTGAGCTCGTCATTTGAAAAGTAGATCTCCAGACGAAAAATTGTGGGCGCCCCTGCATTAGGGGATGATTCCATAAAGAAAAATTGTAGAAATGTCACCAGCACCAGTCCTTTTAGGATAGCAAAAGCTTCATTTATTGAAGTTTTTTGTCATATGACCAACAAGCGCTTTCGGGACCACACAGGGTCCCTTCATCAGGCTTTAGCATCAGGGCTTGACAATGCTAAAGACTGATGAAGGGACCCTGTGTGGTCCCGAAAGCGCTCGTTAAACGTTGACAGTGGGAAAGGGGAAGAAAGGCCGTTGGAGCTTTTAGCCATAATATGCTAGTATGCACATTATGGCAGATGCTGGTGTTCACATCTTCATCCTGGTCTTCTTCTGAGCTGCTTCTAAACCTGTTGAATGAAGATATTTACATAGTCTCTTCTGTCATAGAATGCCACCGGTCAGCAATACGTATTTTTTTTACCTTCCAATATAAATTCTAATAAAAAAAATAAAAATGAAAGCATCCCCGCCACTCCTAGCACACATACGAAAGCAAATGCTGGCTTAAGGCACACATGTATGTAAACAATGACTGCTTAGCACATATTGGGCATTTACACACACCATAGTGCGAGAAATAATTCTAGATCCCTCATTTATGGTTCATTCTAAACTGATGAGTTGCAAACGCATTTAAAATTTCGCCTGTTCATAATTTGGAGTACTTTCTTTGGGTACCGATCTTTGAAGATGACCAGGGATTTATAATTCAGGGCTTGACAAATTTGCTTTGAATCTAGGAACCAGCTAAAAAATTTAGGAGCCAGGTTTTTTTTTAATGCTAAAAGTTTAAAAGGTTTGTTTTCCACGACTGTTGCAATTTTAAATTACAATTTTAATTGGTGCATGCAGCGATACCTGATATGTGTAGCACAATTGTCGTTTTCGTACGTAGGCGCACCTGACTTGTGTTTCCGTTAGTATGCACACGTTCGCAGTGGCGGGGGACTTTACATTTCTTTTTTTTTTGCTATTTTTTTATTTTATTTAACTTTGAACTTTTTTTTTTTTTTTACTTCATTGCTATCACATGGGAGGGCTTGCAAGCCCCTGTATAGCAGCACATTGGAGGTAACTGGTTCTCTTGAAGGTGACATTAGGGGTCCCTATAACTTTAGCTGGAGAATGACAGCTGCCTGCTGAGGCAGCTGAATGTAAACACAGCAGGCAGTAGCTGAGAGCAATAGCCAGCCTGCTATTGGCTGTTTCAAATTGCAATAGCAGACTGGCTATTAAACCCACCTGCTGTCAATCAGCAGAGGAGTGGACCTGAAGGTCCGCTTCGTTATTGTGGAGCGGAGGCATGGCACGGCACAGCGGAGCACGTCTTGGAGGGGCACAGCGGGGCAGGGCACAGCATGGAGGGGCACAGCGGGGGAGGGGAATGCACAGTTATATCGGCTGACAGCGGTCTCCTCCCCGCTGGGCACTAGGATAGAGACTGCAGCGGGCTCTCGGCAGGGAGGAGAACGGGGGAGCAGAACTGATGCAGAGGAGGTGGTGTCAGGTTACAGTGAACGGGCTGACATAAGCCCAGGCACCAGGATGCAATTTCTAGTCGCTATGGTGACCTGGCGCCTGTAGCTTGTGTAAAAAAATAAAAAAATTAAGGTAGCGAAAGGGTTAAATGTTAAACTACAAATAGAATTTAGCAGTTGTTGTTTAATGTTTTTTATTGATGTTAATCTCATTAAAGATATCTTGTTGAGTGTCTGGCTGAAGCTGTAAAACTACCTCCCCTTCTCTTCATCTCCATTAATTTAAGGGGAGGTGTTTTGTTGTTCAGTTAGGGGAGAACTCAAGCAGGGCTGACAGCACTCCTTGGGATTTCAGTGCTGCAAAGGCAGAGTTGTTAGCGCACTATAGAAATATTGGTGCTTACTGGATTTATTACAAGATTACTGAGATTTATTGAATGTTTGTCTTTTGTTTTTGGCGGGGGAGGGGATTTTACATAGGCATGCACTTTATATACTCACTATTTACACATGTGCAGCACACTGGAATCAACACCATGAATGAGCAGTTCAATCTCTCAGTAGCAAATTCACACCATCTGTGCTGGAGCTGCGCTAGCCGTTGTTTCCGGGGCAACCCCAACGCAAAATAAGGCAATTTGCATTCACACCATTGCGTGCCTTACTATTTTTTCAACACAGTGGGAAGTGACGCAGTACAACTGCCCCAACCGCATGTAGCAAAATCTGTGACATGCGTTTCGTGTTTTTTTTCACTCTGCATTTGTGTGCATGCTAACACGTGCGAACACGGAGGAGGAATGTGCCTTTTCCCGGCTGCGTACGTGGTATTATTGAAAAAGTTGACAACTTTTTCAATAATCGATTATGTCGATTAGTTGTTGCAGCCCTAGTTCGAAGCATGTTCCCACTACTCCAAGGTGTGAACTGAGCCTTAGGGCATGTGTTAATGGGCTTTTTGAAGAAAAAAAAAGGTTTTGCGAATATGTATGATTTTGTGATGTTTATGACTTGCTCTTGATATTATCTATGGGTTAGGTTTGTGAATTACTAGAGCACATATACAGTTAGGAAATGAAGTACATAGTTACTGATCATGAACTGCCAACAATATTGCCAAAGCTTGGAGCGCAATGTCCATCTGAAGGCAGATATGTGTTGACAGCTCCACCGACCTCCTCCCTAATGAATTTACCATTGATCTGTCTCTCTGCATTGTTACTTTCTCATTCATCTTTGTTTTGCAGTTGGTTAGTTCATGCCTTTGTAGACCTTGCACTTGATCCACTGATTGTAGCCGTTATCTGTTTTTTCATTTATGTAAAATCTAGCAGTTTTATTTATCTTTATTTCACTTTATTTATCTACCACCTTTATCACATTCGCTGTTTAACCACTCGAGTCTCCAGTCCTTTTGTCCCTATATCCTCCAGAGTTCCAGAGCTTTTTGGCAATGTCTTGGTTCACATTAGTGTGACTTTTAGCCAATGTAGCAGAATGATAAAGCTCGTGAACATGTGCATTTTACTTTGAGAGCTTTTTTTCCCCTTTTTACACTACCTTGCTTCGTGTGGGAGAATAACATTGTGTAAGCAAATCTGCAATTTTTGTCACAAAACAAATAGAAAAAAACTCTCCATGCTAATACCTATAACCAAAAAGAAAATACTAAGCTATATAATATAAGGAAATTTAATAGTGCAGCGCTATAAGTGAGACTCTAACTAGTGCTAAATAAATTCCACAATAAATATATGCTCCTTCTGATTTGTATGATATACATAGGTGGCACAATACCCTAATGTGCTAATTTTAAGAAGTGTAAATTTACAGAAAAAAAATACAATACAAGTAAGTGTCCGTGTACAAAAATAAAAGTGTCAGTGTATAGAAAACACAAAAGTCCTAATCAGGTGCACATTGGATTCTTAATTAATACTCTTGTATTCTTTTTATGTCAGCAACCAAAAGTGTTGAGAAAAGATAAAACCTCTTAAAGCAGGGGTCTCAAAGTACCAGACCGTGGAGTAGAGCCAGCCTTCCTGTACCGATCCCAGGCCAGTAGGGGGGCCTAGGAAAGAGAGGGCTCTTATACTTTTTGCAGCAGCCAGGTGCGTACTTAGGGTTGCCATTTGTCTGAGGTCCTAGTGTTCCAACTTGAGTGCATGGAGGAGGTACGGGGCTTGGAGGAACGCTGGAACTCAGGGAACAAGCAGGTCTGTGAAATGCAGGATGCAGATAAGTCTAGAAGGGCATTTAAATGTATTAAAATAAAGTTTTAAAAAAATACATAAAAAAGAAACCCGCAAGCAATAATATCAAATCCTCAGAATACATTTCCGATTTTCATAGAATGTTTTACTGCCACCAAGCAGTCTCACTGCTCAAAGTGGAGCAGGACTGCATCTAAGCACTAAGTAGGGGACCTTATTTCTTTACTGCTAAAGGTGCCCATATACCTATCGATTTTCGTTCGGAAATCGTCCACGAATAGTATTTTGAACAATAATTGATCAGTTGATGGGACACCAACGATTTTAATCACTGTACTCCTGGCCGAATTTCCTCGATTGGTCAGGCTGGAAAATGTTTTCGAATCATGTGAAAAGCGATTAGTGGCGTTTTTCGTATGAAAAAAATGGCTGCAAGAACACTGCATATGCGCAAACGAAGATTTGGTCAGTCGATCAACGTAATTCGGTGAGTTAGTATTGCTAACGAACGATTATCAAAATAGACATTGGTCCGTGCTTGATGGGCTATTTGAGCTAGAATCGAACATAGGTTCTTGGCTGCAACTAAAATTTCCGATCGGAAATCTATAGGTGTACGGCCAGCTCACCCCACCCCTTTTGGTATGCCTTTTAAAGGAGAACTATGGGGTCAGTGCTTTTCCCCATAGTTCTCCTAAGGGTCACGGGAGGACATAAACTAGCATCCTCCTGTGACCCAAACTCAGTATACCGCGAGCTACTGCTCACAATATACTGAGACCGCCGCAGCCAGGACGGATCCCGACATTAATGTCGAGATCCACCCAGCTGCGTGATTGACAGCTGGCTCTGCCTATCTAGTGGCAGAGCCAGCTGTATCCCTGCAGGAATCCCTGCACGGCTCTCTGCAGGGACAGGATCGAGAAGTCAGCGAGCGACCGTATGTGTTCGCTCACTTCCCGATCTACTGAGCCGACCTGTGACAGTTTCATTGTCACACGTCGGCTCGAACTATGAGGTGAGTGAAAAGCACTCACCTCATAGTTCATCTTTAATGAAGTGACTCTGTGTTATTTCCTGTCCCTTTCATTTTTGTAAAAATAACTAATATCCGTCCACCTGTGTTCATATCACTCTTCATCTTTCTCCCAAATTTGTAATTTCTTTCTGCAAGATTTTCTGACATTTTAATTTCACTCAGTGTTTCCCATTTCTTTCTTTCTCTCACTTTGCCATTTCTCTCCTATTTCTCCTGTTACTGGACATGCTTACAGCATGGAACAGTTTATAAATGGAACACAGCCCACTCATTCCTGGGAGCAAGGCATTCTGGGAGTTCTGTTTTCCAGACTGGAGTTTGGATTTTAACTGCTGCAGTGAAAGAGGGGAGGTTGTAGTGATAGAACAAGAGTTTGAGGTTAGGAGGGTAAAAGAGGAACATGGCTTATGTTCACTTACACCCCAATCCTATTTATTTCTAATGTATTCTTTCTTTGTTACAACTTGTCTGTGTGCCTTTTTATATTCTCTTTTTTTGTCTTTTTTTTTAAATTGGCACTTTTTTTTACCTCCCCCCAAACCCATTCCAGGTAAGTATAATTTTGCAAATAAAGTATAATAGAATTTAGGTGACCAAAAAAGTGTGGGCATCCGGACCCACATGGATGTGTAGGTTCGGGTGTGCTTGTGACTGATTGTAATTGCGTGCAGCCGCGTCCCCCCCATAGGAAAGAACAGGCAGCACATTTATCTACCCAATTCTTTGCCCACATGATCACACCTGCATTGCAACCCCCCCTCACCCCAGTCACCACAGCATAACCGCCACCCTCCTCCTCCTCTTCTTCTGTCACCACCACACCTTTCATCTCCAAACACGGACACACACTCTCGCACCACCATGCCTGTTATTTTTGGATACCAATTAGAAATTAAAAGGTTAATTGCATTTTCTTTTTTCTGCGAGTTTGTCAGTAGCTGGGCTTCCTTTATTTAAATGCTAACAAACTTGCCTAAGTAGTCTGAAAGGGCAGGTGATAACAGAAAGTGATTTTGGCAGAAAATTAAAGGAGGTCGTAAGTGAGATCACACAGCCATGGTTTTGGATAGAGCACAGAGCTGCACATTGGAAGAACAGTGAGCTGCAATTGCTGTGTGTACTTTAACCAAAGACACATCTTGAGGATTGTAGAAGCATGCATCAGCCATCTAAATTGATTAAAGTCCCTGAATTAGAGCTGAGCAACAATAATTGTGTATAATATTGTCATATGCTTAAGCTAGGGTAAATAAATTAGTTTAGGGTTGGTTGCTTGTGTGTGCATCTTGTAGGAAAGTCACTGGTCTTTAATCAGTATTGGCAATAAATGCAGCTTTATTGCATGCAACGTAAAAGTCTCCTTTAAACAAACAATTTCCGGCAGAACTCAAAAGTCACACAAATAAAAAGGCCTACTCCTCCTTAGGAGGCTAACTAAACAGTAGTGTCCCTCACTACATCCTACTGGAGCGGCTATTCCAGCATAAATGAACAAAACCCACAGTCCAATACATACAGTTGTTCTGGCAGACCTTATTCCCCAGATATGCAGACACTCTCCAGTCTGTGTCCATCCAGTGCAGCCTGGATCTCACTCTGCGCGCTCTCTCCCCCTCCCAGTCACTATCGGGTGCAGGCTAATTAATAGAGAGAGAGAGGAGGTTTACCTGTTGGGCCAGGCTTAACCCTTTCCTAGCCAGGGAAAGCTGCCCTTTTCAACCTCTCACTGACATACACAGAGTCGTGTACCCTGTCACAATATGCATGGCTAGAGTTATTATTTCATCTGTGTTGCCCTATTAAACTCTCTGTACACCTTTTTACATCTTTAACCCATTAAAGATAAACTTTTTTACACTTTTTTTATTTTGTGTAAACTTTCCTGTCTCACCACCACAAATGCATGCCCCTCCCTCCTGCTCTTAACACCAAGCCTTTACCCCCACTCACCCTAACCACAGTATATAAGTTCCGCCCCCTCATCACTAAGCTTGCACCCCCCCTTACTGTTGCAACTACATGCTCACTCCCCCTCTCACCACAGAATCTGGAAAAGAAACACCCACATGCTCACCCCCCACCCCTGGTCTCACCACTGTGCCCGCACACCCCCCCATCTCTACCCAACTTCCCCTGCTTTTAATAATGGGCGTACACCCTTCTTTCCCCTCTACGTCTGCACACCTCTGCTCTCACCACCACACCATGACGCCTGACCCCCACCATTGCTGCTCAACCTGCACACTGACTCCCCCAAAATTGCCTGCACCCTCCTCTACTGCTGCCACTATGTCTGATCGCAATCATCCCTCACACTCACCATTGCAACTGCCACCACCCAAATCAGAGCAGGGGCAAATTCAGTAACTCAGACTCATCTAGTGGCTATACTCCTGCATATACTGAACAAGCACAGATTAGTTTAGACTTTTGGACGTAGGACTCCACTCTCCAGCTCTTCTGAAATAAGATATTAATGTGAAGATTCTTCTATCAACAGCTGCTGGAGGTGTAATAAAAGACCCCCAGATCCTGGGCATTCACCCCTTAGCCTGATCAGTGTCATGCTAGACCCCAAGATTCAGATATTTACAGCATGGCATTCTTACTCTTTATATTTCAAAGATTTTCTGAAAGCAGATCTTTCTGCGGACCTGTTGTAGGTATAACCATTTACGACCCTAATTGGAGTGCTTCTTAATTCTGGCAACATGACTGACACCAGAAAAAGGGTGAATCCCTCTTATTCTGGTGGATATCACAGCCTACTTTACACTTTCCTTGTGCCTTATGCACCCTCAAGTTTGGTTGTGATTTAGGCTGAACCACTCTGTGATGCCTGTAAGACCCCCTCTCAATCACCCACCTCTGAGCCTTTTCTGGATTCCTAAGGTGTGGTTTGTAGCTAGTGTTTCTGGTTTCCCATAATTACCTTCCATGCTGGAGCGTTTCCTGGCTAAGCCAAAGCCCTGGCCACAGGGGCTTCAAGAAGAGACCTTTGTCTTCTACTGAATTATCCAAGGAGTCCAATTCAGACTCTTGGCTGAACTTCAGCATAGCCTTGGAGGCTGTATCTGGACCAGTGGCGGACCATCAGTACAGCGTTGCATGACGGAATAAACGTCAGTCAAAGTATCGCAGCGCTGAATACTGAAAAATGGCCTGGCCAGGAAGGGGGTCTAAACACCTGGTCTTGAAGTGTTTAAGGCACTGGGCTCTGTGGCATTTATCAGACCTCGTGTCCCTTGTTAGTTAGCCACAGAGCACTTTCTGGATCCTGAGCCATAATACTGATATGCCTTGTTTCTGAAGATGCTTTGTGAGTGTGCCTGTGCAAGAAGCAAACAAGTCTTGCTATGCACCTACATTTTAATTCTCTGCTATGGGGCTTTCAGGTAGACATACAATACAGGTGCAGAGCAGTGACGTTCTTTAGTTTGTCCTGTCTCTTTTACTTTTCATTTTCATCACTGTGTGGTTTCCCTGGTACATAATTGTTCTGTCAGATAGTTTCAGAAGTCTGGTATGTTAACTCTGCTCTTTGACACCTCCAGGTGCTGAGCACGCTAAACCTTTTCATTGGGCAGAGCAGTCTCTGGTGCCCTTTTAAATTACTATGCAGTTTCACTTTGGCATATTGTGCTATGTTGCTTCTGTCCCTTAGGTCTGTGTTAGGTTATTTAGGTTATGGCCTTTGCTTTTGCTATTAATGATATGGGACCCTCCAATGCTCCTTATTGCTGCATCAGTGCTGTGGTATCTTTTGGCTATTATAAGTGGGTTCTCAACTGCACAGTTCTCTGGTTAGGTACTGCTATTAAAGTGCTGTATGGTGTATCCCGAGTGCCAGGGGAGAAGTTCTACTGTGGTGGGACTCTCGAGCTCGCCATGAACAGCATGGATGCTATCTGCATTGTTTCCCCTCAGAGTCCTGCAGCAGACAACTTGGACAGCTTTTCCCTACTGGAGTCATATTTCCACTCAGCATCCATCTTTACTCTTTCAGGTGTAGTGGCTTCCCCTGTCTTATCCAGGGAGGTTTTCTTCCACAGCCTTGCAGAATTCTGTGTAAAAAGTTACCACCTAGAGACTGTAAGCACACTTCTACTCCTTCTCTGCCAGGTTCCTCATCTGACATTCCTGCAGCTGTTGCTGTCTCAGAGTCTTCTGCTGTGGAATTCCTGTTTGTGAGAAATTTTACAAAACCTTTATAGATGGGTCTGCTCCTGTAGAACAGCAATCGGATATTGTTTTCCCTAGGCTTAAAGGCTACATGTTGGTTCTTATTCATGTGGTTTGAGCCACTTTGAAAATGGAACAGCATGTTTCCTCTCCACCTCTATATCTTGACAATATATACAAACATAGAACTTTTCACTGCAACCCCTTTAACAGCACGTATCTCGGACCCTATTGGCACTTCATGTTTAAGTATACCTGAGGATTCTGAAATGCTCACTGTTCTTTCTAAACAGGTGACCATACATGTAGGAGTTTAATCTGCTGATCCAGATATAGGCTCTTTTATGGCTTTTACTGTACCTTCCATTCTGGTGGCGACCGGGAACTTCTGCTATCATGGCTTCCTCCTGATTATGTGAGGCAGTTTTCTTTTTTTTACTGGATATGGGATTTGTGGACAGTTGGTCTCAGCCTTTTGTGGACTCTCTAGTCCTTCACCTTAATAGACATCATATCACCTTAGCAGGGGTGTAACTAGAAATCCCAGGGCCCCATAGCAAAATTTTGTAAACCCCCACCACCACCACCCCACCAGTTTTGTCAACCCCGTGTGAGTGTTCACACCAGGGCGGTTCGGTCGTGCGAATTTGCCCACGATGAACCGCCGAAATTAACAATCCTATACATTCTTATTGGGACTGTTCAGGCAAGCGCGCGGCTCCATGTGATCCGAACCACCTGCGGCCCAAAATGCTCCCTGAGCTACTTTTTACGTGCTGATCAGCACGGTTTCCATATGGATTTCAATAAAAATGCGCTGATCACGTTTTTGAGCGTTTTTAATTGCATTTCAGCGCTGAAACGCGACTAAAAACAGCCAAAAATTATCTTTCAAAGATGCGCGGAAACCACGGTGAAACGCTTCCGCCCTGGTGTGAATGGGGCCTGCCACACCAATAAGAGGCTAAGGAAAGGGGGATTATAAAAAAATGAATAAATATGTTAAAAATCGTTTTTGCGCTGTGTTGGTGTTTGTGTTGTTATAAAATGATACAGGCGTATATTTTATTACAACACAACGCACGGCAATGCCTCACAAAGATTTCCCTTGTGCTGCCACAATTGCATGTTTTTTTACAAAATAAAAAAATGCACTGCAGCGCATGTGCTTGGC
>NW_017306345.1:794522-805385 GCF_000935625.1 Nanorana parkeri | reverse complement strand
TGTGCTTTTAAATTTTTTTTATTTATACATTTTTTTTTTTTTTAAATGATTTATTATGATTATTTTACTGTTAGGGGGGCTTCGGGTAAATATTAGGGGTCCAAACAGCCCCCTGACATTTTCCTTTTGAAATACAAAAATAAATTGAGGACACAGAACCCTCAATGTCTTTTTCTGCAGCCCCAGCACTCAATGAATGGGAATCACTCAGTACCGAGGCTTCCTATTCATTCAGAAACTGATGATCGTAAAATATTTACGATCATCAGTTTTCGAATGTGGAGGAGCCTCTGTAGTGAGTGATTCCCATTCATTGAGTGCTGGGGAGAATCACTCACTATAGAGGTTCCTTCACATTCAAAAACTGATCATAGTAAATATTTTACTATGATCAGTTTCTGAATGAATAGGAAGTGATATAAATCACAACCCGTTCATTCATAACTGGGGACACATAGTACTGTGTGTCCCCAGTTATTTACAAACACCAGAGTGATCAGACGATCACTCCAGTGTTTTCTCTGGACACGGAGGACCGGTAAATATCAATGATACTTGATCCTCTGCTTGGCCACGCACAGAGCCGCTGTCATCCTGAAACTGACAGGATGTTAGTGGCTCTGCTCTCCTCCCCACTTGCCGCTTGATCAGTGTAATCTAGCGTGCTGCTGGATCTCAAAGATCGAGCCGGAGGCGGGGAGGAGAGCGGAGCCGCTGTCGTCCTGTCAGTTTCAGGATGGCAGCGGCTCCTCCGCCGGCCATTTATTTTCGGATCACCGCTGCCCATACAAGCTGGGGAGAGCAGCGGGGATCCGGGCCCCCCCACTGCCACAGGCCCCATAGGGACCGCATCGGTCGCTATGGTGGTAGTTCCGCCGCTGCACCTTAGTGAATTTAGGGACTTCGGTGATGCCCAGTTAGAGTCCTTGTTTAAGTCCTAGTTTGAGTTATCTGGAATAACTCCCCATCTTTTTGCCAGCGACTTTATTTTGTGAAACCATGTCTCAAATCACATCTGTTAATTCTGATTACTCTAACTAGACCCTTGGGTTTTTACAACTTAAGTGTATGCTTCAAGCCTTCCACTTCAACTATGCTGGCCTTTTTGAAGCCATTTTGTTACTGTCTCTCATGACAGCTATGTCTGTTGATATGTGCAGCACACTGTGATTATGCTTTTGGGACAGGATGATACGTTGTATAGCCAAATTTTGGGCTCACAGGAGTACTTTCACTAATTTACTCGTGTAATCTAAAGTCAGCCATGGTGGGCTTATATGCCTGCTATTAACTGATGGTGTACTGCCAAGCTGCAGTTAAGGAGAATTCCGACAATATTGTTGGAATCGACCCTGGCTGTTTACTTGACAACTAACTCTGCCTCTCAGGGAGCACCAACCCTCTCTCCCCTGTCTGTCATTTCAGTCATTTTGTGGTCATGTGATTAGTCAGCTCTTGGTCATGGGACAGCTGCTGTGTCAGGAGGATGGTGCCTCAGGGAAGTATGTGTGGTATTTTTTTTTAAACTTTTCAGTTAAAGGACGTTTTATTGACTTAACTGACTAGGTTAAGTCAATAAAAAGTTTTATTGACTAGGTAGGCGTCTCTTTGGTGATACAGCTGCTCTGTCTCATAGTCAAGCAAATCTTTCTCCCATGTGGACCACAGTTTTGGCAGCACCCACTTTTACCAGTGGGTTGTTTTTTCTTTACTACATTTTCCAGTTATTTGATCTTTTGGATTTTTCTTTTCTGGATTTCTGGACCCTAATGTATGTAACCCTATGTAAACTCTCTATATCCTGGAACATTGCTCCCCTAAAGCTGGGGTATACAGTTGTGGTTATACGTGTTAGTTAAGTGACTGGAAGAAGGCAGATGTATTTAAAACATTCCTCCCTTGAGTTAATGGAGAAGAAAAAGACAGATTTAATAAACAAAATAATAATGCTAATAACTTACTGAAGGTACCTTGGTGGTTGACAAATCTGGGTTAAAAAAAAGACTAGACATATTTGTGAACAAGTCTCCAGGACCAGATGGCTTACACCCGCAAGTACTACTGAGTGGAACCGATATTCAACAAAGGGTCACGATTTATACCAGGTAACTGCAGTCCAGTCAGCCTAACATCAATAGTATGCAATGTATTTGAAAAGGATAAAAAGGGGCTATATTCAAGAATTTGCATGCAAAAAAATTGTATCAATAACAAACAGCATAGATTTATGAAGGACTATTCTTATCAGACCTTCCTATTATATTCTATGTAGTAAGTAGTAATTTAGATAGAGGAAGACCAGTGGACATTTTGCTAAGGCATGTGATTAGGGCTGCAACAACTAATTGATCTAATCAATGATAATCGATAATGAGAATCGTTGTTAAAGATTTCCCATTATAGACTAGTTGATTCTGCTTCTCTTCTCCCTGCTGGGCGCATAGCTGAGACACAGACCACTGTAGCCAGTGACCAGTGGTGAGGAGAGCTCTCCCCGCCACTGCTGCTGCCACTGCATCTGCTCTGCCTCCCCCCGCTCCCCACTGGGAGCTGGCTGCATGCTGCGATCTGTGTCCCTTATGTTCCCTGCTGCTTTCCTCCACTGTATCGGAGGGGACACAGACCATCGCCCAGCAGGTAGGAGTGACCGCCCTCAACCTGTGACTCCATCGGCACCGCGACACTGAAACTTTCTTCTTCAGGTCCCTTCTTTGCTGATTTATAGGTGATAGCTGTCAGGTGCAATAGCCAGCCTACTATTTTAATAGCCAATAGCAGGCTGGCTATTGCTCCCAGCCAGTGCTTGCTGTATTTACATCTTTTTATATATATATATATCTCTAGATCCAGGGGTATGGAATTCCTATCGCCCGACGCCCGGGACATGCAGTTTCGGGCGAGTAGTTTTTATGTACATTTAGCCCGACTCCGGACAAGCAGAGCTGAATGTACATTGTATCAAATTGAGCAGCGGCGATTGTGTCTGCCCGAAACCCCCCCGCTGTGGTTTTCTCCTGGGGGACCCCGAAAACTACGGCACCATGGCTCAGCCGTCTGCTCTACGGGCTCTTTGTGTGTTCTCTGAGACCGTGGCGCTGTAATCACAGCGCCACCTGTCTCGGCTGTCAGGAACTGCACAGAACATCTGTTCTGTGTTGGAGGTCAGGTTCCATAAAGAGAACCTGTCGCCTCCAAACTATCACAGGGGGAATTTAACCCCCTATGTTATAGGAATAACATTAAGTGGAAAAAGAAAATAAATGTTAAAATTAAAAATTTTATTAAAAAATTATGTATACCTATACACACACACACACATACACACTGTATATATAACTTAAATTTTTTGTGCCTTTTTAAAGACTTTTCTTCTTTTTTTTTTACACTTAGCAATAAAATTATCTCATAGTGGTATAGCAATAAAATTCATCTGCTTTAACAGCTTTTCTCCAGCTAAAAAAGCCACAGAAATGACTGCTGAAGTCAGAAATGATGTAATGCACATCACTTCTGCATTCAGAGACCGGAGGGGAGATCGTGTGCTGATCTCGATTCACAAAGTTGCCGTGCCAGTCCCGTGCCTGCATGAGGCACAGCGGAGCCCCGACATAGGCAGCGAAGAAGGGGGGTGGGCCGCACACATGCAGACAGCCTACAAGTGATCGGGCAGCTCTATAGCCACCCGAAAACTTGTATGTAAACAAGCATTGCTGGGTGTTTAAATTACAGTCATTTCCCGCTCGTGTAGGCGCTGAGGGGTATGCATGAGTAGAAGTGGGGAAAGGACATTTTTTTTTTAAAATTCTGTGTTTATTGTAACAAATAACAGAAAGATACATGAATACTGAGCATAGAGAACGTATTACAGCGCAAATATAACTTGAGGCGTCGCGTCAACTGGCTCAGCCCTGGCACAGAGACCAGAAAATGGCGGATCTGCTGCGCACTCCATACATCCAGCCCCGGGCAGGTCAAGTGTCGTATGGAGTCGAGCGACAGCCATGGGAAAAGGACATTTTAAAATTTCCACCTGCATCTAAGAGGCCACCGTCCGGGCGTTTAGTTACATTAGCCGTGCAGAAAGTACTTAAACTACATGTTATCTAGTTAGTTATTAGCACCTGTTTGTGAGAATTGTTTATTCAGACACTGGACTATATGCATACAAAATCCTTAACTTTGTTAGGTGTACGTAGGAGAAATGCTGCTTTATGATTGCCTGTTCACACATACAGCAGTGACCTATATTTTACCACACAAGAACAACAATTGTTTTCTATGTGCCCTGTTCACACCACAATGAGGGTATGATGGGGGCTGTGTAAAAATTCAGACATGCATTTTTTTCTAGCTCACTGGATGCCACGACAAGTTATTGTGCAGCAGCACACCATACTGCTGTGTGGGAACACAATTGAGTATACTCATTGTACACTACCAATAAAGTTAAAAAAAGAAAATAGCAGTGACAAACAATGACTGCTCTGGCAGTGTGCGATACAGAGCACACCACCAGAGCGGATACAACTCTAGCCCTCCCGCTAAAATGCAAGGTTTTAATTTAGGGGTAGTTTGAATGAGCCCTTAAAGGTAAAGGGTAGACACACCAATTATTGATCTGATTTAGTTTTTTTCTGTTTATGCACTTTTGTAGGTTGTTAATTGATAAGCTGGAACTACTAGATTAAATAAATTTACAGTGATTTAAAAATGTATCACATTATACTTTGTTCATGACAGATAAGTATATATATTATATTAGTATGTATAGTATTCATAAAGTGTAATTTTATCCATTTAAAGGAAATCTGTACTGAGAAAAATATGAAGGCTGTCATTGCTGACCTCTTTGTGGTAAAGATACTTGTCGGGCTGTCATGCTGACAGTGTATTTAATACTTTCTCAATTCCTGATTTGGAATATGTAGTGCTGACTTGACTCTAGCTTTACCTGCTGCATACTTGTTCTGACTCAGTCATTGCAAAAACACTTTAAGAAGAACTCCAGGCATATGAAAACTTAACCATTGCAGTGGGGTTACCCCTGCTCTGCAAGGGTTAAGTGCTCAATTTGGTCTAGGGTCTAAAATAAGAAAATACATACTCACCGATCCTTCCTGGCTGCTAGACCGGTCCCTAAAGCCTCTTTTGCTTTCCGCTCTGGCAGTCTAAGGTCCCATGGGTCATCACGTCTAATACAGTGCATTAGACATGAGGACACTGAGGGACAGTCCACTGCTGGAGTGAAGGTGGGGGGTGAGGCTGAAGGGAGCAGATAGGACCAAGGATCGCGATAGTATATCTTTTATTTTAGCCCCTAGACTTAACCCTTGCAATGTAGAGAGAGCCCTGTTTCAACGGTTAAGATTTCTGAAGTATGTATGGAGTAGGGCTGCAACAACTAATCGATTTAAATCGATAATAATCGATTATGAGAATAGTTGGCAACTATTCTCAATATCGGTTAGTTGGTTGGAGAGAGAGAGAGTTTTTTTTATGCAACCAATCGATTAGTTGAAAAAAAATAATCAGGCATCTAATCTATCATGAAAATAATCGTTAGCTGCAGCCCTAGTATGGAGTTCTTCCTTAAGCCATTAGATCACAAAGAGAGCAAGGCAAGTATATTTTCAGAAGAAAGCCAACTGCCCCAGCCTACATATTTTTTAGTACAGGTTTTTTGGTAACTATTAAGTGTTTTTGTCTGTGGCATCAGTGAAACTAGTTTAATGAAAGTTCTTTTCTTCATTTTTTTAAGCCCCTTCTATCAGCATCCATGGTCTTCAGCTACACTGGACAACATAACAGCTTTTACCAGGAACAATACTGTGCATACTGTTAACTCTTTCTGTCTCAAAATACTCTCTGTAAATACCTGATAAAAGTTCAGCATAAAGAAGGAGCTTCGAAACTGGAAGAGAAAAAGTAGGAGACGAGAAAAAACTATTCATCTAGACTTGAAGTGCCATACTATACTCAAAAATGGCAAACAATTCTACTGACAATTCATCTGACCACCATTGTGCTTCTGCTTTGAATTATGGCAACTATGAAGGAGATTTTGGCTGCAGTGTGCAGGAACTGAGAGAGCAGATGGAGCTAAGAGGTGAAGAGGCAGTCACCCGCATAAGGGATACATATGGTGGAGTTCCTAACATCTGTCGGAGGTTAAAGACCTCTCCTGTGGAAGGTAGGTATATAAGTAGATGAGGTGTTCCTTGATGTCTATATTTCTTCAAGAGTCACTCTGTTAACTCTATTTACTGCTGTCAACTTTACTATAACTTTGCTGTGACCTCCTTCCTGAGATTGCTTTGCATTTCGTTATTTTGCAGTACACTCAATAATACTATTCAATAAAGACCATTTTGGAGTAAAATGAATGCAAAAATAAAAAGTAATATGTAGGGTTGCACAGATACCAAGTACAGTACTCGGTACAAGTACGAGTACATGTACCGATACTTTTGAGCTCACTAAAGACTAGACTACACTAGAGAAAAATTCAAAAATTAGGAGGCAGCTGTCATTTGTAAGGAGCACATGGAGCTCCCGGGATTTGTACATCTCTGTTTTATTGTATGATTTTGTTTATATAAATATAAATAAAGGGATGCACAGACACCATTTTTGCGAGTACGAGTACTGGTACTTGCCGAGTACTTACAAGTACGAGTACTGATACATTTTTGTTTATTGTCATGTGACAGTTTTTCTAAAACAATACAGACTAATGATTTCAGGACAGTGGTGGAGTGCCAGAGCCAGGTCCCAGCTGCAACCACTGCAACCCTGGTAGTTCTCATGAAAATGCCAAGTATCTGCACTGGTACTCGAAAAGTATCTGTGCATCCCTACTTCCCATTCATTCATAATTGAGGACACAGTAACCATACTATGCCCTCAATTATGTACAAACACTCAGCGATAACTCAGCGCTCATCTCCCGCAGCGCTCGGCCGGCTGTCACAGTTTCTCTCCTCCCCCTGGGACACAGAGCAGCACCCAACGGGGAGGAGAGAATACACGGATGCACCGCTGTATCGGACAGAAAATTGCACTTTCGGCATTATGCCAAAAGTGCCATTTTACACTCCCCCACATATAAAATAATAAACCCCCCGCACACATACCCACATATAAATATAAAATAACATACAGAGCCCCCTCTCCTGCTTACCTTTTTGCAGGGAGGAGGTTGTGAGGAGGCAGATCGATTCCTGGTTCTCTAGCGGTGATTAGGGAGGTCTGCTGCAGACCTCACTAATAAATCCTTTCAACCAAAGCTCTGAACTGAGCTCTGGCCGAAAGGATCTCAGTGCAGGAGCTGACAGGAGCAGCTCTGCGGTCTGCATCTGACATAGATGCAGACCGTATAGCTGCTCCCTCAAGTCACGTACGCGGTCACTAAGTACCTGACTTGTCAGCTGGCTGTGGGCCACACGGTACCGGCTCGCGGGCCAGTACTTTGAGACCACTGGTATAAACGGTTATATTTTTTTCGTTAACTTGTGGACTGAAAGAAGAAGAAATATATTAAAAAATGTCTCCATCCATGCTAAACAGTGTGGATAAATGAATATCCTGCTGTGTGCTTTTTATTCTGACAGCTGCACAGGCTGCTGTCAGAATACCCAATTAGTGTTTGCAGCTGCTTGTCTGCAAGCACCATTCAGCCAAAGATTTTTTTTACATGTTCCTTTGGCAAAAGTCAATCTAATGATTGACTTTTCTCGAGGGAATAGGGTCCCACCAAATCAAATTTTGACCAAAGCCTTCTGAATTGGACAAAATTCACTGTGTGTACACAGCTTTACTGTACAATTTCAATGTGAATGCTATAGTTGCCCTTATGGAAAGCCCAGGAACAGTACGAGCTTCCTCTCATTAACATACAGTGCAAGAAGCTATGTTTCTAAATAGGGCTGATACAACTGATCGACTAAATCAATAATAATTGATAGTGAAAATCGTTGTCAACTGGGCACAAAGTGTTTTTTTTGTTGGCGGCAGACCAGACACAGTTGATCTCCAAGCAAAACTAAGTCATGTTTTGCTTGAGGATCAAATACTTATTTTACTCACTGAACAGCAACTCAGTTTATAACATTTGTATCGTGTGTTTTTTTTTCTGGATTTTTGGTTAATATTCTGTCTCTATCATTCAAAATACACCTATGATAAAAATTATAGACCTTTCATTTCTTTGTAAGTGGGCAAACTTTCAAAATCTGCAGGGGTTCAAATAATTATTTTCCTCACTACTATGCAGGGTGTACGACAACCTGTTTTGGGGCCCTGCTTATGTGTTATGTGTTAATGCAGTGCCTGTATATTACATAGTGGCTATTTCCAATCGTCAAATAGGCAAACTCTGCTTTTGTTCTATGGAACTTGATATGGTTTAGTTAATTATTGATTTTTATTTGTTAAGAAAATCTGTTTGATCTAGAAAGGGATATGTAATAATTGTAGAAAACAAGAACAAATATACACAAAGCGCCACAGCCTAGTACAATGGCAAATGATGTTAATGGGAGGAGAAAATGACAATGTTGCAATCACTGAGGTGTTGGAAAAAATGGTACAATGTAACCACAATGATCAAACTGAAAAGGAAAACTTTGCGCTGTTTAACAAACACTTAAGGTGAGTTATCCCTTTGAGCCGCACCTGCTACCATAACCATGGAGACAAGAGATGCATGTAGAACAAAGAAATGGGAACAGATCTTCTCAGATGGTTCTGGCCCCAACCCTTTCACCCCCACCGCCCCAGCCTCAGCCTGAGTAACTTCTATTACCAATAAACAAAAACACTTTTTACAGTTACAAAACATGATCAATCATGAGAGTTAACAATGGTGGGACATTCGTTTTCCTAAGAAATACATTGAACTGGCAATTTCCGCCAGAGGCCTTTCTTATCAAAAAATACTGAAATTTCCTAGATTACGATCTGAAAAAAGAGTGGCAGCTCTTGGCCGAGTTCTGCACAAAAAGTGGATTGAGCTGGTTATCGAACAACGTACGGAAACTCCAGTCCATACAGTCCAAAATTCACACACACCACTCACACACACACGCTACCAATACATTTGGGAATGCCATCTTATTTCCCTCTTGGATGTCCACCCTCAGGAAGAATACTAATACACATGAAGACTTGATCATCTAATCTAAGTCTAAGAAACTGAACAGAGACAAATCCAATTATACCCACAACAGAGTATTCAATTGGGAAAAACCCTCTCAGAACTCACTTGACAATTCCGCCCTCACTCCTTCGATGCAGCTGACCCCAACACCTACCACCAGAATAGCCACCCTAGTGTGGTGCCAGAAGATTGGAAAATTTGTCACCATTCAACAGGCAAGAAAAGCCATTGAACCTCATTTATCCCCCAACCACTGAACAGGCCCCCAAGAAAAGGAACCACAACTCTCTAAAAATCAGTCAACACATGACCATACCAACAATTTACCTGTTCAGAAGACCATCACACAAAGCTCCCTTGACCACTTCTCAAGTTCTGATCAATCGACATCTTCCTATCATCACATCGAGGGCAAGCTTTCTCCTGAAAAGGTCCAGGAAAATGCTCACATCCCCATAGAAGCGGAAGCAATACCAATCAACTCCACTACCATCAAACTCCCAATTGAAAAACAGGCAACCTTTCCTTTTTTAGACCTGGGACCCAACCAACCCTCAAAAAGAAAGAAAAAAAGAAAAGGAACTAGAGGAGGAAAACACTGCAAAAAAAGAAAAAACATGCTACAGGAACAGTCTACAATAAAAAATATTTAATCTTTCAAACCTTGCCCTAACCTCAGAAGAATCCTCCATCTTTAAAAAAAGGCCTTAATGTTGCGCCCGAGGCAAAACCCAACCCTTTCACTCTATTTAAGGATCTCAACAAATTTATATGCAATCTCAATCTGAAGAGACACTATTGCCTCCTAAAAACCATTGGAAAATTGGAAGACTGCAGTAACATTTTTCCCCAAGACCAATCCCAATGGGAACTACTAGAACAGACTTATGGGCGAAATCCTGGCCATCCTCAGAGAACTGACTGAGGAGAATCACCCATTCAGTGAAGACATAGACTACCTTGTCAATCCAGAAATCATGCACACCACATTTAGACCACCTTTGGTCTTCTATCCCCATCGGTCCAAAGGGTCTTTCATTAATGCCTTTTATCATACAACCTAGGCAAATCCCCTCCACAGTTGCAGCATGACCAGTTCCAAAAAACATTCCAACTTAAATCCATCGGAAATAAGAGCCCTAAAAAATCTTGAATCTTACAAAGACCTCATTATCAAATAAGCAGACAAGAGCAGAGGCATTGTGATACAAAACCGCAAAGAGAACGGAAACTCCAGTGCATACAGTCCAAAATTCACACACACCACTTAGCCACTACCAATACATTTGGGAATTCAGTGTTATTTCTCCCTTGGATGCCCACCCTCAGGAAGAACACTAACACACGTGAAGATTTGATAATCCAATCTAAGTATAAGAAACTGAACAGAGACAAATACCCTCTCAGAACTCACTAGACAATTCAGCCCTCACTCATCTGATGCAGCTAAACCCAACACCCACCACCAGAATAGTTCTCTTTGTTTGATAACCAGCTCAATCCACTTTTTTGATTGATTGTGGTTACATTGTACCATTTTTTTCCAACACCACAGTGATTAAAACATTGCAATTTTCTCCTCCCAGTAACATCCTTTCCCATTGTACTAGTCTGTGGCTCTTTTTTGTGTATATTTGTATATTTGTTCTTGTCTTCTGTTCCTTTGCATGACACCTCTACCTGTTTAGCTGCTTATCAAAGAGTAG
>NW_017306345.1:785571-794511 GCF_000935625.1 Nanorana parkeri | reverse complement strand
GATAACTCTCTTAATCACCAAGCTTTAGGCGAGCGCTCAATACACTCCTTTTTCTATATGTAATATTTAACTGCCATATTTTAATAGAGAATCTTTTTATATTTTTATTACAGGTTTGTCTGGGAATCTTGCTGACTTGGAGAAGAGAAGGCAGGAGTTTGGAAAAAACTTCATTCCTCCCAAAAAATCCAAAACCTTTTTACAGCTTGTTTGGGAGGCCCTGCAAGATGTCACCTTAATCATTCTTGAAATCGCAGCCATAATATCCCTTGGTTTGTCCTTCTACCATCCTCCTGGGGGACACAATGAAGGTACATGATTTGTCTTTTCTTTAGCTGGCCATACAAATCAGATTGGTCATATGTGCTGTTGCATGTTTTTATATGGGTCATAAACCAATCTGGATCATGTCTATGCATACCTTTTTTGTTTTGTTGAAACTCTTGCAAAACCAGAAAGGAAAGCTCCAACTAAAGAACTAAATGTCAGGGAGGGCTTTTAAGGCAATTATAGTACCTTAAGAGACAATTGTAAAATGTATAAAATTACCAAACTTTATTCGGGCCATTAAAATACATAAAGCATAGATATATATATATATATATATTGGCAGGGCTTGAAAAATTTTAGGGTGTCTCACCAGTCAGTCAAAAATGTCACCAGTCAGCATGACCGGACTATAGCCTTTTAGCCATTTATGTTAACATTTTTTGGGGACAGATAGAGCTTTCTTTTGGAGGTATATAATCACCACGGGGGGGTTATTTTTTTTACTATATAATGAAAAAAGTACCGTAAATGTAAAACAAAAAAAGTTTCCCCTAATTATGTTATAAAACATTTATTCTTACCTATATTTTTGGTAAAACATAAAACTCGAGGTCACGTCGGGTAAATAGACACCAAACATGTCAAGCCTTAAAATTGCGTGCGCCCGCAAAATCATTTTTTTATGATTGTTTAATTTTTTAATTTACATGACAGGTCTTCTTTATGGAGACATCCGGGGTCTCCAAGACCCCTAATGTCACCGAGGGACCCCCAGAGAAGCTGATGAAGCAGAGATCTGCTTCATCAGCTTCTGTAGCTGGAGAGTGACACTGAATGCAGGAAGTGATGTAATATACGTCACTTCCTGCATTCGGGGAATGAGAGGAGATCAAAGGGAGTTCGTGTATTGAACTCCCTTTGATCTCCTGTCAAAGAGCTGTGCTGGTCCCGGCTGCATTGGACACAGCGGATCTCGGAACCGGCAGTGACAGCTGCTAATACAAGCGATAGAGCGTCTTTAGAGACGCCCGATCAATTGAATGTAAAGCTCCCGGCCGTGTAAATTCAACGGCCGGCCGGGAATACAGTCAGATGTATATGGTTCTTGCTAATTTTGCACATATTGATGTATGTGGTTTTTGCTAACTTCACACAGATTGATTTATAGATATTGTAAGGCATAGCACAGTACATGGAAGAGAGCACTGCCCTATAGTCGGGGCTGTTGTCAGTGTGCTCTTGTACAAGTCCGTGTCACCTATGGAGGTGTTTTTCCTCCCCCCTGGGATGTCCCCTCCCCCCACATGCTTGCACTTCTCCCCACTGACAGCCTGAAACCGCCACACATCGTAGTTTCTGGCAGAGACACCTGCTGATATTGACAAATCTGGATATCGAGTGGAAGGAGAAAAGGCTTGAGTTACCCTATGACATCTGGAGAGGCGAATGAGAAAGGGAATTCATAGTTCTTATGATACAGGCACTTTTAAATGTAAATCTGGCGAGTGCGTTTTGAAAGAAATACAGTGGTGTTTTGGTGAAGGACTATTTCAACTGTCATCATCAATGTCCCTATCCAGTGATGGTGTTAAAGGAGAACTATGGGGTTAGGGCTTTTCCCCATAGTTCTCCTAAGGGTAACGGGAGGACACAAACTAGCGTCCGCCCGTCACTCAAAGCTCAGTATACCGCGAGCTAAAGCTCGCGGTATACTGAGACGCGCAGCCGGGACGGATCTAGACAGTTCTGTCTGGATCCACCCAGCTGCGTGAGTGACAGCTGGCTCTGCCTATATAGAGGCAGAGCCAGCTGTACCTGCCCCCTCCCCTGTCCAATCCTCCAGTCAGCGCTGGAGGATCGGACAGGGGGGGGGGGGGGGGAATCCCCGCAGGGAGCCGTGAGTTGTCCAATCCTCCAGTCAGCGCTGGAGGATCGGACAGGGGAGGGGGGGGGGAAATCCCTGCAGGGTGCCGTGAGTGACAGTCACGGCTCTCTGCACGGAAAGATCGAGAAGTGAGCCAGCGTCGGTATTTGTTTGCTCACTTCCCGATCTACTGAGCCGACCTGTGACAGTTTCTTTGTCACAGGTCGGCTCAGATTATGAGGCTGAGTGAAAATCACTCACCTCATAATTCTCCTTTTAATAATGAATTCTTATGTGCGAATCACTTCAAAAACCTCTTAGTCCAAGGTCAGTGACAGTCCATTGGGGGAAGAAATCTCCAGCATCTTAGAGTTCAGAGAGCCTTTCAGATCCAAGGAGCCTCTGTAACATGATGAGAGTGTACAAGCTGACGTCATCAAGTTACAAGCGAGTAAACAAGTCATTGTCCATCTGGAGTTAGAGATATAGAGCATCGTATACAGTGCGGTGGTGCACATTTTTATGTGAGCGGTTATACCTTGTTCTTTTGCATAAATGTTTTAAACCTTCCTACACTATGGTGATTTCTAATGTGTACCCCCTGGTATGTGTGGTGGTAATGGCGCAAAAACTTATTAACATCTGAACTGCTGGAGCCAAAGGAAGTATTTGGAGTACACAATAGGTGTTTGAGGAAAAGAGAACCCAGACCGCTGAGAAATAATACCAGTGTCACTAAGCTTTAATTGACCATTTATTACAGATGGCCCAACTTTTCTGGTGAGTGCGATGTGGGGAAGTTAATACGAAGCGGAAGTGGAGTGTGGCTCACTATACATTTCTTGAAATTTAAGCACATTGTTTTGAAACATCTTTTGGCACATTTATTGGAAGTTTGCACATCTTGTTTTATTATTTATTATTTTATGTTGCCATCGATTTATTTTTTTCATGCAGATATAATATGATTTTGAATATACACACTTTATAATATGGATGATTTCTAATGGGTATTGATTGTTTTAGTAGTATTTATATACATGGAGAGTTGCAATATTATATATTGAACCCTATACGTTTTAGGGATTTATGTATATTTTTCATGAATTTGAAAGAAAAATGTACTATTTTTAAGCGTAGTGCACTTTTTAATCTACTGCCTATCAGTGCCATCTGTGGCATTCCCCTTGACACCCAAGCCATGTACCAAAAGCATCCACTTCCCTTAAAGGGAAATGGACCAGAACAATTCTTGTCCTTCATAGCAAAAAGGATCACCAAGGTTGGTAGTCTGTTGCTGCAGTAAATATTCTGACTGTATTGCCAGTTGATGATATACATAGTGTCAGGACACTCATTAAGGGGTAATACAGTAGGAGGGGCAGTTATCTCAGCGGGTAACACCATAGACAAAAGACCTTCAGAGAATGATTGTGGGTACAAAAAGAGGAGACTGAGAGGGGACACGATGATATTAAAGTACAAATTGTTTAATGGTACTGGAATAATTAGTAATGAACTGTTTTACTGTTAGCTCAGTAAAGAATACAAGAGGCCGTCATCTGAAACTGGAAGAGAAAAGGTTTAATTTTAAACAGCGAAGGGCATGAGAGCTGTAAAATTGTGGAATTCCCTTCCACAGACAGTGGTATCAGCTGAGAGTATGGAATCATTCAAGAAATATCTAGATACTTTTCTCAGCACACAAAATATACAGGGGTACAGGTCATCTTAGTAATACACACACACACACAACCCTGAGGTTGAACTTGATGGACCTGTCTTTATTCAACCTTAACAACTATGTAACTATGTACAGATATAAATGCCAAACATCATACATAGAGGGCCGAGGTATTGCATGAACAAAAAAGTAATCTGTAAGGAGTAACTGATGTGATAAGCATATGGAGCCTTTTAAATCCTAGGTAATTTGGGTGAGCACCGATTTTGGATAGCAGCTAAGAAGCTGATATGGAAGCTAATGCATTTGTGACCATAGCGCAGATTTAAGATGCAGCAAAAAAATAGGGACAGTGGAGAAAGTACATAAGAACTTACAGTACGTTAGATGCAGCTAAGTGGTAGGTAACAGGGGAGGTGAGCCAAGAAAACAAGTTATATCACCTACCTCTTGACATGTTGGGATAAACAAGAGTCCCAAGTATTTATGAAAGGCCAGTTTTAGAATGAGAGGGCAGTGAACCAAGCAATATTGTTTCAGGCCTAATGGCCGCTCTCATTCAACCTGAATGGTTGTTTGACGCCGGCGTACCAGTGTATGTCTTCAAGATAATCTACTTGAGACCAGATCACTTGTACATTGGAGTGATGGTTCCATATACAGTAGTCTGTAATTCTGTAACAACTGAAGTCAAAGCCGTGAGATAAATTTTGGGGGTATCAAGGAGCTCATGAAAGCATTGTAAGCCTTCCCTTATGTTGGCCATATCTTGCTTGCGCATCTCTTCCAACTTACAGAACATAGCCTCGATATTCTTAGCTTCTTAGTAGGAAGGAGTGCAAGGTATTTCTTGATAAATTCCTGTAATTCAGCATTATCAGCTTCACTCTCTGAATCTAAATGCCACAATGACTGGGGGAGCTGGAAGATCCTCCATGCTGTTAGAGGGGTAGTGGTGGACAGGCTCAGTAAAAATTGAGCTACGTGCCTGCCTTTTAAGAGTTTTTGCCCAAGATGAGAGCTTGCATGAGGGTCTTTTGTGAGTGTTTCAGGACCTGGTGCAGAAGCTTCTCAGAGATGCTTATTCATGCAGCCATTAGCAAACCATACCTATCCCCCAGGTATAAGATTTTCATCATAATGAGGATGTTGCCTTGCCTTCCTTGTGTCCAGCTCCCATTCACACTAAGAAGATTTTTCTCCGTTGTTTAGATGTGTTTAGAGCTGTTAAAGTTTATTTAAAATGCCACAGCTTTTGTTAAGGAAGTCGCGTTCCTTGTGTATCATTTTAGGTTCACTTTACTACTGTTTAGGCACATAAGCTTGAAGGATAAGATGGACCTTTTTCCTGTCAAGGTTCACTCTACTAGGTCACTTACTTCTTGGGCTTTTTGTCATTAGGAATCTGTTTTAGGTCTGTAAGGTCACAACCTGGCCTTCAGTTTGCATGTTCACCAAATTCTACAAGGTGGATGTGTCCGCATCCGCAGATGCTGGTTTAGGTTGCAAGGTTTTGCAGATGGCTTTGTGAGCTTCGTGGATTTTTTTTCTCCTGTTGGACTTGATTTCACCTGTTTATTGTTGGGACATACCCGATCCCTGTATGTGCACTGCTTTTGGGACTTTCTGGGGGTTAGGAAATGCTGTACCCTTTAAAAGACAATAAGAAACATGAGATTTTTGTTCTCACAGTAAAATTCCTTTCCTAAAATCTACAACTCTCTCTCCTCTTGTGGTACCTTTTTGTCATTGTTATGTTTAAATATTGCTTGTTAAAACTGAGCAGGCTAGTCATAGGAGGGTGGTTATGGCAATTAGGGACTGACCTCCAGTTTTTTTACCCCTAGTGTCCTGTCCTCTTGTACCTGCAATATAACCTATGGTTCATATATAAGAAACGTTGTGTTCCTCCATGAACTCCAAGAAATACATTTTGGTGGGTTATGAATACAAAAATCCTATAATTTGTGTAAGTTGAAATGTAACATCATGCATGGAAAAAAACTATGAAATTAAAACATGAGCTTTCACTCTGAGCATTAATATTCCCTTACTTTAAATAAAATCAAACTTATGTGATATCCCATTAGTCAGAAGGCTCTGGGGTACATGTCTGAGACAGTTGGAAGCTTGTAAAAACTGCTTTTCAAAAAATTACAGTAAAGAACAATTTTACTTTTTTTTTTTTACATTTCTCCTTATTAAAAACGAGTAAATATGTACCCAAAGCTTCTACCAAATACAACCGGCTCCGTGCCCAAAACTTATTTAGAATAAGATCTGTAGATTATAAAAGCTTAATGTTATAAAGGTACAGAACTGAGACATCTTTGAATAGAACAAAACACCCTGGGACACAAGTGGCTAAAAGGAGAAAAAGGCTCTGGTCTCTGAGAAGGAATCATACTGTTCATTGACATAATACATTGGGAATTATATTCATACCATAAACAAGCCTTCCATATGCTGTTTTTTTGCAGGAACAGTAGATGCTATGCTTTCTACGTGCTTGTACATTCTTAAATATTAATTTTATATTTGATTGTGTGGTAACATAAATATCTACTTAACAGCATGTGGGGAAGCTTCAGCAGGCGTGGAGGATGAGGGCGAGTCACAAGCTGGTTGGATTGAGGGAGCTGCAATCTTATTCTCTGTCATCATTGTGGTTTTGGTAACGGCATTTAATGACTGGAGTAAGGAGAAGCAGTTCCGGGGCCTCCAGACTCGCATTGAGCAGGAGCAGAAGTTTACTGTTATCCGAAAAGGACAAGTTATCCAGATTCCTGTGGCAGAATTGGTCGTGGGAGACATAGCACAAATCAAATATGGTATGTGCTAAATAATCAGTAGATAAGTAAATTACACTGTACTAAAAGCTGCATTCTGACAGTTATTTGCAATGAATTACAAATGAGATAATACCATATTTAAGGAGTTATGTATCCCTTTAGGTGATCTCTTACCTGCAGATGGAATCTTAATTCAAGGCAATGATCTGAAAATTGATGAAAGTTCATTAACTGGAGAAAGTGACCAGGTCAAAAAATCTCTTGAGAAGGACCCCATGTTGCTGTCTGGTGAGGCTGTTCATTTTTTTAAAGGGCATAACATAATTTCTCCAGAAAACAGTGATTGCTAAATAGCTGCTTAATTTCCTGTAGGTACACACGTGATGGAAGGATCTGGGCGTATGGTGATCAGTGCAGTCGGTGTCAACTCACAAACAGGCATTATATTCACCCTTTTGGGGGCAGAAAGTGAGGATCAAGAAAAGGCGTCTAAAAAAGGTAATTAACTTTTGAAAATGTACCTTCTCATGTGATCATGGCAGTGTAAGCCATCATAGCCATGAGCAGTTAGAAAAATCATTTTCTCTTCTGTTCTTTTGAAGTACACAGCCGGCAACTTCATCTAAAGGATGGGTTATACCTCCACCTGCAGGAGTAGGACGGTAGGCAGAAAAAAACAAGCACAGCCTAAGGAGTGGCCCCTGCTGGTGGCCTAACCCCCCACCTACTAGAGGCAGTTCTCTTTTTTGCATAGCATCAAGGAGTATGGACCTAATTCCCTTTCTTTTTTTCCTCATTTGATCTGCAATCAACAGCTGAGTTGGGTGACAGGCTGGATGTTTTTGATCTTTGTAGTCTCCCCCACTCAACCATCGAGCGCATGCAGACACCTACCTCAGATGCGACAACCCCCGGGATCTGGGGCAGCCTGTGAGATATTTCACAGGGGACGCATATGACCGACTGGCCACTGGGCTGGTCTGTCACAGTGTTCCCCTCAGTGAGAGGAGATCTGTGATGGGCGGAGGTACGCCTGGTGGGTAAGTATGACCCCCTTTTCTTCCTGCTGGGGTGACTAAGGGGTGTAGTGTGTGTGCGCCTTTCTCCCCTCTTGTCTTGTTGGAGTGGATTCCCTTCTACAGCAAGGCTGCAGTTTGTCTTGTGCTCTAAAGGGAACTGGCTGCAGGTGGCTTCTTGTCCTCCCTTGCTCCTCCCTTCCTTACGCCACTATGCCACTGTGTGTTTGCTGGGGGGACTTGCTTTACTAATATTAGGCGGCTACAGCTGCTTGTGTTTTGCAGCTTCACTATTTTCTCACCACCGTGCTGTATGCTGACAGGGGCGGTCGTGCTGTATTGCCTGGACAGTGCGGCTGCTTTTTTTTCTACATCCGCACTGTCCTATTCTACATGGCAGCACTCTATCCCTTGATTGCTTTGTGTGTTTCTGTCATCACAGCTACTCTATGTTGACAGACATGCTCTGTGCTTTCGGGGGCCGTGGCACGATGCTGTGCTGGAAAGTGGATCTTCCTCCTCGGCCTCCCATTGGCTACTGGTCAGCGGTACTTTCTGAGCTCGCTGCTCCACAAGGTGAGGGTCAGATACCGCTGCTCTCCTGGGTGCTCTGGGGCTGGTAAGCCTGCTGGGGGTCTCCTATTGTTAGTCCCCTAACGTCACTATGTTGCCCATAAGAAGGGACCCTGCGTGGCACCATAACGTTGGCTGTTTGAAGCATGTGACGATTTAATAAAAAGTGCTTTACTTCTTGCACATATCTTCAAGTGCTGGTGACTTCTATTATGGACTATCGTTAGTTGGCGGCGCACTGCTTACACTGTCAGTTTCTGGCATGGACATATCCAATACCAGGGGGTCGGGTTTGTCCCAATATGGTGGCTATGTCGGGTCGGCTTCTGGCTGCACTTCCTGTGGCTGATCTTCTACATTTGGGTCTGTGTGTATGTATGTAACCCTTTGGCAGCTTTGCAACCCCCCCCCCCCATCCATCTCAGGTCCCTGGGATACCAGGACTGTCTATCCCTACGGACACCCCTGCCTCAGTTTTAGGTTTTGCCTCCCATGTTGAACAAGCCCCACTGAATGGGCAAAGCTGTTGCACCTGGAAGGTGAACAGGTGTCTCCTGTTTATGTGCAACTGGATGATCAGCTAGTCCACGGTCTCAAATATGTCTGTAACATGTCACTGGATACCAGACCCTTGCTTTCTTAATTGACTGTGACTGCGGTTGTCCTTGCCATCTTTTGTGGCATTTTGCTGGCCTACTGACCAGACTTCTGAAAAAGAAGTGATGGAGCTACCCTTTATGT
>NW_017306345.1:735277-785505 GCF_000935625.1 Nanorana parkeri | reverse complement strand
TTGTTGCACCTTAAGAAAGATAAGGAGCCTCAGCATAAGCAGGGCTCTTCCTTTTTCACTCACAGTTATCTTTATCATCCTCAAGGCTCCTCAGATAAGGGCTGGAAATCTGTCAAATCCTTCTTCTCCAGTAGGCAGAAGAGATCTTGGCAATCCAGGTCCCACAAGCCCACTGAAAAGCCTTCCTCTGCATAAAGGTTTGCCCCCAGATCAGGGTGGGGGGACATGTTTTCTTGTTTGTGGATCCTTTCCTGGCTCACATTTTGGACTGTTGGGTTCACAAGCTCATTGTTTTGGGGTACAAAATAGCTGCTTCTGTTGCAAGGTCCAATTCTCCAGTCCTCTTTTCCATCACTGGCTTTAACGGTGTGGCTATTGAAAGCCAGATGATGAAGGATAGGGGGTTGTTGGACTCTGATCCCTACTAGGGATGCACCTATACCGGTATCGGTGTCAATACTGGGCATTTTCATGAGTATGCATACCCGTGGAAATGCTCTGGATACTAAGCGCAGATACCGGCATTTTACATTTTTAAACAGGAGCGGCTGCCGTGAGGTCCCGAGCTTGCAGTGACAGCGGCGGCTAATACAAGCTATCGGGCGTCTCTAGAGATGCCCGATAGCTTGAATGTAAAGATCCCGGCCGGCCGTGTAATTACAACGGCCAGCCGGGAAGCTGCTCGTCTGGATTTTTCAAGCCCTGCCTCTGATCCTCGCACACGGCCGGGACATACAGCTGTCAAGCTGTCACAGAGTTAACTGCGGTTCAGTGTAAAAAAAACGGCATATTACTTGTACTGTGCCAGTTTTTTACACTGAACCGCAGTCAACTCTGTGACAGCTTGATAGCTGTATGTCCCGGCCGTGTGCAGGGATGTACTCCTGGTACGGTACCGTGGGTGGGAGCGGCTCTATCTGGGGGGGCAATTGCCCCGTTGCCCCCCCCCCCTGGATCCACCACTGCTCGGAAGATATATCATCGCAGCTAGAAGGCTTATTTTTTGCGGTGCTCTTCATGTGTCTCTACATGCCTTTTCTGTGGTTGGCATCTTACCCTTCCTTGTTGCTTCTGCAGATGCATGTTTTTTGCCACATAATGCTACAGCTGGCTGCTTAATCTGTGTGTACCTTTTTTTTTTCTTGTTCTTTGTTTGTTTTCCCACCCCTTGGTAAGTACTGCTTTGGTACATCCAATCCGTTGTAGGAAAATACCAGCTGTGTCCTTCAATGAACGGAGGAGAAAATAGGATTTTTTGTACTCCTTTTCTCCATTGAAGGACACAGCTCCCTCCCCTTTGGAGATTCTGTGATTCTGTTTCTACTTCTTTGTGACTAACTGAGCTGCCTCTAGCAGATGGAGGTTTAGGCAATCAGCAGGGGCTGCCCCTTGCGGTGTGCTTGTTTATTTTTTCTGCCTAGCATTCTACTCCTGCAGGTGGCGGTATAACCCATCCGTTAGGTAAAAATACTGGCTGTGTACTTAAACGAACACAGAGAAAAGGATTTTACGGTGAATAAAAAAAAATAATCCTATTTTTACAAGGTACTCTATGAGTCAGGTTGGAATAGGGAGGTTAAGTATTCTGGCTCTGCTGCAGTGGAAATGTGCTTACCGTTCACATACTGACAGGGAAAGAGGTCATGACCTTATTGGTGTACTGTACTGCTCCTTCCTTATCGGCAGGATAGCTTATGTTCCTGACCAAGCTGTGCTATAGCTTCCCGTGGGTAAGCTTGGCTGCACAAAATGACAAAATCTTTGGCAGGTAAAACAGTTTATATGTGTTTTAACTCTGTATTTAGCTGTTTGCCCTGGGGCTATCATCCTTATACAGTAAACTCCTAGTTATCCAGTATCCATGGGGATTGGTAGATTCCAGATAACTGTAGTTTCTGGTTGCTTGAGATCAACTATTAACTCTCAAGCAACAACCCATCCCCCGCCCCATTCATCTGCTGGCTAGATTCTGCTATTTGCTATTTCAAATTGCCATAGTTAATAGCAGGCTGGCTATTGCACATGACCATTCTTTTACATTCACCTGCCAGCTGACGAATTTAGCTGTCAGCCGCAGCAAGATGTAAACAGAGAGTTTCTTTAGCAACTAAATAAATTTAGTTGCTAACAATTTTTTTTTAGTGTGCACATGTCTATCAAGCAACTGGCAAAGACATTGAGGACATATGATGTCCTCATTTTATTTTATTTTTTTCTGGTTGTTTAAGAGTTCTGGTTGCTTGAATGCCAGATAAGGGGGAGTTCACAGTACTTGTTTCACTACAGTGTTACCTGGTAAAGTTTTCCATTGTTACTAAAATGTGATGGGAAGTTAAAACTTAGTTTACAAAATTCACCGCAAAAAATAAACATAGCAACTTACTTGGTTATTACATACTTAATTTGCTATTGTTTCCTGATAAAGTGAGGGAAACCCAAGCTCTCTGTCCCATCTTTCCATAGTCGGTAGCTTTACTGGTAAGTTTGATTTGGAGAGGAGTTGATAAATAATTGTTATCCCCTTCAGTGTGAATCATTGATCGTTGTAGTAAGAGGTTTTTTGATGAGCGGGTTGTCATGATTTTGTATAGAGTATAGGGAGTGTCGGATGTGGGGATATTTAAAGAAATCTTTTTGGGGGATACTATTATTAGTGCAGAGCGCATGAAAAGAATTGAGAAAAAGTAATCCCACCATTCTAAGATTAAAGCTGTCCATACACCTTACAATTATCGTTCGATTTTGTTTCGTCCCGTCATCACACCGCTGTTCGATTTTCGCACGACTGCCCCATCATGCACAGACTAATGTGCAATTCAATTATCGTTCATTAGCAATACTAACTGACCGAATTTCGTTTGTGCATGTGCAGTGTTCATGTTGCAATTTTGTTTGTTATTAAAAGCTGCTAATCCATCGATTTTTAGTACGAATAAAAAAAAGTTTTCTAGCTTGCCTAATAGACGAAATTCGGCCAGTTGCACAGTAATTGTGATCGTTCACGTACCATCAACTGATTATAGTACGAAAACCTAAACTCGATCGTTTTTTAAACAATAATCACAAGGTGCAGAGGCGACTCTAGACATTGCAAGACCTTAGGCAAAACTTAAACATGAGGCCCCACTCAGGCCTATAATGGAAAATGGATGGCGGTGCAGAGCCTCAGGAGGTTGTGCTGATCTCAGGTGGCTTTGTGGGGGGTCACAAAGAGATGTGCAGGGTCTTAGGAGATTGTGCGGGCTCTCAGAAGGCTGTTAGGGGTCTTGAGACTGCAGGGTCTCAAGTGGCGATGTGGGGTCTTAGGAGGCTGTGCAGGGTCTCAGGTGGCTGTGTGGGGTTTTAGGAGGCTGTGTGGGGACACAGGAGGCTGTGCAGGATCTTATGAGGTTGTATGGTAAGTCCATGGATGCGTGCACCCACATGCAGACACTGTGGGACAGGAAGTGCCAGCAAGGACAGAGGAGTCAGCGCTGGATTGGAGACCGGCAGCAGCGCTGGAGGGACAGATGAAAAGGATAGGAAAGAAGAAGATCGGATTAAGAGACATCATTTAAGGTAAGTGCTGACACTAACATTGGGGGGAGGGAAAACAAAAATTGACTTTAATGTCACTTTAAAGCTTCTAGCTTCACACTGAAGCTGGAAGCTTTAAACCATGTGCTTCAGCGCTGAAAGGGTGATCAAACCAACCTTTCAGTGCTGGAGCATGGAGGGCAGCTCCACTCAGCGCTGAAAAGTTGATACAAGCCCTGGGCTGTTATTTGGTCCACAATTAAAAGAAAAACAAAACCAAAACACAGGGTTTTCCATATAGCAGCACTGGATGGCTTTATAGGAAATCCCACTATCACACCCTGTAATGTTCCAATCAATTTGTGTGTTCAATATGAACGTCGGAGTGAGAGCAATAATTCTCGAGCCATCCATCACTGCTATCACTAAACTGATGAGCAGTAAAAGCTTTTAAAGCATCACCTATGGGAAATGCGCATGATAATACAAATATTTTCCAAATGGATATACCCTTTTTTTTATTCACGTATCTATTTTGTCTTAATGTTAACACTTTTTTAGTTTCCAGTTGTCCATGTAATCTCTACTCTTTTTCTGTCTTTTCAATTTGTTTCTGGTCTGAGCTGGTTTTGATGTACTGCAGTCTGAGCTTAGCACTGTATGTGTAATGCTGTCTGATGATATCATATCCCTTTGTTTTTCTATTTTGTAAATATTTTATTTTGTTTCACTCTGTCATGTGGTTCTTCTTGTCAACTTTTCAGCAAAAACACAAGATGGCGTGGCCTTGGAAATACAACCATTAAAATATGAGGCTGGTGGAGAAAGCGAGGAAAAAGAGAAGAAAGTCGTCAAAGGGCCAAAGAAGGAAAAGTCTGTTTTGCAGGGAAAGTTGACCCGGCTTGCTGTGCAGATTGGAAAAGCAGGTGCTTATTACCAAACATTTTGGGACATGCTATTTGGATCACTAAAGTCCTTGAGATCTATTTATACATTTTGTTCACCCATGATTCACACAACTATCACCCAGGAATGACACATTTTTTTCAATTAAATAAAATAAAAAGATGTGTGAATAGTGGGTATAACTAGTGTGAATTTCAGGTGAAATTTTTTATAAATATTCCCCCCTCATGTATCAACATGTTCTTACTAAGCACTTAAGTTGTCCCTAAAGGTTTGAATCTGATTAGTGGCTGTGGAGAAATAACTCCTGTTGTTAGAAATGGCACATGGATACATGTGGCCCTATGTTGTTTGCATTTAACCCTCACTTTTGATAGGTGTTCTTTGGTTGAAATAAACATATGCTTGACTTTTAAATAAAAATAAGTTATAGGTTCTAAAAGAAGCTTAGAGACATCTTATAATATACCAGAAACCCAGAAAACTAGAGGGACAGCTAGCTCTGCTACTGCAGAGAGTGCTTTGAGTCTTGCGACACTTGATTGACCTAAATAGAAAAACTGTTTGAAACCATTTGTTTAGAAAACACTGTGGTAGTCCTCACCAAAATGGCAGACAAGGTGGACATACTGTACTACAGGCCTCCTGTCCATGTCCAGCAGTGCTACCATCTACCCAGGAAGATTAAGTGCTTTTTCCTCTCACTTGTTTAAAATGTGCACAGTGCTTATGGGACAAATATGTGCGATGTAAACATGCGTGGTTGAGGCATTGTGCAGGTGGATTCAGCAGTCTAACACTGTTTGAATCATTTTGGCGCTGTCCTGATGTTTTTTCCCACAAGACTCTGTGCACTTGGACAGCACATAATTAACCACTGATACCCACTCTTTGACCACCATTGCAGCAATGAACTTTGCCACGCACCAATGCCTGTATACAGCACCACCAACTAACATTGTGCCTGCATGCTATTCCACTGACCAATGCTGTGTCCATATACTTCTCCAATGACTGGAAGTGTGGCTGTATAATTTTCCTCCCACCAAAGCTGCATCCACGAGCTTCTCCTTTAACCAGTGTTGCACTGCTGCATTTTTTTTTTTTTTTTAGGAAATTGGTGTTTCATCCCCTTTTAATGATTAGGCACACTTTTGCTAGTTTTACCTAAATTAATTAAATGAGTCAGTTTGATTAATCTATGGTTAATAGCTTATCATCAAATACTTAGTGTGTTGATATCCATACATGCATACTAATCAGAAATATTGACTTTCCTATTGTTAACAGGTCTAATCATGTCTGGCATAACAGTGATCATCCTGGTGCTTTTCTTTGTTATTCACACTTTTGGTGTAAAGGGACAACCATGGCTTGCAGAATGTACTCCAATCTATATCCAGTATTTTGTAAAGTTTTTCATTATTGGTGTCACTGTGTTGGTGGTTGCTGTTCCCGAGGGACTCCCTCTTGCAGTCACTATATCTCTTGCTTATTCTGTCAAGGTGGGTATTGGCAGGACTCTTGTAAAAAGCTAATTATGTAATAGTGATTTATTTAATAGTTCATTGTTTTTCTTTCTTGAAGGTTTAAAAAAAGGATAATTCTTCAAAGCATTAGTGTATGTTAACAAAGTGCCTGATAGATGCTTCCCTTCCCCTTGGGCCCAACAACAGTAAACTACCTCATTCCTGAATACTTATTTCCTATGCTCCAGTTACATCTAGTGGCCTAAATGTACTATTACATGACAATACGTTGGAACTGGAAAAAAAAAGGTTAAGAATATATGTTTTTGGCATTCATCGCCCAAAACGAACATTCACATATATTCACAGGGTGAAGGGTCTTTGAGTTTGTCCCATGTAACTCTCGTTATTACTTGATTTTGTAACTATATATAATTTGCTTGTTGTTCACTCATATACAAATACATAGAACTCTCTGTGAGCAGTTGTATATAAAGTTTGAAATTGTAATTTTCTGTTTTTTAACACATTTTAGTTTTTTTTTTAACTTTCAACAGTAAGAAAAAAAAAAGAAAATACATTTTGTAGTGCAGAAAATGGTCCATGGGCCAGGATGAAGGGGAGCTGCCATAAGTGTAATACCATAGCAGTCCATATGGTATGGGCTTTGTCATTATACTTAGGGCTAGTTCACACCAGAACTGCATCACAGCTGCGTGCGTCTGTGCAGCTGCAGTGCGATGCGGCTTGCCGCGTTTTACCGCGACTTTGACACAATCCGATTTGTTTATATTTCAAAATGCAAATTAGGCCATTATGTCACTTCCTTCTTCCTGTCGGAGCACTTCCAATTCTCCTTTTTCTTTTTTTCATTTTGGATTCGTTCCGATGTGTTTGCATACGTTTGTGATGCATTTTCATGTGTTCCATTGTGATCCAATGCTCCTAAAATAGGGCAAGCAGTATTTTTTCTGACTTCATTGGAACGGATTGTGCTGGTGTGAACAGTGGTGTGTCCCATAGGAAAGCATTGTGATGCCTTTTGATGCAGCTGCCAATCTGAACAGACTGGATCACAACTGCATCTGGTGTGATTAGTCTAAGGCTGGCTCCTTATCATCCACTTGTGTAGGCATTGAGCTGTGTAATAAAAATTTAGACATATATGAACATAGTTCGCTGCAGTATAGGTGGCCAAACAAAGGTTCATTTTCTGAAAACACAATCAGTGAAGCTTTCCATTAAGTTAAGTTAGTTTTTTAGCACATCTGTCCCAATATTATTCCAAATGTTTGGAAAAAAAAATCAGTCTTTCCAAGTGTTAATTGTAGATATCAGTACATGAGAAATCAAATGAATCACATTAAATGACAGCATCCTGTATCCTATCCTATATAACTTAAAAGTTAATTCTGGATAAAGCTTCCACTTGTGGTCAAAGGGAATTTTACCACTAGTCCCAGTTTAATCCCTTCTACTCCAAGCAGAAGTTCTATCTGCTCTATTCCCACCCCCTCCTGCCATCCACACCACATCCTGCTTCTTGGACGTACCATGTTTTCCTGGAAGCCTAGAATATCTGATGCCACCCACTTTCTGGCTGTAGTGGAAGTGCTGGACTCCTAAAAAAGGATAAACCCCAGATGTCAGCTGGCACATTCAGGATGCCTAGAGGATGGGAAATGGTAAACTTCAGTTCACCAGATTTTCTTTTGCAGCTACTGAACCCACAAATAGCCAGCCCTGAGCACTTGTGGATTCAAACAATACAAACATTTCCGAGCACATTTACCAGCTAGCCAGCAAAAATTATACTGTCTAACAATTTGCATTTAAAACAGCTTTAGTTGCACTCATTTGCAAATATCTGTGGAAGCCACACTGCCTTGTCAAGGCCCCTCTGTCTAACTCTAATCTACATCTTGGAACATAAAGAGCAATGAAAAAAATGGATATGCCTGCAAGTAGCCCATTTCTCAAAGGTGCAGGGACACACCAGAATCCCAGCACCATTGAAGCTGAAGACCTCCCAGTTGAAGACCTTTCAAGCCAAATCCAGAAAACTGAAACAAAAATGGCAGCCACTCCAGCCAATTTACAACTAGCTTTTAAAGTAAGATGAACATGGAAAGGATTTTAGGAAAACAAACAATACAAAAAATGTTCCAGCACACATACCAACTAGCCAGCAAATTAACATTAAAACTAGAGATCTTAGTTGCTCACTTTTGCAAATATTAGTGGAAGCCACACTCTGATTGGCGTGTACAGAGGGCTAAGAACTTCCCATACTTAGGAGTACCACTAATAGACAAAGCAACATTCACAAAAAAAAGTAAAAAACAGTTACAAAATGTTTTAATACATAAAGATTATGCACACAACATACATGTTATTAAGACAAACATACCTACACTCCTATTACTCTGCACATTTCCCACACACATCAAAGGTATACAAATAAATATATTTTTTTCTTTTTACTCTGTAATTACCATATAACAGTCCACTTTTTATTTATACTCTTCCCTCAATTCCTGCCCGTCTCCCCTTCTTTCTCCCTTTCTGTTCTTTGATTAGCTAATTTACATACTCTTCTCTGTTTCCTCCCTAGTCTGTAGGCTAATCCTGCTGTACCTTGTCTTGCACTATTCCATGGTTAGTTTCAGCTCCACATACTCTTTATTTCCTCCCTTCTCTGCAGTCCAATCCTGCTGTACCTTGTCTTGCAATATTCCACAGTTAGTTGCTGCATCCCCTCTCTTCCACACCTTGCCATGATTACCTTCAGCTGTAGCTGTGCCTCCACTATACCCACTGGGACACCTATGGTCCCCCCCTTTTTTGCTATACTCCAACCTCCACTTCTGCCATATGCAATGTTTGGGTAAATCGCAGGATCCTGGGACACTGGCTTTTTGGAACAAAAAAGTCCTTTATTTGACTCAGAAGGCTTATCAGCAGTGAACAAAAATATAAATCCACAAAAAACAAACTTCATTTTTGAATCAATATTGTCCCTGTAACAGAAAAGGAAATATGCTTAATTCAGCCAGGGAAACCTAATCAGAGTTGAAACCAAAGACAGTAGCACCACGGGGCACAGCCAGCAGTGTAGCTTTCTGAATTTATCCAAATCAAACAGAAGTAGTTTCCATCACTCTCTCCCTTCTGCTCTTTCTACCACTTCCTTATCTGCCTTCTGACTCATTAACCCTGAAAAAGATATTTTTTTGGCAGTTCACTCCCTTTTTAATTAGTTCAAGTGATTGCAAAATTCCTTGAAGTTTTATACTTTTAAAATTGATATATTTCACAGTAAATCTAACTTCTAATTAGTGGTAAAGATGTTCCAGTATGAAATTTATGAACTAGTATTTTCATCTTTTTTTTAATTTTTCTTTATTTCTTTCAGAAAATGATGAAAGACAATAACTTAGTACGACACTTGGATGCATGTGAAACTATGGGTAATGCTACAGCCATCTGCTCTGACAAGACTGGAACATTAACTATGAATCGAATGACTGTAGTTCAAGCTTATGTAGGTGGTACCCACTACCGACAAGTTCCTGATCCTGAGGCTCTGAACCCTAAAATTCTGGAACTGCTAATCAATGGAATTTCAATCAACTCTGCATACACATCAAAAATATTGGTGAGAGTGACTGGTTAAAAAAAAAATAGGTAAAAAGTATTGAAACAATTACACTAGTGGGGATCAATGGTCAGTTATGAAGCTTTAACACATTTTGCACAAAGTGCTTAATCATAATGATACTCGTGTTTTTTTCTTTAATATCTGTTCACCTGTGCATGTCTGTGCATCTTTACAATAGTGCATAATATGTTATTTGAAGATATTAGCACATGGTTAGTTCTTTAAGGACACAGTCCACTCTCAATACCTTATTTTTGAAGGGCTTAGTTGCCCACTTTTATTCAGACAAACGTCCACACATCCACCTTGGATACCCTCACAGGGGTTGTTCAGCACAGCATCAATGCACTGCTTGCAACACAACAAGTATAGCCTCCTGGCTTCCACTTTTAACATTTTAACCACTTTTAAATGTTGACCCACCAGTTCTCTCTGTAGTGCTGTCCTGCACTTGTACTGGCAGTCCCTCAGACTCTTGGCTCTCCCAGCCCCCATGGCTTTGTTCATGTGCCTCCAGCACACACACCATCTGACTCCACTTTGATTTCTTGGGGAGTCCTCCTGACTTCTGAACAATGTCTGTTCCTATTTCCAAACAGGAGCTAAATTCCCTAGTCAGCACCCTTTCCTAAAGGGCTGTGCACACCTGTGCAATCATTGGGTGCTGGTCACTGCTAAATTCTGGACCAAGGACTGAAGCTTTCTTCCCTCCTGAATCGCTTTGAAATCTCCTGGTTCCAGGATCCCAAGCAGAATCCAGAAAAACCCTTGCTTCCTGAAATCTCTCAGCCCCCCTGACTGAGAGTCCTGGGTAATCATAACACCCAGTTGTACCGTGGGATTGCCACACAATACTACAATATTTAAAATAAACTTACAGTCAAGGTAGACAAACAAGGGAATGATATAGTTTTATTTTTCTGGAATTCTGTTGAACATATTAAGGAAGACCAGAACTTTGGAAGCTATGCCCAAAAAGGCAGTCCGAGGATAAAGAACTAATCACCTTTATTGTCTGTGGACTCCTTGCAGCTAATCTTTTCCAATGCCATCTCTGTGTGCAGGTGGCCATTTTGTTAGAGGCAGGGCTGTGGTTCCTCATTCCAGAGTTGCCCCCATAATGCCCAGTGATCTAAAAACTGGTGGGGGAATATTTAAGAAACAGGAAATGTGCAGAAAGCATAAATCCACAGAATTAATTGATTAAAAACAGGGAGATGCACACAATTCAGATTATTTTCAGCAAGCAGCGCAGTAGTGGCATCACTAAATCTCACTCCAAATCTTGTGAGACTAGCAGTCACAGACAGCAGTGCCACTCACGCAACAAAAAGGCACAAGAGAACCTATGCAAATTCACATACCTGGAAGTACACTGCTAAGTTTCAGGAGGTTTTTGGGTACTGCTTAGGCAAAAGAAAAAAATATACACACTATATATTTTTAGAGTACATTCACACCGAAATGTGTGCATTGGTTGTAACTCAATGCAAGTGCATTTACTTGTGTTGGTATAGTACATTGACATGCGTTGCATTATGTTGTGTTTTTTTTGGGTGGGTTTGTTTGATTTTTACACTAAGCTATATAAGGGATTGGTTCTGCCTTGGGTTGATGTCTGTTGCGTTGTGTTGACACGTGTTAAACACGCACTATTTTGCGTTGTATTGCGATAAAAAAGTAGAGCCTGCCCTACTTTTTTTAGTGGAGGGCAGTGCACATCAATGCAATGCTCTGGTGTGACCTGCTCCCATTCACTTTCTGTCTGACATGAAAAATGAAACGACCCTCCTTGCAATGGCATCCATTGAAAAACGGAAGCCTATGTATCTGCTGTAAATGGGGCCTTAAAGGAGAACTATGAGGTGAGTGTTTTTCACTTACCTCATAGTTCTAGCCAACCTGTGACAATGAGACTGTCACAGCTACAGCTCGCGGTATACTGAGCCTAGGGTGACGGGAGGACGCTAGTTTGTGTCCTCCCGTTACCCTAAGGAGAACTATGGGGAAAAGCCTTAACCCCATAGTTCTCCTTTAATCTCAAATATCGTGTATAAAGAACTTCAACAGACCACCCCTCAAAACTAATGATAACCGAGTAAAAACTCACACAAATCATAATGATAATCCGTTTGAGTATGAATATTTACTTGATTATGATTAGCTTTAATGAGAGTTTGATTAAAACCCTTTATGCAGGTTTTTTTTACATTAAAAGTGTACTGCATAGACACAAATAACTTTTTTAAATGTTCCTTGTAACATAGCATATGATAAGTATATGCACAGAAAAAAGTAATGTTTATTGTCTTCAATTGTCTTTCTGATATCCATGATATGTTAAATGCTAATTCCACAAGGAATACTGTGGAAAGTTATTGTGGATAGACTTTCTCTGAATAGCTTGGCTTAGGTTTTCGTTTTATTAAATTTGAATTTATTAATTTTTTTCTCTTGCCAACCACCAATTCTAGCCTCCAGAAAAAGAAGGTGGTCTTCCTAGGCAGGTGGGTAACAAGACGGAGTGTTCTCTGCTGGGATTTGTGTTGGACCTAAAGCAAGATTACCAAGCTGTACGCAATGAGATACCAGAGGAGAAGCTCTACAAGGTTTATACATTCAATTCAGTGCGCAAATCCATGAGCACTGTAGTTGGCGATCTTGGAGGAGGATTCCGTATGTACAGTAAAGGCGCCTCAGAAATCATTATGCGCAAGTAAGAACTGCAAGGAATAATTTTAAAACATTGTAGAATATTTTAAAGTAAATAAATTAGGGCTGTTACTGATTAAAAAAATTTCGATTAATCGAACACGAAAATTTTAATCGATTAATTTCGATTAATCTGGATTAGTGCTGGATTAGTGTGATCCTAGTTCATTTTATTACATCATTGCTGTGCTGTATGTGTATAGGCCAATGCCTTGGCTGGCGCTCGTGCAGAACAAGTTTCTCCTCTTAGTTGTAACGAAACCGGAAGTCAGTCGGTCGCAGAACTCGATATGTGTCGACAGATCGATCGAAAGTTCGAACTTATCGAGTTCTGGGACCGCTTTCGTTACAACTAAGGTTTGCACAAAAAAGTTCTTCTGCATGTGCGCCTTCCGCGGCATTGCTCTATACACACACACCACAGCAATGAAGTAATAAAATGAACTAGGATCACAGTAATCCAGCACGTTATTCATCTGAGTTGCCCCACTCAAGCGGCGGCCATATTGAGTGGGGCACCTGAGATAAATAGCGTGCTGGATTACTGTGATACTAGTTCATTTTATTACTTTATTGCTGTGGTCTATGTGTTTTGGGCAATGCCGCGGCTGGCGCTCGTGCAGAAGAACTTTCTTGGGCAAACCTCGTAGTTCTAAGGAAACCGGAAGTCAGGCGGTCCCAGAACTCGATAAGTTGGGACTATCGATAGAACACCGGCCCAAACCTCATAATGAAGGACTTAATTGACCTTTCTGCATGACATTTTAATAACTTTTGTGCAGAGAATTTTCTAGGTGATGGGTAAATATGCTAAACAAGCCATTTATAAATAAGAAGTGCAGTTGCAGTAAAATATATTTTCTAATACAAACCAGCTTTCAATAGGAACAATGCTGTTGTATACACTAAAGACTAATTTCCGTTTTGCCTTGACACAGAATTATAAGCACCTAGATCACAATATCTCACCAGTGCGATAAAAAAGTGCATCATAAGTACAAAGTTATTGAACAAAACAGAACTGTAGCAATTATATTATCCGGTAGATCTGACACTATGTTGGCTTTTTTCAATAAAGCAATGAGGTTGAGATAAACAGCCTTAGTTCCCTAACCTGTCATAGATTACTATACGTTCAAAAACGGACTCCTCCCCGCTTCCCTTCGTTAGCCGACGGAGCCACTTTGGGAAGGGGGGGAGGTATCTGGTGACGTTGATATCCGTGACATCACCGGATCTTATATATATATTTATTTACAAATATTAATCTTATTACATTATACATATATTATTTACATATATCAATACTTGCTGATACCAGTTACCGATGCTTTTTCGTAAAGTGACATTTTTCTAAAACACCACAGACTGATGATTTTAGGGCACTTTCTCACCAGGGCTAAATATAGATGTCCCCACAGCAGAACAAATGTCCCTAAGGCAGAATAATATTTTGCTTTGGGGACATGTATTCTGCTTTGGGGACATGTATTCTGAGAATGCTGGGCCCTGGCCTCCTCCATCGGCAGACCGTCTCCTTTGGCCCACCATCGGCAGACCATCTGCGCTGCTGGGCCCCCCACCTCCATCCTTTCTACTGCCTCTTGGCTCAGTCCTCAGTGGGCAGCAAGACTCCCCAGCTTTGAGCCCTGCGGCAGCTGCTTCGGCTGCACCGACGGTAGTTCCGCTTCAGGGGCTGTCCATGGCTGTGCCTGCTCCGGGAAGGAGGAGGACACCAGCGCGGGACCTCAGCAGCTGCTGTGATTTAAAAATGTAAAGGGCTGGTATCAGCCTTAAGAATCAGGGCATTTTCACAAGATGCTAGTATCAGTACATCCCTAATAAATATATATAAATATATAATATACACACACACACACATATGTAAAAAAAATACATCTTCTAAATTGAACAGGGAAACAATAAATCTGCATTCAAATAGTGCCTATTGATGTGTATGGTGCCGTCATGCCAAGAATAAAGGAGCTCTCTAAGTCCCTTAGGAAGAAGGTTTTGAATGCCTATATGTCTGGGATATAAAGGGATATAAAAAGATAACCAAATATTTAAAATCAATCAGTGTATTAAAAAAAAAAAACTATAAGTATAAGGTGTAGATTTCATGACTGTATATTTCAAATGACTGCTAATTTGTCCACGACTGACCAGTTCAGAAAATCCAGCCCAAGAACTGACCATTTGATGCTAAAAGAAGTCTTCAAGAACCCCAAAATTCAAAAGCAGAGTATGCAGAGAACTCTTGCAATAGGTGATTTCCACTATCAGTAAAAGATCAGTAATCAGTAAAAGATTGTGCCAATTGTACCTGGATGGGAGGTGTGCCAGGAAAAGCCCTTTGCTGCCCATAAAAGAGCATTAGAAAAATGTGCTGTGGACAGGTGAATCAAATGAATAAATCAACAGTAAACTTAATCCTCCTGTCCCATCGAACTCCTGACCGGACAAAAACCCAAATCCAACTGGGTGGGTGTGGTGGTGACAACGGATGCCTCCGTGAAATGTAGATAGATTAAAGTAGTCACTCGCACTCCATGATATTAAAGTCAATGCTGTTTATTGACTGAGATAACACACATCTCCTTAGCTGCTAAGGAGATGTGTGTTATCTCAGTCAATAAACAGCATTGACTTTAATATCACGGAGTGCGAGTGACTACTTTAATCTATGTAAATCAACAGTAACACTCAATATGTTTAGTGCAGACTGAAGACAGAAATTCAGAAGAAGGACTTGAAACCAACTGTACAGCATGGTGGTTGAAATGTTATGGTTTGGGGTTGCTTTGCTGCCTCAGGGCCTGGCATCTTGCAGTCATCGAGTCAACTACATCACAACTGTACACGATTATAACTATTGATATTTTTGCTAAATTAAAGAGGAACTCCAGAGGGCACTCCCACTGCAAGGGTTATTTTTTTCTTGTGTATGTCTTTTTGAATGAAGATCTAATGTCTTTTAAAATGTCAGCAATCAATTTCCAAGGGTATATTGTGTGTGTGTATGCGTATGGTTGTGTGTGTGTGTGTATGTATATATATATATATAATTTATTTATTTATTTTTCACACATAAAACACTTGCAAGGACAGACTTCAGGTAATGAAGGTAACTAGATCAGGTAATGATTTTGGGTGGAAAGTAATTAAGGAAATGGCTTTATGTGCAACCCCATTGTCTTAGGTGTGAATTCTTAACACTCAAAATTTGTTCTCTTAATATTCTATAGTTTGAACTCGATGGACTTTTGTCTTTTTTCAACCTGACTAACTATGTAACACTGTACATTGTTATGATGCAAAGAATACATAGTGAGAAATCTACACAGGTGGCTCCTAGATTAGAGGTCACATCACACAACAGGTTCCATAACCCTCACACCCCTAAATACTTTACTTTAGAGTAGGGTTAGTGAATTTAAAATTCAAGGAGGTCCAGTAAGCAAAATTTTCATCGAGCGGAGGTCCGAAACGCGGTCTGGACAGAACAGTCACTCAGTCTGTTTCTGCACTTCGGTCCACCATTTTTGGCTGCTTTCACACCAGTGTGTTTTCCCAGACACAGTGCTGATGCATCGAACCCGATGCATCCCACTTTAACATTTTTTGTTAGAACTTTATTGAAATATCACAAGTGGGGGTCATGGCCGGTGGCTGAAGCGGATAACCGCACACTAACAGAGCTCCGACGCTAGTACAGGCTGAGGCACTAATGATTGCGCACCATATTTATTTTACCAATTGCTCACCAGCTCCACTTCTTCATGCCGCCGCTTGCCTCCATTGATGGGCAAGAGGAAAAACAAAGAGGGCCCGAGTAAACAGATTTTTTCGCCACGGCCGGATCACCACATGGCCAAGGTTGCGCCAGCACATCAGGCAGCTCTTTACCTTTGGCTACAATGTCGGAACGCACAATTTTGACAGAGGCTGCTCAGGACACATTGAGCACCAATTTGCACTCACAGAATTGTGTCCACACCAATGGAGAACCCAGTCAAGTCTAAGAAGAAGAAAGCTTCACCAATTTCACCTGGTAAGAAACCCTCATGCGATTTGTCTGATGAAGACATTGGAGACCCTGTTGATCCTATAGATAATTTCCCCACTTCTGATCAGCCTTTAGCCGACACTACCCACAAAGATATGCTGGTCCACCAGTGCAGCTCTCTAAACAAAGATATGTCTTCTCTTATCAATTTAGAGATGGGTGAACGAGTCAACCACGTGGTAAACAAAATCGGGGAATACGCTGATGCATACAATGATTTAGTGGATGCCCACTCTGATATAACTAAGGATGTACAAGCTCTTCCCTTAAGATTGGCTAATATAGAGGCTAGATCCCATCTTAACAATGTTAAATTTCGGGACATTGGTGAAAATATGCCACCATTGGATATGAGAAATTAAATACAGCAATTCATTAAAATTCTTCTGCCTTCTCGTCCTGATTTTGAAACCATTGTGCATAGGGCCCACTGCCTACCCAAACCTTCTCATTTCTACCATGTCAAGGAAAGCCTTATGTTCACTGTGAGGACTGTGTCTTTATTTCCTGACCCTTATTCTGAAATTACCTTATTCAGGGATTTATCTCAAGTGACTCTATAATCCAGGAAGAAGTTACTACTTCTCACGAAGACACTCCACAATCACCAAAAACCTCATCTATGGGCCATCCGACTAAGCTATTGATCAATAAAAATGAGAAGCTTCACACTATTTCAACATTGGAAGACGGCATCTTGCTTCTCAAGAGATAGGGAATTCTTCTTGATAACTTACCTCTGGAGCGCTCCACTGATCAAAAAAAAAAAAGTCTCCTACTTGAATTCATCTATTCCCCATCTATTGTCTTAATTTTCCTACAGTGCGCTCGCTGAAGCGATGCTTAATTTTATGCCTCCGACTATCTTTATTTTTTAATTTTTTTTTCTATGACGTTGTTGTAAATGTTATTATACCTTTTCCTTAGTTTGTCTCTGGACCAGCATGTACTTCATATAATGACCCATATTTATTGTCAAGTCTGCAAATAATCTTTTACCGGAACTCTCAAACTCTTGCATTCCCTGGTTCTTGTACTATGTTTTTTTGTTATGATGACATTTCTCATGGTTCTGTCTACTGCTGGTGGTTTTCTGTTTATGGGTCAAGGCTACCGTTATCATACCAATACATTTGCACTATGGGGCTTAAAGTTCTCTCTATTAATATTAAAGGACTTTACAGTCCTTTTAAGCATCTCCAACTCTGGGCCGATGTTAGTAGGCATTTTAGCCATATAGTATGTGTCTAGGAAACACATTTTAAATCTGACGATCATTTTAGTCAAGTCCTTTTCTCACATTTTTTTTTCCAAACGCTCCTAAAACGAAACAAAGTGTTTTTTATTAGAATCCATGATACTCTAGCATTTAAACTCCATGATTCTATGATTGATTCCAATGGTAGGTTTATTGTACTTGTGTGTTAATTGAAGTCCTCATGGTATAAGCTTCTGAGTCTTAATGCTCCAATTGCCAAGCAACTTCCTTTTCTTAAAGGCCTCCTTAACAAAATACGGAACATTCAGAATGGTTCTTTATTATTGTGTGGCGTTTCAATTTGGCTCCTGCCCTTCTTTAGATTGTTCTTCTTCAAAAAGATCCTCTAGACCTAATATTACTAAGTTTTTACACAAACAAGATTTATATGATGTCTGGAGATGTTTATACCCTACAGATAAAGATTTTACTTTCTATTCTGCCCCACATAAATCAAACACCAGGATATAACTTTTCCTTATTGATGAATGGTCCTAGCAACGTGTTGCAAACTCCAAAATACATATGACATGGTCTGACCATGCACCTATTACTCTTCAACTTGAGGAAAAACATACTTTTAATAAATCCTCACCTTGCGCACTTTACATTTTGGTGCTCCCATAAAGCATTATAACTCATTGCTAGCTAAATCAAAATGCTTAAATCTAAACATAAAGGTTCCCCTGATTTATCCACTGTTACGGAGCTGCTACAAGTTCGCCAAGACCTTTGGTTATTATTGATTTCTGAATACGATTACAAAATGGTCAAACTTAATACCAATTATTACTACAAAGGAAATAAAGCTAGCAAATTATTAGCTGCCAAACTTAAACAGAGGCAATCACAACTGAAAAATCCTCTTTTATATCACCCCTATACAAAGAAGCCTCCACATAATCCCCAAGATATTGTGCATGTGATTGGTGATTATTATAAATCCCTCTATAATTTACGTGAAGATTCCTTCAATCCACAACCCTCTATTCATTCTATTACTAATCTCCTTGAATCTATACAATTGCCTAAAGTGTGTCCTGAGATCCTTGAAAGTGTATCTGCTCCAGTCTCTCTTTTAGAAGTTATATCAGTTATCAATGCACTACCGCTTAATAGATCTCCAGGAGCCGATGGCTTCTCCTCAGAATACTATAAACAGTTTTTTGTATTTATGAAAATAGGCCAGGATCTGTAATTAAGGAGATTCCCAACTTATTTTCACAAATCAACTAATAACTCGAGTTCTTTATTTGCGCTAACTTGAAGACAAAATAAAAACCAATAATGTGCAAAAATATATACATTAACTAAAATCAGTGCAAAATAATCTTCAAAATTAGGAATTAGGAATATGGATTAAAAATTACAATAATTTGATCAAGATAAAAATAAAATAAAACCACAGGATATTCTTTCAAATATTAAAGAAACAAAACTAAGTAACTCTTGGAATGTAATTAGTAACTTCTCAGTAACTAAGCAAAATGTGACAAAATAATGTGCAGATTCAACACGCAACCTCTCCCAGCCAAACAGATGTTCAAAAGCTCAAATTTCTACTGCGCATGATCTAACTCATAATTAGAGGTGCACCGAAATGGAAATTTTAGAACCAAAACTAAACCAAAATAAAAAAAGTCAGGCCGAAACCGACACCGAAAATTTTTGTAATTTTTTTTTTCTTAAATATTTTATTTTTTATAAACTTTTTAATTTCTGTGACACGCTGTCACAGGAGGCTGATCGAGCGGTGTAGAGAGGAGAGCCCAGCCTCCTGTGACAGCGATGTCTCCGCCCCCACACCGCTCTGCCGGACTGTGATAGGCGGCTGAGAGGTGTGGGAGGAGAGATGCCGGCCGCTCACAGCGCTCTCGTCCTGCAGCGCTCGTCCGGCTGTCACTTTCTTTTCTCCCCGCTGGAACAGCGGCCTGCGGGGAGAAAAGAAACCAAGGATGCGCCGATGTATCGGCCGAAACATGGCTCTTTCGGCATTATGCCAAAAGTGCCATTTTCGGCCAATATGTTTCAGCACTGATATATCGGTGCATCCCTACTCATAATACTATGTACCTGACTGGCTAATCAGCCAAGAATCTATTTAAGGTAAAGACAAACTTCAAAAAAGTTATTTTATTTTTATGTATATATCACAGCTCGACCATTGACTAAAAAATTTGCATCAAGGAGACTCCATAAATATTTCTCCCAAGATTGAAAGGGAGGCAATTTTTACTGCAGCTAAAATTACTCCCATTCAATCCTGATGCTAAAAATGATCAAATGGTTTAGTTAGATATACACTATATTGCCAAAAGTATTGGGACACCCGTCCAAATCATTGGATTCAGGTGTTCCGTGAAATTTCCTTGCTACTAAATATTCCACGGTCAACTGTTAGTGGTAATATAACAAAGTGGAAGAAACTGGGAACAACAGCAACTCAACGAATCGCGCTTCTCTGTCTGGCAAACTGATGGACGTGTCTGGGTTTGGTGGTTGCCAAGAGAACGGTACTTGCCTGACTGCAATATGCCAAGTGTAAAGTTGGTGGAGGGGGGATTATGGTGTGGGGTTGTTTTTCAGGTGTTGAGCTTGGCCCCTTAGTTCCAGGGAAGGAAACTCTTAAGGCATCAGCATATCAAGACATTTTGTACAATTTCATGCTCCCAACTTTGTGGGAACAGTTTGGGACATGGATGAGTGAGTTTGGGGTGGAGAAACTTGCCTGGCCTGCACAGAGCCCTGACCTCAACCCGATAGAACACCTTTGGGATGAATTATAGCGGAGACTGCGAGCCAGGCCTTCTTGTCCAACATCAGTACTTGACCTCACAAATACGCTTCTGGAAGAATGGTCAAACGTTCCCATAGACACACTCCTAAACCTTGTGGACAGTCTTCTCAGAAGAGTTGAAGCTGTTATAGCTGCAAAGGGTGGGCCAACTTAATATTGAACCCTATGGACTAAGGCCTTGGATGCCATTAAAGTTCATGTGCGGCAGGAATCCCAATACTTTTAATAATATAGTGGTATTTGTATATATACTGCATTTATTATCTATCTATTCCCCTTCCCAACTGCCATTATCATATTTTTCACAGAAATGTTAAACTTAAAACACAAAGTTTAATTTCTGAAGCAAAAACAGGCTGTTTATTCTAGTATAAAATGAAACATTGTCAGGGCATACTGCCACAAAACAAAAAGGTCATACATGTAAACATATCTTCTGCTTCGCTGTACTCTTACATATTTGTTTATATGATAAGTCCCTTTTTCCAGGTAGTCCCTCCTTGGAAAACTGCAGCAGTCTAGCAACAGTCTAACATTGGCAACATCAGCAATCCGCTTTACAGCTCACTCTGGCTGTGTGAGCTAACGCACCACAGCTCCAGCTTGGTCCACCTGAGCTTAATTGTCAGGCCTGTCTGGGGAAACAGAAACAAGGCCCATGGAATTTGGAATCCACCACACCCTGAAACGTGTAGCCACATACCTCCCATCATGCACTTTCCTGTCCAGTGTTACAGCATTTAGCAGACAAAAACTTGAAATTCTGCAGTGCTAGGAAGGACCAGTTGACTCTGTCATGTCCCTCTTTATTGTGGGCCATGCACTTGAGAGGTGCATAGTCTGTAATGAGCCTGATTTCTAAGAGCTCACTTGATGACAAAACACTCTTTCTCCAAAATTGAATATTTACATTCCCTAGAGGTCAGGTTTCTGCTAAGGGAGTTGGAATTGCTCCCTGGAGTTCTTCGCTACTGCGTCAATGGTCTTCTAATACATTGTGTCAGCTGTGTAGGTTAGGATTACTTTCGGTCCAAATGCATATTCTCTTATGGCTTAGATGCTAGTCCTCGGATCCGGCATGTAAAAAGTGATTGGAGAGAATTGCTTTCGCAGGAGAACAACTTTTCAGTAATGGTTATCAGCTGAGTGCTTGTAAATAATTGAGGACATAGTATGTTACCTGTGTCCTCAATTATGAATGAACAGAAAGTGCTCTACATCACTTCCTGTTCATTCATTGTTGTCGTAGTAACTCATACTATAACCACCGTTTAGTAATAAACAGGAGCACTCAGTGTAGAGACTTCCTGTTCATTCATAACAGGGGCTGGAGAAAAAGAGATTGAGGACTCTGTGTCCTCAATCTTTTTTTTTATTTCAAAAGGGAAGTATCAGGTGGCTTTTTAGACCCCTGATATTTCTCCAGAGCCCCTTACAGTAAAGTATAAAAATACATTTTTTCGGCATGACAAACTTTTTTTTTTTTCCGTTTTTAGTTCTGAAAATTCATTTTCAGTGCACCAAGTTTTTATCCCAAACGGTTTACAGTTCCCAAACCGAATGGTGACATATATCCCATTCTGCACCTAAAAAGTGTTAAACAAGATTCTTAGGGTTGTACTGGTGACTCCATGGGATCAGTTTTCCCTGATTTATGCGTTGTGTCCTTCCTTCGCAGGGTTAGAATGGAGGGTATTCTGATGGCAGGCAGTTGGCCCAGGAGGGTATGGTACTCCGATGTCCTTCGCTTGTCAGCAGACACTCCATGACGACTTCCTGATTGCCTGGACCTACTGTCACAAGGGTATTCAATCCTACTTGGTGACATAACTATTGAAGCCCAGGTCTTGAGGGATAGTGGCCCATCAGATGTGGTTCTCTAACATGCAGATTCCTTTCTTTGATGTGTTATCTTACCTTTTGATTTAACCATGCAGGCTTAGCTCTCGATCTTTTATTTTTGTTACCCATGGTATGCACTTGTTAATAGCATTGTGTAATGTATTCCTAAAACAATCCCACTTCTCGTCAGTGTTCATTGTTAGAAATAATTTGTCCCATTTAGTGTCATACACTAGATGACGCAGCTTATCGAAGTTTGCCTTTTTTTAAATTTAGTGTTCTTGTCAAACCAACACACTTCTCTTTTCTGTACCCAACATTAAAACTAATCTCCCTGTGATCTCTTTTACCCAGTGTATCCCTAATTGCTATGTCTGCAACTCGGTCCACATTATTTGTGATTAATAGATCTAGAATTGCATTCTTCCTGGTTGGGACCTCAACCATCTGATCCATGAAATTGTCCCGCAACAGGTTTAGAATACAGCCAGCCTTTATAGAATGAGCGGTTCCATTTGCCCAATCAATGTCCGGATAATTAAAGTCACCCATTATAACAACATTTCTCTGCTTTCCAGCTATTTCTATTTGGGAATGCAGGTGAGCCTCCTCCTCTTCCCTTATGTTCAGGGGTTTATAACACACACGCACAATAAGTTTACTACTAGATATAGTCTTATCTAGTTCTAGCCACAAAGACTCAACACCATCACAACTCTGTTGTGAGGTCATCTTGTATGTGCACAGTTAGATTGTTTTAAAAAAAAAAAGCCTACCCCTCCCCCCTTCTGCCAACCCTGAGCCTCCTGAACAGGTTGTACTCTTGTACATTAGTTGCCCAGTCATGTGAGCTGTCTAGACAAGTTTCTGTTATTCCCACTATATCAAAGTTCTTTTGAAGTAGCATAAGTTCAAGCTTCTGTAATTTGTTGATAGGCTTCTAGCTTTCGTGTACATACATTATAGTTTGGTGCTAGTGATTTGAGTTTCATTATTGCTCATTCCTGAATCCCAACTAAATTCTTTATCTGAACTTGGTACTGTTGATACATTACTAATTAGATTGACTGGAGTGAGCCCTCTGTCCACCCTTGTATTGCAGCCCTCTATATTAAATGCCCATGTATTTACTTGCTCTCTGTTTATTTTCACAATTTTTATTAACTCCCGCATGTTTTAGCTTAAATGCTCCTCCAGTCCTTTAACCATTTTCTCCCCCAAAAGTGCTGCACCTTCCCCATTAAGATGCAGCCCATCTCTGCTATAGAGCCGGTAACCGACTGAGAAGTCAGCACAGATCTCCATGAAACCAAAGCCCTCTTTCCCACACCAGTTCCACAGCCACTTGTTCAGTTCTCTCAACTCCCTCTGCCTCTCTGGAGTGGCTCTTGGGACCGGTAGTATTTCAGAAAATACCAGCGTGGAGGTCCATTTCTTTAACCTAGCACCTAAGTCTTTCAACTCATTTTTTAGGACACTCCATCTGCCTCCAGTTTTGTAATTGGTGCCGATGACCAGCCCCATCCGATTACCTGTCCGAACGTTCCACAATGTGTCAAACACGGCCCCCGGTAAGCAACAGACTGTTCAACGCTCACGGTCCTGATGACAGATTACCCTGTCAGTGCATCTGATAATAGAGTCCCCCAACACCAATATCTGTCTCTTATGTCCATCCATCCTGCTCCCATCCTTACTGGAGCAGTCACTCCCCCCTCGTATAGGGTAAGCGTCTCACTCCAGCAATGCCACCCCTGAACTAATATCCTCAATGTCCTGCAACCTGGCATATTTATTGGGGTTTATCAATTCAGGGTTTAACCTCTCTTGCACTCTACCCTGCCTTCTAATGGTAACCCAGTTACACACCTTGGAATCCTGCTCCTCCATACCCCCCTCCTCTATCCCACCCTCTACCAGAACCTGATGAGTCAGATCCAGACTCTTTTCCATGTTTATGCTCCGCAGTGTTGCCAGTTTATTGTTTTGGATCCAGACTCCATTCTAGTGGGTCATGCTCACAACTCAAAGCCATGAACAAACCGCCAATATCAGCTTCCCGCTTTACAATACAAACAATTCTGGTGGCTCAGCTGCCGTCAAATCACTTCTATGGGATGGTAAAGTACCCTCCCCCCTGCCTGACACCCCCTCCGTGTTTCTCGGGCTCCGCTGCCCCTCCTGCAGGCCCAGGACTAACATTTCCGGCGCCAGCGGTAGAGCAGTGAATATACATTCGCCTTTCTCCTCCCTGTTATATGGGACCGGGAGCGATACGGACTGCATTACTTCCGGTCCCTGTGCTGTCATTTCGCGGCTCCTGAAGCCGTTTGGATCCATTCATGCAGGATAATGGAAGTAGTGATGCATTTGTAGAGCTCACCCCTGAAGGAGACACTGGAATAAGTAGGTTCTTCTGTCCCAAACCAGAGAAACTCACATAGACAGGATCCACAGCACACCAACACACCTTGTGGGGTTTTGTAAAAGCTTTACTAAACAATGCTCTGTATTTGACCAACAAAGGGAATAAAGAACAGCAGCAAAGATAAACAGCATGTAACAAACACTCTTTCGGTGTCAGACACTCTACAGCCACAGCTGTCTAATGCAAATTACAGTGCTGAGCTATCTGAATAGATTCCCACTGACTCTAGATACTGGGTTACTAAATGGCTTAGTCCGAAATGTCCCCCAGCTCCCAGCAATACTTGCCAGTAGTAGTAGTTTAGGCTAGCCAATGTTGGGGCCCATACTGTGCCACAGATGCAATCAACTTTAATAAATGCAGGTGGCCAAAGGACTCAAAGGTGACTTGAATAGCATCTCCAGCGTTGGTCAGCGAAAAGGGGGTGTCCCCACCTTCCCCAGCCGACTTCCCTTGATCCCTGCAGTAGTCTGAAACACAGGGATGGCAGGTCTGTCTTCTGTAGCAGCCATGCAGTCTACTCTGGATTTGTTCTGCAGCATGAGGATGGCGATGTCCCAGCTGATATGGTGGTGCCAGGAACCATTAGTTCGGCCAGGCCGTGGTGTCCCCCCTGCACTGGATCAGTCAGTTCTCTCACGGGATGGATCCACAGAAATCAGTGCGGTTCACCACAGGGTCTATGCCTCTCCCTGTAGTAATGTCCAGCAGCTCAGAGCGGTGTATCCGGTTGCTCTGCAGCCTCTCTGCGGTTTGAGTGCGCTTAGCTCACTCCTCCTGCAGATCCCCAAAGCTTCCTGGGACTTGTAGTTTATTCTGTTCAATTTGATTCAGTCTATCCATGGCTCTGCACTAACATACCCACAAGGCCCTCACATGCTGCACAACACAATTTATCCTTCACAGGCAGAATACATTTAGTTTTTGTCAACTCCATAGGGGTTACACATGTACAGTATGTTGTCCCTTGGTCACAGATGTATGTATATGAACACATTTCACTGTTATACAAAATATATTAGTATTTATTTGTAAATACCTTGTATTTGTTTACAGAAATGAGACACACTGACTGCACGATCGAATCTCAGGAAGCAGATTTGAGTCTGCGAATCACGTCATGACCTCATGCCAAACATATCCTGGTCTTCAGTAGATACGCTTTTTCACTTTGCATACTGTATACGATATGGGGATATCCCAGCTATACAATCTTTGTATTTATTTTGGATCTGTAGGGATTTGGCGCGATGTGAATTGTGCAAACCAATATTAATATTCAGTGACCATAATTATCATGACTGTAACCGTGTGACATTGTTTTTTAACATTGGGTATGATTTTAATATTTTGTTAATTATGAATAAACTACAAGGCTTTTATCCCACATTGATGAAGTAATCTAAACATTCTCAGAATACTCAGGCACCTAAAACATCTTTTTATAATTGGACTTTCTAGACTTTTCTAATAATTGTGCAAGGGTTTGGTATCCCATGATCCTTATCTATGATGTGCATGATTTATATAACCTCTCACCTCAATAGTTAGATCCAGTAATTAAACTCCGGTCTCTACACGCTTGTTTCTCTACAGCGGGGAAAACTTTGGTACTGCCTCTATTTCAGCTACATCAATCATTAGGAACATCCCATAGTGATTTTCATATAAAATTTAAGTCTAATTAAAATAGATTTAAAAAATGGTCACTCACATGTATTTGTGTGCTAATACCTGCTCACACAGCATTGTGTTAAATGGACGTGTCCAAATTGGATTAATTATTCAACTAGAGAGCACTCCCATATCTTACAGATCTCCTTGCTTCACGTTCAGTGGTGACGTCATCTGAACTTCGCCATTCAATGCAATACCATGTACACCGGTATTAGTGCACAAATACAAGTGAGTGAGCTTTTTTAATCTATTTTAATACAGCTTAATTTTTTTATGTTCTCTGTTTGATGAGTGTCTTCCCTGACACTGCGTGTGTGTCTGCCCTGATGCTGAAAGTGTGTGTGTCGGTAAGAGGAAAAAATGCCCAATGTCTGTAGGGGCAAGTCTGTGGTCATCAGGAAAAAAAACTACCCAATGTCTGTGGACAGTGGGAGAGACAAATGCCTGGTGTCAGTAAGAGAAAACATTGCTTGACCTTGGAGGTCAGTGGGAGGAGACATGCCTGTGGTCAGTGTGAAGAAATAAAGCCTGGTGGGTCAGGGTAAGGAAAAGAAATGCCTTTTTTGTTCATCAGGAGGAAAAATTGTATGGCATTAGTGGGAGCCAAAAATGTCCTGGCAGTGGTAAATAAAAATGCCCAGTGTTGGTTGTAGTAAGGGGGAAAAACACCTGGCGTCGATTCGAGGAAAATAATTGCAGGGGTAGGTGGTTCTGAGGGTTTCTATATTGTGTAAATGTTTACATAGATGTGGCCTATCTAGCTTTGTGTTTTGAATTTTGCATAGGTAGGTATTCTCTGGACTAATTTAACAATAGTTGGCTAAATGTACCGTGTAATTTACCATAACCCAAAGCCAAATATTTACATTAGGTCGACTGTTTCAAGTTGCTTGGCTTTGTTGCAAGAAACAAACTGTTAGAATGCTGAATTAGCTGATTGACTGACTCTCTCTGCCTGAGAAGCCATTCAGTGACTTTGTCTCACACAGTGAAGAAGCAGAAGTCAGTTGCAGACTGGCATTTTTCAGTGCTCTAATTAGCTTCTTTATTCATGTAAAATGAATTGGCTGCCTTATTCCAACAGTCATTAATGCACAACATGTAAACCATGTATGTGATAACGAACTGCAAAGTTCTGCATCCCGCCTAAAAAATATACCAATTACCTTCTTGTTTTTTTTTTTGTGCCACAGATGTACAAAGATTTTGGATCACGAAGGGGAGGTGTGCCCATTTAAACCTAGAGATCGTGATGAGATGGTAAAGAAAGTGATCGAACCAATGGCATGTGAAGGACTGCGGACAATTTGCTTAGCATATTGTGAATTCCCAGCCGGGACAGAACCTGAATGGGATAATGAATCTGACATTTTGTCTAACCTTACTTGTATTGCTGTGGTGGGCATTGAAGACCCTGTTCGGCCAGAGGTAAACCTTTCTTTCTAGAATCTAATTAGTTCTCTCTCTTCCAACATATGTTCACTATAAGCTTAACATACTTTCTGTTTTACTTATTGCAAACAGAATGTTATTTCTCAGCTCCAGTGCCGAGTATTCCCTCTTTCATATTTGGCCCACTGTTTAATTTTTCTTTTAGGTTCCTGAGGCTATCCTGAAGTGCCAGCGAGCAGGGATCACAGTACGCATGGTAACTGGTGACAACATAAATACAGCTCGTGCCATTGCAACAAAGTGTAGCATCCTTCAACCTGGTGAAGACTTCTTGTGCCTTGAAGGCAAAGAGTTTAACACATTAATTCGAAATGAAAAAGGAGAGGTGAGCAAGAAAATATGTGCATATATGGAACTCTGTGTAATTTCTAATAATCTTTGTATTTCAGTTGTAAATTTAAACTAAGACCTGAAATTTAATATTAGGTGGCCAAGTAAGGAAGTTGCAGGACACCTATTGCTTTTGTTAAGATTATTATTATTATTATTATGTGACCAAGAAACTAAGTTGCAAAGACACCTATTGTTTTCGTTCTGATTATTATGAGTTGGCCAAGCAACGAAGTTGCATGGACACCTTTTTATTCTAATTATTTGGTGGCCAAGCAACGAAGTTTCAAGAGCACCTATCGTTTTCGTTCTGAATATTATTAGTTGGCCAAGCAATGCAGTTGCAAGGACACCTATTGTTTTTGTTAGGATTATTCTTAGGTGGCCAAGCAACGAAGTTGCAAGGACACCTATTGTTTTTGTTCTGATTATTAGGTGGCCAAGCAAGGAGGTTGCAAGAACACCTATTGTTTTTGTTCTGATTGTTATTATTTTTATTATTATTCTGCCGCTTTTTTTAAATGCCTGTAAGTGCAACCTTAGTCAAAAACTCATGAAACTTTGCACAATGGTAGAGCCCTATGCTCTGCAGAGCTTGGTTGCATTATAAAAGCCATAGGTCACATGATGTGGCAGCCATCTTGTTTTTTTGCCACAATGTTTGTGAGTTATTCAGAAACCTGCTTCTCCAGAACCGCTAAAGCTACAGATGTACAAATTGCTGTGTGAGGTTATGCTGTGCTCTAGTGTCACATGTGTTCATTTATTAGTCTATTGGTCACATGGTTTGGCAGCCATATTAGATTGTGCAATATTCTGCAAACAACTTAATCTCTGAAACCATATATCAGAATAATTCAAAACTTCGCACATATGTCCAGGGCAACCTCTTCTGCCACAGTTGTAAAAACAGAAGAAAAGAGAAGAAACTTTGACACTGAGCATTCCATGAGGTCGCCATCAGGTCTACTTCGGGATTGCCCCAAACGGCAAAAAGATAGATACTATGCTTCCATTCCCCATGACTGACAAAATGACGGCTCAGTGAGTCTGCCAAGGAATTCTGGGCCCCTGGTAGATATGCTGCTGTCAAGTCCAGAAGGTTGACCTGCGCCCACTGAAAAATCAATTTTGCAATTTGAAGAAGGAAAATACTTCTTGTGCCCCCTTGACTGGCTAAATTAGCTTTTACTGTTCTGTTGTCCAGAAGCATCTTCACTCGTTGGCCCGAGATGAGGGACCAGAAAAACTTCAGCGCCTTGAAGGCTGCCAACAACTCTTAATGATTGGATGCTCTCAAGGGAATCCAATTCCTACGCTCTTGCACCTGCATCCCCTGACAGTGCACCCCCTAACCCTGGATACTGGCATCTGAAGTAACCATGAAACAGTCTCCAGGGTTGAGGCACCTGCCCAGGGAGAGGTTCTCCCTGGAAGAACCACCAGGATGGTAGAATTCAGTGTACCCAGAAAACTCATGCAACATCTTTCCTCCAGCAAATTTCTTCTGCATGATCCGATGAGCCAATCTTTCAATGTGCATGATCTTGTTAACAAAATCCTGTTTTCTCGAGTGTTGAAAATAACTCCCAGGTAAGGAAGGACCGGGGTCGGCCTTAACAGGCTCTTTTGATAATTGATCAGCCAGCCAAAACGTTCTAGCGTTTTTAACACTCTGACCCCGTGGAGAGAAAAGGTGTTTCTTGATGGTGCAAGAACAAGAAGATCATCCAGATAATGGTGAAGACGAACTCCTTGAAGTCTTAGATAAGCAACCAGTGACACCAACACCTTTGTGAAGGTCATAGGGGACAGGGCTAGGCCAAATGGGAGACATTTGAACTGAAGACGTAGTCCCCGCACCGCATGCCAACTATTTTTGGTGATCTTTGGCTACCGGTATGTGCAGATATGCATCTGCAAGATCTATGGAAAGTAGCCTGTCGCGTTCTTGGACTGCTGATATCACTATCTGTAGAGAGACCATCCGAGAATGCAACACTCAAGAAAGTATTGAGGCGCTTCAGGTTCCGAAGCGGCCGAGAACTCACTGATGACTTGCGAACTAGGAATATGGGAGAGTAACTGCTCTTGAGTCCAGTAATTCTTCTATTTAAGATATGACACTTCTCTCACTGAACGGGCAAAGCAGTCTCCACAAAAATACTTCTGGGTGGGGAACGGTTGAATTCCAAACGATTTCCGCTGCGGGCAACTTTCTTCACCCAGACATCCTCATATAAGGTGCCTAACCAGCTGGAGAAGAAGCTGCTGAATCAGATCTCTGCTTCATCAGTTTCTTTGGGGTCCCTAGGTGACATTAGGGGTCTAATAGACCCTGGATGTCTCCACAAAGAGGACTTGTAACTGTGTGTCTGCTGTCATATAGGGGGCTTGTTAGTCCCCATGTAATGCCAATAGGGTTAAAGTAGAACTATGGGGTTAGGGCTTTTCCCCATAGTTCTCCCTAGGGTAAAGGGAGGACACAAACTAGTGTCCTCCCGCCTGAGGGTAGTGGGTGATGCACTGTGGGAATACCACAAAGCCAGTTCTGATGAGACTATCCAGCCTGCTTCTTTATTTATGATTCTTTATTTTATTTATGATTTATGATTCTTTAATTTTTATATTACTTTTTTTTTAACACAACTTTATTGCTATTACATGGGGGGCTAAGAAGCCCCCTATGGGATAGCTAATTTACATGACAGGTCCTCTTAATGGAGACATCAGGGGTCTCCAAGACCCTAAAGTCACCTAGGGACCCCCAGAGAAGCTGATGAGGCAGAGATCGGCTTCATCAGCTTCTCTAGCTGGAGAGTGACACTGAATGCAGGAAGTGATGTAATATACATCACTTCCTGCATTCGGGGACTGAGAGGAGATCAAAGGGAGTTCGTGTACTGAACTCCCTTTGATCTCCTGTCACAGAGCCGTGCCGGTCCCGGCCTTAGATATATAGATATATATAGATATCTATCTATATATAGTATATGTATATGTTTTCTAATGATTACTGGAGGTATTTTACTACTATTTTAAGAGAGTTTGTTATATGCCTAGTATATACAGGATAATAGGCTTAGAAGTGTTTATTGCACCTTGTAAAATCCAACCGATGTTTTGCCGTAACCGCATTTAAAGATATAAGGCCCACTCTTTAATATTTGCATATGATCCCAGTTTGTCTGAGAACTGCAGTAAGCAGCACAGTAGTGGCATCGCCAACTCTCACTCAAAATCTTTTGAGACTAGATTTCAAAAGCACATTTTCTACTCATAGCAACTACTCTTGTGGGCGTATCTTACTGTTTACACACTTGACTATCTCTTGCTGTTCTCTACCCGTATACATATATGCTTTTTCAGCCAGGATGCCTCTAATGTGGCCTTATTAATGTAACTGCTTATTCCAATCTCAGCCAATTTTTGGTTATAAACTAAGGTTTGTATGTCTAGCTCCGTCGTAGGCTAAGAAGTAGCATATATCAGAGGCTAGATGTAGCAGCTGTTCAGACAGTTTTAGAAGATACTTTAGCAGTATTCCCATCTCTTATAATGGTATTGTTCCCTGTGCTACTGCATATGTTGCACATGCATGAGGTCAGCTCAGACAGAGCAATGATAACTGTTATTGATCTAAATTAATGGTGTAAAACAGGGGTGCCCATTAGGTAGATCGCGATCTACCAGTTGATCGAAAAGCAAACACTGGTAGATCGCGATCAGCTCACTGACCTGAGCTCCCGCGGTGCTAGTGCGGCTGGATGTGTCAGACGCCGCAGACGGGAAGGAGAGAGAAGAGAGAGAAGAGACGGCCAAGAGAGAGGGCCAGTTCGCACCACAAAGTCTGCGTTCCACAGTGTTCGGCCTCTAGAATGCACAGAAACGCAAGCCGGCTTGAAGCATTTTTGCAGATCGCACTAGACCTGAATGCAGGCACTAATGTGCCTGTGTTCTGGGTGCATGCGATCGCTCTGCGGGCAGGGGGCGTGGCTGCCGTGCCATTGACTTCAATGCACCGCCATGCCCCTGAACGCAGGTGTTTTTTCATTGGTAGATCTCATTGAGCTCGTCATTTGAAAAGTAGATCTCCAGACGAAAAATTGTGGGCACCCCTGGTGTAAAACAAACTAGTACCTCTGACAGTACTGTTCTAACAAAGCAAGTTTCTCATAATATACCGTACTGTGCAAAAGTTTTAGGCAGATATGAAAACATGCTGCAAAGTAAGAATGATTTCAAAAATATATATTTTTATTTATTTTTATCGATTTACAAAATGCTGAGTGAGTGAACAGAAGAAAAATCTATATTTGGTTTGACTACCCTTTTGGATTCAAACCAGCATCAATTCTTACACTTACACAAAGTCAGGGATTTTGTAAGATTAGAGTCAGGTGTATTATACCAATTATATATATTATATATATATATACCCTCAGGGGGGCGGTCTTGCGATGATCGCAAGTACGATCTGCCTGTCCAAGATGGGCAGATCGTACGTTTTTTTTAAGTACTTTACAACCCTCGCAAGACAAAAGTCTTGCGAGGGTTGTAAAGTGTATGGGCACCTTAAGTCATTGCCTGAAACAGAAACAGCTGTGTAGGAGGCTTAAAGCCGGGTGAGAAACTGCCAAACTCTGCTACTAAGGTGATAGCAAGATACACCATAGCAAGATTGAGCACAGCAACAAGACACAAGGTAGTTATTCTGAATCAGCAAGGTCTCTCACAGGCAAAGATTTCAAAGCAGACTGGGATTTCAAGATATGCTGTTCAAGCTCTTTTGAAGAAGCAAAAAGAAACGTGCAACGTTGAGGACTGTAGATGCAGTGGTCGGCCAAGAAACTTAATGCAACCGATGAAAGACACCATCTACTGTCCGGTTGAAATCTGGACAGAAGTGGTCTTCATGGAAGAATTGCGGTTAAAAAGCTATACCTCCGATATGGGCTAAGTGACTCAACTATGCACGACAACATAGGAACTGGGGTGCAGAAAAATGGCAACAGGTGCTCTAAACTGATGAGTCCAAATTTCAAATATTTATCTGTAGCGGTAGGCAGTTTTTTCATGGAAGGGCTGGAGAGCGGTTCCATAATGAGTGTCTGCAGCAACAGTGAAGCATGGTGGAGGTTCCTTGCAGGTCTGGGGCTGCATTTCTGCAAATAGAGATGGCGATTTGGTCAGGATCAATGGTGTCCTCAATGCTGAGAAATACTAGCAAATATTTATGCACAGGGCTTGAAAAATCTGTTCGTCCTCTCGTCCGTGATGAGAGGATGCCGGAAGAGTAGCTTCCCAGCCAGCCGTTGTAATTAAACGGCTGGCTGGGAGCATTACATTCAAGCGATTCGGCGTCTCTAGAAAAGCCTGATCGCTTGTATTAGCAGCAGCTTTCGCTGCCGTTGCCAGTCCCAAGGTCCGCTGGGCCCGGTGTGGCCGGGACCGGCCCAGCTGCTCTGTGACGGGAGATCAGTATACGATCTCCCTCTTATCTCCCCTCCAGTCCCTGAATGCAGGAAGTGAAGTATATTACATCACTTCCGCATTCAGCTGTCATTCCTAGCTACAGAAGCTGGTGAGAAGCTGGTGAAGCAGATCTCTGCTTCGTCAGCTTCTCTGGGGGTCCCTAGGTGACATTAGGGGTCTTGGAGACCCCTGATGTCTCCATAAAAAAGACCTGTCATGTAAATTAGCTATCACATAGGGGGCTTTTTATCCCCCCATTGTGATAGCAATAAAATTAAGTGTAAAAAAAAAATTAAAGAAGCATAAAAAAACTAATTTTTTTAAAGTCCCCCAACATACACACGCAAGCATGCTTCGTGTGCCGCACATGTTACATATCAGCGCAAACATCGGAGAATTTTAGGGCCATTAATCACTGATAACTCTAAACTGATGAGCAGTAAAAGTGTTTAAAGCGTCACCTATGGCCAATTTTCGGTGTGGTCGTTTTTGGCGATTTTTGTTAACATAAATTGCAAGGCTATAGTCCAGTCATACTGACTGGTGAAATTTTTGACTGACTGGTGAGACACCCTAAAATTTTTCAAACCCTTTTTATGCATCATGCCATACCATCAGGGAGGCCTGTGATTGGCCCAAATTTATTCTGCAGTAGGACAACGACCCCAAACATACAGCCAATGTCATTAGGGGACCCCCATTCACATCGATTATATTGGAGATATTGTGCATATACCTTCCCTTCCCCGTTTTATCGTTAAACAATGTCATTAAGAACTATCTTCAGCATAAAGAAGAACAAGGAGTCCTGGAAGTGATGGTTTGGCCCCCACAGAGCCCCGATCTCAACATCATCGAGTCAGTCTGGGATTACATGAAGAGACAGAAGTATTTCAGGCAGCCTACATCCACAGAAGATCTGTGGTTAGTTCTCCAAGATGTTTTGAACAACCTACCTGCCGATTTCCTTCAAACACTGTGTGCTATTCTACGTAGAAGAATTGATGCACACAAAATTTTTATTTGGATTCTTCTTCTGTTTATGTACTTTCCATTTTGTTCATTGATAAGAATAAACTATTAACACTTTCATTTCTCAAAGCATTCTTACTTTACATCATTTTTTACACCTGCCCAAAACTTTTGCATAGTACTGTATATTAGAAACAACCCAAGTAGGTCGTAAACTTTGCAAAAAAAAGTTCTCTTCGCTGAATGCAGTGAAAATTCACTTTGCAAGAATACCCAATCACGAGCGAGGAAATTAAAGAAGAAAAAAACAAACCTTTTTTTTTTCACTTGCACGTGATTGGATGATGGAAGTAAGCAAAGCTTTACCTCATTCACTAAACTAAGGGAAAATTCCCCTGAAAAGGAAACAACCAATTTGCCTTTGAGAAATCAAATCCATAGTGTGTAAATTAAAACATTGTATCTCTTGCAACATGATTCCAGGTCTGTGTTGAAAAGAACCATAGTTGGTGTTTGTTAACAGTGTCACTAAGTGCTAACTGTCTGTAATATTGTTCTTAGGTAGAACAAGAGAAGTTGGACCAAGTGTGGCCAAGACTCCGGGTGCTGGCTAGATCATCCCCTACTGACAAACATACATTAGTAAAAGGTAATATTTCCTGGTTGATGACACTGTTTATTATGCATTGCTGTGTATAAATAAATGAAGCATATGTGATTCCCACTAACAGGAAGTAATAAAATTTCTTCCACTTTCTCTACATGTGTATTGAGAGGGGAATGTTTTGCACCCCTGCAACAGTTTTTTTTTGTGTGTAGTAGGAAGGGATGAGGATTTGCAATCTTCACATTTGGCATATGTATTATGTGTTGGTCAACTTCTCAACTGACCCCAAGTACACTAGAAGTGTAAAATGTGCCCAACACAGAACAGGTATCCTTCCTATCCACGGTTCTGCCTATACTGGCCGACTTTATGGAGGGCACTCTGGTTCTTGAGGGGGACTTTAACTTCGCCCTAGATCCCCTAGTAGACGTGTCCAGGGGCATGTCTCATTTATCATACACATGCCTACGCAGGCTCAAACAGGAGCTCTATTCGTTGTGCCTGACAAACACCTGGAGCTTCTTTAACCCTGGGCGCGACGACACTTACTTTTCCCCAGTTCACCATACTTATTCCAGACTAGACTACTTCTTTGTCCAACATAAAGACCTCCAGACACTGATATCGGCAGACATCGCTTCTATACTCACCTCCGACCACGCCCCCATCCATGTCACGCTAGACCTGGCAGGACCAAGATCTATTTGGTCCTCATGGAGAATGAATCCCTGCTCCAGGAACCTGGGTTTAGATCTTCCCTTGCCCAAGAAATCCGCTCCTTTTTTGCCACTAACGCCTCCCCCTCCACCCCTCTGCTGACTGTATGGGCAGCTCATAAATGTGTCATGAGGGGTATCCTTATGCGTCAGGAGGCGAAACTCAAACGTTCCCACCTAGCGGAAAGCACCCGCCTTTTCTCGCGCCTGCACCAGCTTGAGACACTGCATAAAAGCTCTCTTGCACAACAGACATACCAGGAATTGTTAAAGGTCAGGGAAGACCTCAACAACCTCCTTTTTACCAAGCTCAAACGGCGCCTCCTGCGAGGTAAGAGATCCATGTATGGATACTCTAACAAACTCAGCCGTCTCTTAGTTACGCTGTCAGAAACCCAGACAGTTTATCTCTTCTATCGTTTCCGCCTCAGGGGCTAAACTTTGCACCTCTCAGGCCATGGCCGGAGAGTTTTTTGCGGTTTTACCAAGAACTATATAATCTACACCCCTCTGGGGGACGAGACCCCCTCCCCGGGCTTGGCCACTGAGATGCAAACTTTCCTCTCACGATCAGGAATGCCAGTACTCTGTGCAGAGGCACAGTTGGCCATGGAGGCTCCCATCACGGTGGAAGAGCTTACATTGGGCCTACAGCAGGCACAGACAGGGAAGGCTCGGGGCCGGACGGTTATACTCTAACCCAGGGCTTAAAATTTCCACTCGCCTGGAAATTTGAGAGCAGAGCAGCTCCTGTCAGTTCTGGCTTCCTTCGGCCGGAGCTCTGACAGTTCTGAGCTCCAGCGAAGGAAAGAATGTCTGTGAGCAGCATCGATGCCTGGCTATCTGGGTGGCTCGGGGGAAGGGGTTGAGTGTATTATAATTTTGTGTTGGGGGTTAATAAGGGTGGGGGGGGATATTATTCTTTGTGTTGGGACAACTGGTGGAGAGTAAGGTTTTTGCCTGGCTAGTAGGTCTAGAATTTTAAGCCTTGCTCTAACCTATTATAAAACCTACTCTGAGATCCTTAACTCACATTTTGTAGCGGCCTTCAACACTATACTTTCTGGCGCAGTCGTGCCTGAGGACCTCCTCCGCTCTAACATCCCTCTGATCCTGAAACCAGACAAAGACCCCTCACAGTGTGGAGGTTACCGCCCGATTGCCCTTCTCAATGTGGATTTTAAATTGTTTTCCAAGATACTGGCCAAACGCTTGCTACCGGTCCTACTAATGCTCAAACATTATGACCAGGTGGGCTTTATCCCTGCGAGAGAGGCTAGAGACAGCGTCATCAGATGCAGAGAAGGCCTTCGACCGTGTTCGTTGGTCCTTCATGCATGCCGTTCTAGAACACATAGGGTTAGGCCCCAACATGCATCGGTGGATAACTGCGATATACTCTCGTCCCACTGCTGCGGTAAATGTTACCGAAACCCGCTCTGGATACTTCTCACTCAGTAACGGGACCAGACAGGGATGCCCTCTATCCCCCATCATATTTGTCCTCACCCTGGAACCACTCTTATGCACCGTGCGCTCTAGTCTGGATATCTCGGGCTTCAACAAACGTTCAGGAGAACACAAGGTGGCTGCCTTTGCAGATGACCTACTCTTTTTTCTGCCAGACCCCTTACAATCTCTTCCCCACCTGCTCCAGACCTTCGAATTATACGGTTACCTCTCTGATTTCAAGACAAATCTCTCTAAATCCGCGGCGATGGCCATTACCCTACCAGCAACTACGGTCTCCCTGCTTAAAGCTTGCTTCCAGTTCCATTGGGCAACAGCCCACATTAAATATTTGGGGACCATGCTGACGCCAGACCTCAATAATTTATACACTACCAACTATGCCCCCTTGCTTCTTCACATCAGCCAGGAACTCTCTCGCTGGAAAGGGCTATATCTGACCTGGTTTGGCAGATGTAACTCAATCAAGATGTCCATCCTCCCAAAAATATTGTACACGATGCAAGCCCTGCCCATTCACCTACCACCAGGGTTTTTCTATAAACTGCGTCGCCTGTTCACCACGTTTGTCTGGGCAGGGCACCACCCCCGGATCGGGAATTTGATACTTACGATGCAGAAGAAACACAGTGGGGTAGGTCTCCCTGACATCCATATGTACTACAGGGCTGTCCACCTTGCCAGGTTTGTGGACTGGACATGTAACCGAGAATGCAAACAATGGGTACGGATGGAGCTGGAGGATCACGGGACGCCCCTCGAGAGCCTGCCGTGGATTACAGCACCGCTCACCCTGGCCCTGATATCGCACCCCACTATAGGAGCTACTCTGAGAACAGCCCGGGAGACATTTAAAAACACGTCCGTCTCCCCATTCCCCTCCCCCATGGCCCCTGTGCTGGGAGATCCGGACTTCGGTCCTGGTATAGAGGGCACGCGCTTAAAGGGCTTATACACTGCAAATAAGTTTAGCTTATTAGATCTATTTGAGAATGGGCACTGGCTCCCCCAATCCTCCATTAGCGCATTAGTATCCCCTCCCCTTAGCCTTTGGACAGCTATGCAATTGCGGCACTTCCTAATGGCGATTCCCCACTCTGCGTTACCCACTCGGGCCCTAACGCCTTTTAAAACCTTGTGCCAACAAGGACAACAAGTAAGACATATGATCGCAACCCTATACGGGATGCTGATATCCCTCTACTGTCCTCCATTCTTGAAGAAATGGGAGGAGGAGTTGGGTCAGGTGAGCAACGGGCCAAAACCCTGTTGGCCACACACAAAGCCTCCATTGCCAACCAGACCCAAGAACAGGGATACAAGATTTTGTCCAGGTGGTACAGGGTCCCCACTCTCCTCCATAAGATCAACCCGCTAATGCCTTACACATGTTGGAGGTGTGAATCAGGGAGAGGATCGATGTCTCACATTTTTTGGTACTGCCCCAAGCTCAGACCCTTTTGGGATGCAGTCAGGGATACCATAAATCAACTCACCATGACCGACCTGGGTGACCATCCTGCAGCCTACCTACTACACGTCTGCCACATCCATTACCAAATACAAACGATCTCTCACTATACACTTGCTCTCTGCTGCCAAGGCTTGTATCCCTATGCTGTGGAGGCAAACCACACCTCCTACCAGGCGCACTTGGTTTGAGAGGGTCAATAACATCTACCGTATGGAAGATCTCACCTCGACTGTACACAACTCCGAAGAGCGCTTCTGCTCGACTTGGGGAGCATGGCTCCAATTCCGATACTCTGATTCTGATACCTATCTATGGCTCATGGCGGCCTAATCGTGTAGGCCGTGGCAGCTGCCCTGGGAAACCAGGTTACTATCTCTATGCTTCCTTTCCTCCCCCCCCCCCCCCCCGTTCTGTTAGGGACGTAGTTCCCTCATATGTTTACTTACTGCTAAAACGTTATAGGATAACCTCCCAGCGCTCTCCGGCTGAAGGAGTATACCTTAAAGTGAACAGGTAGAAGATGCACCACCCCACCACGACTGTTTATCTTGCTGTGATTATATATGCAGTGGAAGTGTTATTGTAACAAGATGGATAAGGATGACATTGGTGATGTTTGTATTACACTGCATATAAACCAAGCTCAATGGATATGTTGATCAACATGTGGATCAGATTCTACCCGCTAAAAACATTTTGGATGTGTGAGTATCATGCTCGCTGTACGAGCCCTGTGTGAATTGATAATGTTTTCTTTTCTTTTGCATTACGCTATGGGCAGTACGCCGCCCCCATTGTATGTAAACACATTTTGTGATGTTCACCAATAAAGAAAAAAAAAAAGAAGTGTAAAATGTATGTTCATTCTGTATTTTGAAGGAGGTTGTCTGCAGTGCATGAGAGTCATTAGACCCAAACATATATATGTCTGGCCCAGTGTGTCCCGTGTTTAAAAAAAATATTCTTTGTGTTCCTTTTTAGGCATTATTGACAGCACAGTGACGGAACGTAGACAGGTAGTAGCTGTAACAGGAGATGGAACAAATGATGGACCAGCATTAAAGAAAGCTGATGTGGGATTTGCAATGGTATATGTATTTCCTATCTTAAATAGAAGACTATAACTAACCCTTTTAAATATAATTCAAATCCTGGTACTGACAAAAACTTATTTTTTACAGGGTATAGCTGGAACAGATGTGGCAAAGGAAGCTTCAGACATTATCTTAACAGATGATAATTTCACCAGCATTGTGAAGGCTGTCATGTGGGGTCGCAATGTGTATGACAGCATTTCCAAATTTCTCCAATTCCAGCTGACTGTAAATGTGGTTGCAGTAATTGTGGCCTTTACTGGGGCCTGTATCACTCAGGTAATGGTTAACATTTGTAATATTTTCTATAGGCAGCCATAGATATAAGATAATCATTCCTTGCTCGAAATTGCATTTGGCTATGTTGGATCAATTTGAATGATTGTTGTTTCTTACACCTCTTTTAGAGTACAATATGGTGTTTGGCAAGTTTAGTAGGGTACAAGGGACAATTAACGGGATATATATATCACATTGCGTGAGTGGGAGGGTGTAGAAGGAACCACACAGGTGGAAAATGTATAACTGTTTAGTTAAGTGCAAGAGCCAAAAATGGAGAATGGATTTTTGAGAAAAAGCTAAAAAAGAGAGGGAATGTGCTAAAGTTTAGGTGGGGGTATGACACATTATTATGCCATCTTTTTTTTTTTTCTTTTTTTTTTTCTTTTTTTTTTTTTTTTAGCTTTTTTTGTTAGTTTGTTGCGAGCTCAGTTATTCATGCACGGTGGGATTCTTAATTTTCTCTGTCTTATTTTTTGACTGCCTTATGGGCAATATTTTTAATCACTTAATATTTGTTTATTTTGTGTTTTAACGTTTGGGGTTCTTCTTCTTTTTTTTCTTTTTCTTTTTTTATACAGAGATGTTAGTTTGAATCATGTAACTGTGATTATAATATTTTTCAATATATTATAGAGTATGTTATTTAAGATTTATTTATTTCATATATCACTAATACAATATACTTTGTTATGGTAGAATGCCCTGATTTGTATAGTACATAAGGCATTTATATTTCTTTTTGTCATTTCTTGATTGAGAGCTGTAAATATCTCTTTCCCCATCTATCCATTAGAGGGATACATGCCAGTGAGGAACATTTCTTAGGTAGAGACTGCAGTAAGCACTCTTGTCATGATTAACACAGCTATTTGCATTAGGAGTTCTCTTATTGGAAGTGTAACCTTTTTTGTTATATAAAGTAACACTAGTGTTATTTTAATTAGGATTATTCATAATTAGGGCTGGTAATGATTAAAATTTTCCTGTTCAATTAATCGAATTTTTTAAAAATCGATTAATCGACTAATTTCGATTAATTATAACGCACATACATGCGCCCTCTTGTTTCTCTCTTTGGTTTTCACATCCGATGCACTCATGAACCAGGAGACTTCCCCCAACCCCCAAGTAGCAGAACACCAGTGCCTGCGACCCTGGGATATAAGAATGAAGGCATGCTGGGACTTGCAGTTCAACTACAACCAGCATGCCTTCATTGCCCCTGTACACCTCTCCACATCACCCAGGGAACTACATGTCCCAGCATGCCCTTATGGTCTTTGTACACCGTCCCCCACATAAATCACCCAGGATACTACAAGTTCCAGCATGCAAGCCCACTGCAGTAGTTCCCTGCGTGATATGTGAGAGTTGTACAGGGACAGTGAGTGCATGCTGGGACTTGTAGTTCCCTGTATGATAGAAGGCTATTTTAATTACTTTCCTCATGAAAATACAATGCCATTATAGTACAGTAACTTTTGAACTCAACTATATTCTATTCAATGTTTCTATAATGACTTTGTATTACTAGTACTTTCATGAGGACAGTAATTAAAACAGCCTTCTATCATACAGGGAACTACAAGTCGCAGCTGAACTGCCGACTTGTAGTTTCCTAGTAGTACAATGACATTATAGAACATGGAATAGAATATAGTCAGTTTCAGCCATATTCTATTCCATGTTCTATAGCTTGAGCAGGGTGCTGTAAAAAAACATACCAGCGTGGGGGGACAGCGGCCGGGAACATCAAAGCGGGTCTCTGTATCCGGTGGCTGCTGCTGGGTCCTCGCAGCTGAGGTAACGAAGGGAAGGGAGAGGAGTCCGGTGACGTCACGGACATCGCCGTCAACAGACTCCTCCCTCCTTCCCTTCGTTACCCATCACGGACAACTACATCACCTGACTCCTCTCCCCTTCCCTTCATTAGCCGACAGAGCCACTCGGGGAGGGGGGGAGGAGTCCGGTGACGTCGATGTCCGTGACGTCACCGGATCTCCGACGGAAGCCGGCGGAGAGGTGAGTACTTTGATCGATCAAAATAATTTTGATCGATCAAAGAAATTAACGATTAATCGACGGATTAATCGTTAATTTACGCACCCCTATTCATAATAATATACTAGTGCTCATTTCCTCTGCAAGGGAGAGCAAGCACCAGCTTATTTATGTTATATACTGTATATTCTTGTGATAATATGACAAAATGATGGTCGAATTTCTTAACAGCTGGTTACCTCACACACAACAAATGTACATGCAGTTATTGTGGACATACAGCAATGCAAATTTTAGTTCCCTTCTTAAGGCATGTTTTATAGTTTTTTTGGGAGACACTGCTGTTACTAGATCGGCCAGAAACAAGCTGTTCATGCTGCCATTTACAGGAATAGGATGCTAGGTGTACAAAAAATAACAAAGGGAAAAGCTCCCTTTGGTGGCTGCACCCCAAAACTATCAGAGTGCCAGTTGTTTGCCCAGTGTACAAGAAATAAGGACCTGGTTCGCTATTGTCGCTATTGTTAAAGGACAAAGAATCCTGAGAATTCTTGGTTATACTACCACCTACATTAGTATTTGACACGAGAAGACAAAAAACTGTAGGTCGGCCCTACATTTTTTTAAACCCTCCTATAACCAGCATGGTTTTTGCTTGTGTCCTAAAGAGGATTGGTATCTTTCTCAACTCTGCTAAAGTCAAGACCATTTTCTTTGTGGAATTCTTTCATCTAAAACTGCTGGCTGATGCAAACTAGGCCTCACTAGTCTGGGGGGTTCCACCAATGCAGACATTGAATGCAGATATTTCCCAGGCAGCATGCTTTGAGAATCACACTGTGACATCCCTGCCAAATCCTGTTTTTGCAGGGTGGGGGCCTGTATGTTCTCTGGGTTTGGAGGGTATCCATAATGTGTGTAGTGCTCACTTTACACAGTTGGAATGGGGAGGGGGTTATAGTTTTAGCCACTGACCACCAATGCTGGAAGGGGTATTGTTCCAGCCAGTGACCTCCAATCCTGGGGGGGATTATAGTTCCATCCATTAACCAACAATATTGGTAGGGAACTTACAGTATTCTGTTTAGTGCCTGGGCCCATCAGCTGTTGGTTATGTGTTTAGATGAAGCACTTGTATATTAAGGAATGCTGAAATAAAGTTTTACTTGCTTAGAAGGACATTATATTAGAATACAGCATACAGGGAAAACTTCCTGTATATATCAGATAAAAGCATGCATATAGAAAACTAGCATAGACTAGATTTGCACTACAGCACCATTACAACTCTGAATGTAAGTAATACAAATCAGTATGCTGTTGTTCCACTCAAAAACACTGCTGGTGGGAGTTTATAGTTCCAGCCAGCCATTGACCACCAGTGCATGTTCTATTTTGTACATATTGCCTAATGTCATACTTTCTAACACTCCTATCCTAGACATACCGCTATCTGACTCCCCAGCACATACTGCCAGCTATCATACTCACTGCACTCTGTACATACTGCAGCAGTCCTCTCCTCCATATACTGGCCGGCAGATACCCTTTGCACTCCTCTACTGCACATGTTGGCTGCAGCCATAACCTCCATATACCTCCTTGGAGATACTAGCTGCTTTGAAACCCTAAGCCTTTCTTTTCTGCAGATACTTCTTTGTCAGACCCTCTTCACTTTTCTATTTTCATACTGGTCACTGCTATACCCTCCTCCCTCCTGCAGATATTGTTCACTGTCATAACCTTCACACCCTTCTCCTACACATCTTTCACTGACAACAAACTCCTAGAAGTAAGTCATCCACCAATTCCTGGGAAAGGGGGGGGTCCTTTCATTGACTACCAATGTCTGGAAAAGCAGATGGGAGTTATTCCACTGATCACTAATGCCTAGGAAGAGATGGGGTAATCTTCCTCCAGCTGATCACAAATGCCTACACAAATGTATATAACTTATAAAGCAGTGTTCAGTGCAACTCAAAGACAATATTGTGCTTAAATAGTACTAATAAATAAAAAAAGTCAAATGCAAACATGTGAACACAAAATTTCAGTAGAGTGCAGAATGTTTATTCAATTATTTCATACAAAAATGCTCTGGAGAAATCTCAAGGAAAAAAAGCATGATTTTCAATCTATAGTCCAGTGAAAAGCAGCATCAGGTAATTTCTAGACAAACAGTTTCTTCTGCCACCAGAGGTCTCCAGAATAGAAACATACTCACCAGACTGATGTGACCAGTTAACTAAATAACATGATCAAAAAGCCTACAGGTGCCCATACACTGTACGATTATCATACGATAATCGCGGGAAATCCTACAATCGTACAATCGCAAAGCGTATGGAAGGCGTGCAACCGTTTCTACTGTACGATCGCACGTTTTCCGTTGAACAAGCAGGCTGGAAAAACCGCCGAGAATCGTATGACTCTCGGCGGGTTAGTGGCGTGCTTTTTCGACAACTGCCGAACGGGCCGGTGTGCGCACGTGCACAATGCCCGCTCAGCATTGCATTCATCGGAAGCACGCCCCTCAGCGGGGCGGGCTTGCGATGATCGCAAGTACGATCTGTCTGTCCAAGATGGGCAGATTGTACGTTTTTTTAATTACTTTACAACCATCGCAAGACAAAAGTCTTGCGAGAGTTGTACAGTGTATGGCCACCTCTAGTCCACTCCTCCTTCTAGTACCTCTGGTAACATGCTCTGGGGCATATAATTTAATGTACAATAAAATCAGACATAAACAGAAGCAGCTCATAGGGTAACACCTTTTATTGATAATAGCATTATGCAAAAAGACATAAAAACACTCACAGCAGCATTGCCACACCCAACACTTACGATATGACAGCTTATGTTTGTGTGTACCTCTTTCTCCAATACAAGTTGAGGTCATCGTGTGTGGCTCTGCCCTATGTGTTTAGTCACTGATTGACTTTGTCAGGAGCGGTCAACACACAGCAACATCACCTTACTTATATACCACCATTTAACACAGTACATGTACATCACCTTCTTCAAACACTCCCATTAACCCCTTCACAGCTAAACCAGCTTCTTCCTCAACTTAGAGTGCAAATACATTATTTTATTATTACTGAATATATTTATATTACTAAAAGACAGTTTCCACCCTGAAAATGTTAATACAATCTACAAGTACAATCTATCCTTATCCTCTTTATTTCCTCTCCTCTTTACTTTTCTATTATTAAATATACTACCGTATATACTCGAGTATAAGCCGTCCCGAATATAAGCCGAGGTACCTAATTTTAGCCAAAAAAACTGGGAAAAAGTATTGACCCGAATATAAGCCGAGGGTGGGAAATGAGGCAGCTACTGGTAGATAGATACCATTAAAATACATTAATATTTATTTAAAAGAAAAATAACCTAGCTCTGTAAGTGGAAAAGGGGGTACAGGGCTACATATCATGTACTACGGATCATTTAACCCATTCATATTAGCAGAGGATAATTGTAAATCTATTGTTCAGTGCACTCTATATGTAGTATATAGTACATGTACATATAGAGTGCCTGCAACAATACATTTACAATGATCCTCTGCTAACATGAATGGGTTAAATGATCCATAGTACAGGGCTACATACAGATCATTTAATACATTCATGTTAGTATAATTGTAAATGTATTGTCTGCACTGTATTAGCAGTATATACTCTATATAGAGTATATACTGCTAATACAGTGCAGACAATACATTTACAATTATACTAACATGAATGTATTAAATGATCTGTATGTAGCCCTGTACTATGGATCATTTAACCCATTCATGTTAGCAGAGGATCATTGTAAATGTATTGTTGCAGGCACTCTATATGTACATGTACTATATACTACATATAGAGTGCACTGAACAATAGATTTACAATTATCCTCTGCTAATATGAATGGGTTAAATGATCCGTAGTACATGATATGTAGCCCTGTACCCCCTTTTCCACTTACAGAGCTAGGTTATTTTTCTTTTAAATAAATATTAATGTATTTTAATGGTATCTATCTACCAGTAGCTGCCTCATTTCCCACCCTCGGCTTATATTCGGGTCAATACTTTTTCCCAGTTTTTTTGGCTAAAATTAGGTACCTCGGCTTATATTCGGGACGGCTTATACTCGAGTATATACGGTACTTTGTAAAATGGAATTAAGAACTGATTAGACCACAGGTCTCCCACACAGTAGACACAAACACTATCCTTGTGCCATCCACAAAAATCTAGATGTTACCATTAGGGCACTATTTTTTGCACCCAAGCATTAGGAATGCAAGACCTTCAGACATCCAGAAGAGATGGGGACATACCTTTTTGCCAAGAGGGCTTCTCCTGCAGCGGTTGCAGCTGGGACCTGGCTCTGGTGCTCCACTACTGTCCTGAAATCATTAGTCGATATTGTTTTAGAAAAACTGTCACATGACAATAAACAAAAATGTATCAGTACTCGTACTTGTAAGTACTTGGGCAAGTATCAGTACTTGTACTCTCAAAACTGGTATCGATGCATCCCTTTATTTATAAAAACAAAATCATACATTAAAACAGAGATGTACAAATCCCTGGTGCTCCGTGTGCTCCTTACAAATGACAGCGGCCTCCTAACTTTTGCATTTTTCTCTAGTCTAGTATTGGAGCTCGAAAAGTATCTCTACATGTACTTGTACCGAGTACTGTACTTGGTATCGGTGCATACTACTTTCGATATCTTTTAGATGTGTTCTGTCTAATACTTTGAAAGGCTTGATTCTGGCCCAATCTGCTACAAAAAAATCATGTGTCACAGCAAAAAGTACCTAGAAAATAAGGTAAAATTAAAGTGCTGCTGCTGCTTTAGGTAAGCCAGGGAATATTTAAAAATTTAACAAATATTTTACACATACAAATGATGTGATGCCAGAATATGCTGTCGCTGACCCTGTCCTGGAGAATCACGCCGTTCCTTAACACCGCATATAGCTTAAAGATATCTTGCAAGCATGTAATTGAAGAATTGGTGTTTTCCCCATATCGCCCTCAAATCATGTAAAGTAGAGGGACCTTTTCCTTTTAAAATTCTTTAATTTTTTTTAAAGATGATAGACAAATAGCTAAAAGGAATAAACTCAATGCTCACATTTTTTTCAAATGTTTAAAATATAACTTTAAAAAAATCCAGTTTTATACATTGCAAGGATTTTAGCAAATGTAATTCAGCTATTTTTTTGACATTCTTTTATTGCCACTCTGCTAGAAACAGCGACAGCCACTACTTCCTACAACTAATATGCCAAAGGTAATTATTATAAATGTTGTTAACCTAAAAGGAACACACAAGGTAATTACAGGGCTTCAGAGCTCAGGCTCCATTCACACATACCGGTAGCTGTTTCCGCACGGAACGAAACCACGCAAACGGTAACAATTCCGCGCTTTTGTGGTTATTACTATAGCCAGAGTGTGTGGAATCTGCACATAAAATCGCGCTTGAACTATTTTGCGGGACATACTGTTTTGTACCATGCGGCCGCCACAATAGTCTGAAGAATGCATAGTGCAATGCATTGCTTTTTATGTTTAGCGCGTTTCCGTATACGCAAATACGTGCAGAAAACCGCTCATGTGTGAATGGAGCCCCAATTCTGAGGTCAATTACAACCACTCGATACAGAGAAGAACCGTCGGTGATCTTATTGCTTGATAGAATGAGTTTCAGATTATAACGAAACAATGTTTTCTTACTCCAGATGCTGTATGTTTGTATCAGAAATCCTCATAAATTGTCCGCTCTCAATTCACAGCTGTGGATCATGCCCGCAAAAACAAAAGTGTGTGTGCTGTTCCTGCCTATATTTTATATATCTGAAGGTGTAGATGCTGCTTTTCACCCAACCATATGACAAAAACTTTGATCTCGTCTATTCCACCAGGCAAATGTATACGCATGCTGTAAAATAGGAGGAGAAATGCAGACTGCAATACAATGTAAAATGAATAGCACTCACAATATGCACAAATGTAAGGCCTCATAAGCACGCTCAAATATGCATCTAGAGCAAATTTCTAAATGTAAATAAATGCATGTAATTTATTTTAGATGTTATCATTCAGACTTTGCATTTACCTGCATTCAGCTTAGATGTGTTTAGAGAAAATAGAATTCAGTGTGTCCAGGATCCGAGCTGTAAATGCGACTAAACACATGTAAAAGCATATAGAATCCTTATTTGAGGCTCATCAGGGAGAAAAGAGGAGGAAATCTTGGGTCACAAGGTTGGCGCGAGCACCAGAATCTACACTTTTGGAACTGTAAAATAACAGCATGCACACCCTTGTGGGTTTTTGGAGGGAAAATCCACATCTGTAAATTAAGGGTGGATCATTCTTTAAGATTTTAGACACAATTATACACCATATGGAATAAGGAAATATTATATTATATTTTTTATTATGGAACTTATTCCATCTAACCACTAAGATCATTACTGGTTCTCATGGGTATGGTTTTGACTGTCCTCAGAATTGGGACCCATTGCTAAAGCTCTGTAATGATATTATATGCTCATATGTTAAGGACATTTATCATCATTAGCTCTGGCATATTAACTGTAAGTAGTAATTGCAATAGTTTTTTAGCACGGTGGTAATGTTAGAGTGTTTGTTTTTTTTTATGTTATGAAGGGACGGCTAACCTCTTTCCACTGCAGCTTTATTGTATTTTCCACCAAATCTTTTATTTTTATTTGAACATGGATTCCTTTCCTTTTCCTTACCACTGAAAGTGTAAGTGCACTTTTAACCCTTTCTTTTGCATTAACTTACGGCAGAACACAACCACTTGCAGCTGACCACATCAGTAAGCCTTACGTCGGTGGCTTTCATCCTTCTGCTATAGGCTCATGGTCACTTTAACGATCATGAACTTATATCAGAAGGGTGCCTCCGACAGGCCCCTGTAAAAGAATTGCTGTCATCAGCGGCTGACAAGCCACTGATTAGAGCTATTCATTCAAATTCGGCCACCCCCCCAGCCGCCACTACCCTGCTCCTGCTCTCTCCTCCCCGCCTGGAGCTGCACCATGCTCCGATTGGTTTCTCCTCGGATCCCCGCTGCTCTTCCCCACCTGTATGGGCAGAGGCAGCGGGGATCCAAGGAGAAACAGAGCGCTGAAGCCGGTGGGGGGCGGGGGAGGGAGTGCTGTCATCAGGATGGCCAAGCGGGGAGGATGCCAAGAGAGCAGGCGCGCTGTGCGCGGCCGAGTGGCTCAGGATGGAGAGGGGAGGATTGGTAAATATGTGTAATATTTACCAATCCTCTGTGTGCAGCACGAACACTGCAGTGATCGCTGAAAACTCCAATGTTTGTAAACAACTGGGGACATACTATGTGTCCCAAGTTATGAATGAACAGGAAGTGCTTTACATCACTTGCTGTTTATTCATGAGTTTCTGAATGGGTAGAAGCACTCCCTACGGAGGCTTCTCCTCATTCAGAAACTGGTTGATAGTAAATGTTTTACTATCAACAGTTCTGAATGAATGGGAAGCATCTGTACTTTCCATTCATTTAGAACAGAGGCTGCAGAAAGAGATTGAGGACTCTGTATCTCTTTCTTTTACTAATATTTCCCCCGAAGCCCCCCAACAGTAATACCAATAATAAAAAAAACAGAGAAAGTCCCCCATTGATATAGCCACGAATGAACAGGAAGTGGTGTAAAGCACTTCCTGTTCATTCAAAACTGGGGACACATAGTACTACTTGTTCCCAGTTATTTATAAACATTGGAGGGATCAGCTGATCACTCCAGTGTTTGCTCTGCACAGAGGATTGGTAATATGATATTTACCGATCCTCCGCTCGGCCATGCACACAGCTGCTGTCATCCTAAAACTGACAGGATGACAGTGGCTCCTCTCTCCTCCCCTCTTGCTGCTGTTCTCATACCGCTCGGCAATCCTGATGATCGGCTCTCTCCTCCGCCCCCCCCCCCCCCCCGCGGCCTTCCCCCA
>NW_017306345.1:733324-735252 GCF_000935625.1 Nanorana parkeri | reverse complement strand
CCCCCCCCCCCCCCCTGCTGCCTTAGCCCATACAGGTGGGGGATCTGAGGAGACGAATGAAGCGACTCCAGGCAGTGGGGAGAAGGTGACAGGTGCGGGGGCGACCGGATTTTTAGTTCATAGCTGTCATCAGCGGCTTCTGATGACAGCTATTATTTTAAAGGCGACCGTCGGGGGAAAGTTCAGACGTCAGCCTTGCTTCGGTTGCAGGGAAAGGTTGAACCCTTTTCTCTAAAACAAGGGATGAGAAAGAGTGGCAGATATAGAAATGCTAAAAAAACAACAACATATTTTTTTCATCAATAGGGTTTAAATGCACTTTAACTTATTGTAACTATGCATATTTACTTATGATGGATTTGTATTTAGCTTTGTTTACTCTTATATAGCTTATATCATGGGTTATTTGGTCACCAGAGAGCAGACAGTTCCTGCCCAGGGCCTTTTTAGGGAAATACATAAAAATAAAACATTTAATTACCATTAAAGTGCATTAACAAAACACTGGATATCTTAAACACACAGAATAAACAGGCTTTTTCACTGAACAACAAATTACCTAAATGAGGCAAACTGGTGGGTTAAAATTAAACTACATATTCACTTTTTGTGCTTGCAAATTAGTCAATTGTAGAATCAACCAATTACACTGCAAGCAGATTTTATATATAATATATAGAAAACATCATGTGACACAGAACGTTCTGCGGAGTCCGGCAACATCTGTTGTGGCTTCTGATGGGTTGAAGGTGGCAAAAATCCTGTACAATTTGTCAGGAGGCCATACACATCAATGTTGTGTAGGTATTCTCACTGACCAGCAAAGTAACGTAGGTATATACACTGACCAGCAATGTTACGTAGGTATATACACCAACCACCAATATTACATTGGTGGTCAGTGTATATACCTACGTAACATTGCTGGGATTCTCACCATTGAAGGTATTCTCACTGACCAGCAATGTAATGAAGGTATTCTCACTCTGCAGATTAATGCGCACACTCAGCTGAACCCAACCTGCCTCTTTATAGCACATTTGATTAGCTAAATCCATCCTCATCTATTATTATCCTCAAATCCTCCAGTGAAGAGACCACCTGTGACCCTCATTACCCTTCTGCTCCCACTCTCCCCATATCCACTCTGCTCCTACTCTCCTCCCATATCCCCTCTGGTCCCACAGTTCCCCATCTCCTCTATGCTCCCACATCTCCCTTCCCAGGAATACAGAAAGTGTCCATGTCGATATTCACTTTCCATTATGAATGTGTTTTATTGGTGCTATACATTTTTAATTTTGTAATGAAATTGTGTATATGTGTATTAACGTTCAACATGATCATTTTCCAAATATTGTAAATTCCTATATGATACTTTTTTTAGAGACTATAAACACCCTCTAAACTTTAATTCAGTGCTACAAACCTTGTAGTATATTTAGTAAACCAGGATGGGGGGGGAGGGAAGGTCATTTTTAAGCCTGTATTACAGGCCGCATTGGTTTTTTATTAATGTAAATGATCATTAACTTTAAACCCTTTTATTGCAGGACTCTCCTTTAAAAGCCGTGCAGATGCTGTGGGTCAACTTGATCATGGACACATTTGCTTCTCTTGCACTAGCCACGGAACCCCCTATGGAATCACTACTTCTGCGTAGACCATATGGACGTAACAAACCACTTATCTCGCGCACCATGATGAAAAACATACTGGGGCATGCTGTATATCAACTGACTATCATCTTCACTCTGCTCTTTGCAGGTTAGGCATATATACATTTTCTACAAGCGAAAAGTCCTCTAAAAAAATTAACCTCTTCCATATGATAAACCTCCTAATACACATATAAATTATACATTATAGGCAATATATGTGTGTGTGTGTGTGTGTGTGTGTGTGTGTATATGTGTATATATGTGTAT
>NW_017306345.1:721371-733233 GCF_000935625.1 Nanorana parkeri | reverse complement strand
TAATCAATATCTTTTTATACCTCATCCAAATATATCCAGACAGTGAAATCCATTGATTTTTAGCTTTAAATTAGTAAGTGAATTTGACGTTATTTAAAACTACTTCTCCACAGTGAGTTTTTTTAACATTGCCATAAACATGTTAACAGTTCCATAAATAGGAATATACTTCAAAATAGTGACACATTTCCTGAGTGGTAAGAAATAATAATTTTACTAATATTTTTTCTCTAGTATCCATTAAGGGACACAGCTTGATGTTATTAAGTAACATAGGGTTATACTGCTGCCTACAGAAGAAATGAACACAAAGCAATAAAAACTTAGTCTGCCTCTTTAAGGCTATAATCTCTCCCAACACCGACCTTCCCAGTTTCCCTTAGTGTCCTTAGGAGAATAGATGGCCCTTTCCAAGAATTTATTCCCTTGAATTTGGAAGATTTCTACTATCAACAGCTGCTGGTAGATTAATGCCGATAATTGAAATACTGGAAGTCTCTTCAGTCCACCGTATGCAGGTTTTTATAATTTCCATGCTGCTGTTCTCTCTGCAATGGTTCTGTGTTCTTAGCAGTGATGTTAATCTGTGTTCCAGCTAACAAGACTTGACATTTAAGGCCAGTATTGCCTGGGGATTCCTTTAAATGTCAGGACCAGGGACTTGGCATGTGGTAAGTAGACTGCAGTTTTATGTATGTACCGTGACTTTTTCTTATGTAGCACTTTCTCTGTGTAGGGGACTGGGTCTTGCCTTTCCTTTATCTGGTGCAGACACATGGGCAGTTTATTGCTTTGGTGCTGCCCTAATTCATATCCAAGTAGCTACTAGTATGCAGGACTACTTTCTGGCTACTGGAGTGTGACAACTGCATGCTCCATTCGACTCTGTATGGCAGGGAGCTACATTTATTTTCAAAGGTCTTGATATTTGCATTGGGGCTGGGACTTTTATTTGCTGACGCACTTGTATTGTGTGCATGTGCCCATCACTTGGCGTTCTTATTGCGGGTCTCTGTGATGCATGTGTGTGTGCCCCTCCTAACTCTGGCTATTTCCAGGTCACACTCTGCTGATTTCACTGTCAAAAGCACACACTTCTGCCCAAAGAGGGTCTTCCTGCACTATTCAGTCTGTGAGGTGGCTGACACTGTTTTCTGGGGGACTGATGAACGTTCTGTGTACCTACTCAGTTTCCCTGTGTTCAGCCCTATTTTCCTTTTCCCTGCTCTCTGCAGTGGGTAATCCTGAGGGGATTGGTAGTTTAAAAGGTACATATACCTTTTTTTTCTGCGGGCAACATGTGTGTTTCCAATAAGAGGAGTGATTGTCCCACAGCTGTGGACGAATCACCCACTCCTAACACTGTTTGTAATGTATAAATTGGTAGAGAAAAGGATTATACAGCTTGTCCTTCTATCATGTCTTTGTCAGCAACTGCTTCTGCATCTTTTTCCTTGTTTGGTGTTCCTCCCATTCCCTATCTCAATAACACTTATTTTTTTCTGTTATGGAGGAGTTGATGTCTCCCTTGGATAAATGTGTTGCTCCTCCTACTCAGAAGTGTAAAACACCCACAGTCTCCTTCACCTGTAGCCTCTGACTAAGAGATGCCTAATATTTCTCGGTTGTCAAAGATCCCCTGAAAGACTCCTTGTCAGAAGCTGAGTCTCTTCCTTCTCTAGAGGAGGAAGGTGCCCACTCCAGCTGATTTGTGTCACAGCACCACAATAAAATTGTCTCCTTTTTAATCAAGGCTGTGTGTTCCACTTTAAATTTAAAGGACTCCACTACTAGTGTCTTGTCTCCGCTCTCATAAACCGGCATTAGTTTTTCTTCACCCTGCACTAGATAAATTTATTTACAAAGATTGGGATTTTTCAGACAAGCAATTCTTTTTCCCTAAACTATTCAAAACCGTCTGTTCACTTCTGGAAAATTTTGTAAAAATGTGGTCTGTTCCTCCTGAGGTTAACTCTCCAGTGCCTCATCTCAACCACTTGCTGTACTGAGCAATTTCTTGATATTTGCACACATGATAAAATCTGAATTTTTGGCTAGAAAATAGCATCAGACCCCCAAACAATTACATATTTTCTGGAAGCAGAGGCCCTGTAGAATAAAAAAAATGCTAGTTGCCATTTTTTGATGTCGCACAGTATATGCGCATTGTTTATCAAACCAATATTTTAGGATAAAATGCAATAAATGAAATTTAGTGCACAGAAACAGAATACCCAATTGTTTGGTAAAATATAAAAGATGGGGTCACGCTGGGTAAATGGATGCCAAACATGTCAAGCTTTAAAATTGTGTTTGCCCGTGAAACCGCAAAAAAACTACAATACTCATAATTTCCCTTAGGCAATGCTTTGAAAGCTTTTACTGCTCATCAATTTAGTGTTAACAGTGATTGATGGCCCTAGAATTATTGCTCTTACTCCGACGTTCGTGACGAAATGTAACATGTGGTGCAATTTTTGTTTTTGCATGTTGGCACACCCGACACATGTTTGCGTTGTATGTGCGTGCACGTGGGGGACTTTAAAAAAGTTTTTGCATTTTTTATTTTCTTGTATATGTTACTTTAATTTTTGATTATTTTCTTACACTCAACTTTATTGCTATCACATAGGGGGATAACAAGCCCCTATGTAATAGCAAATATAATGTGACAGGTCCTCTTTATGGAGACATCAGTGGTTTTTAAGACCCCTAATGTCACATAGTGACCCCAAAGAAGCTGATGAACCAGAGATCTCCTTCACCAGCTTCTTCTAATGGCTCTAAGAGCCAGAGAATGTACACAGTGACACCGGAAGTGATCTAATACACGTCACTTCTGGGTCCAGTGATCGGAGGCGAAATCAGCCTCTAGAAGCTTTCTGAACGCCCTCAGATATGTCTGGGGAGACCTGCTGTGCTGGTCACGGGCCTGCATGGGGGACAGCAGAGCCAGGGGAAGCCGGCGGAGGGGGTGCACATTCCGTCGCACCGTACAAGCAATCCGGCGGATGTATAGATGCCGGATCACTTGTATCTGAATAGCAATCTCTTGTTTGCCATATTCATGGTATAACCACTCCGGGACATGAAATTTTTTTGATGGTGGGCGGTGCTGAAGTGGTTAAAAAAGCCTTCACCATCCTTAATGATGAAGCTCCACCTGACAATAGATTGGAAATCCTTTCTTTCTTTCTCCATCTATTCCTTAGTGGGATCAGCCAACCCTGGTTCTTATTTCACAGACTTTAGCTACTTTCACTAAATCAGTAAGTGCAGATTAGTTGGCTGCAGTGGTTTATCCTCATTTTATTGATAACATTTACCAGATGACCATCATGCTACGAATTTACTGTATGTGCGACACAGTAGTTATTTGCTGTCTGTTGTCGCAGGTATCCCTTTCTTTAGTAGAGCAATCTGGCTTAAGTATTGGTCAGCAGAACCTCATTGTAGGCCTGCCCTTCATGGGGAAACCGCTACGTGGGATTCGTTTCGGAAAGTTTAGCTATTCCGACAAATTTTTCCGAATGACAGAAATTACGAATGAAAATTTCCAATCATGAAATTTTCGGATAAATTTAGTTAGTGTTTGTCTGGACGAAAGTTCATCCCAGATGAATTTTCGTTGCAGCAAAGTGACATTAGACAAAAGAAAAAAAATGGGGGGTGGGGTCTTTCCTGCCCTACCAGGCCTGTACTCAGATCAAGGGTCTGGTAGGAACTTTAGGGTGGAGCCCACAGTTTTCCCCCCCATTTTTGGGGAGTGGGGTTCTCCCTTTAAAATTCCTACCATACTTAAAGGGCCTGGTAGGGCTTTTGGGGAAACACCACAAACTTTTTTTTTTTAACTTAGAAGGGGGGTCCCTTCTAATATTCCTATAAGACCAAAAGGATCTGGCATCAATTAGGGGGGAGGGGGGACCTAACTCTTTTTTTCCCTATTCTGCAAAAAAAAAAGTATTTTTTTGTTTTGTCTAATGTCACTTTGCTGCAACAAAAATCCTTCCGGGACGAATGTCGTCCGAATCCTGAAACGAATTGACTTTCGGACCCAAATCCTGAAAAACGAAATAACGGAAAATGCAAATAAAAACTAAACAAAACAATTTATTTGTCGGTGCACATGTCTAGAAACAACCTTTTTTGAAGCTTCACTGGATAAAGTCATGAAAAAGGAGACATGAGGGAAGAGTGAGAATTGACTCCAGATTTGCAAATATAAGGATCAATGACGCAAGTTGACACCTTTCTATCCTGCATCAAAGTTTTTTTTTATTATTCCTCACCAGACAACGTCTGTATTCAGGCTAATGCTCTCTCCATCAGCAGATGTTTCAAGCTATATTTTCTAGGCTGGGGTTTAATAAGAAGCTATTCAGATTTGTCTGAAGGGCGAGGGATCCGATAGTGGATGTATTGGATGCCCTGGGTAGCTCCATGGGTCAGTTCCCCCTCAACTTTTCACTTAGGTCGCTACCTCATCTGCTTTGCAGAAATTAAAATATGAGGAAACGCCATCCTCCACAAGGCCTTAAAGTGTATTTCTACTTTCACAGCTAAATTGGGATAACACCTGTTTTATATTTGTTGCATGTTGCCATTCACATATAATGGGCTAAACAAGATTTAAAAATGCATCTTGCAATTTAACCTGCTTTTACTTGGGTTAGGGTTTCTTCTTTTTTTCTTAAGGGTTAACATATCTACTTCTTTGGAATGTAAGGAGGGGTTGTGAGGGGTGAGGTGTTTGTTGACCCTATCTGTACTGTGCTGGCTCATTTTATTATTTTGTAAAGTAGATTCGAACGCTGACTGTCCTAACAAAGGGTTAAAGAATTATAACCCTGACTTCTGCATTCAAATGGTAATTAAGTTAATGAGAGAAACACAATCCTCAAATTTCAGTCCTAAGTATTTCTATAAGAACAGATCACTATCATTATCACTATCATTTGACTGCAAAAGTGGAAATACACATTAAGTCTTGTTGGTGTTTCAAAAACTTCCATTTAAACATATTTGGTACATAACTTTAATGTTTGACCCATACAGTAGAGATCCTTGTGGCCGGCACTTTGTCTAGAAGGGTATCTATATTATCTGTGTTATTCTGGGAAGAGCCCCCTTTGACCTTGCAGAAAGACAAAGTTGTTTTCTGACAAAGGACCTCTTTTTTGCCCAGAGAGGTCTCTGCTTTTCATCTTATTGAAGATATTGTGCTGCCTTCCCTGGGTCTTCCGTTGGTTATCCCAGGGAGATTTCTCTCCATTGTTTGGATGTCACTGCTTTTTTATGCAAAGGAAATCCTTGTTTGAAATTCCGGAAGGTCCCAAGGCTTTCAGTTCCACTATTTCTACGTGGATTTGACAGGTCATTGTTCAGGCCTACAAATTGCTAGATAAAGTTTCTCCTTGTCCTGTAAAAGCCCACTTCACCAGTGTTGTGAGTACTTCTTGGGCTTTTTGTCATCAGGCTTCTGTTACTCAGATATGTAAGGCTGTCACCTAGTCTTCTGTTAGCATGTTTGGTAAGTTTTACAAGGTCAATGTATCTACCTCTGCAGATGCTAGTTTCTGCTGAAAAGTCCATCAAGCGGCAGTTTCATGTCCTTGTTTGTCACTTTGGTTTTTTGTCTTTAGGTTGGACTTGTTTGTATTTTTTTTTTCAGGTTGGGCTGTGTTTATATGGCTCCCACACCCCTGTTTGGACTGCTTTTGCTTAATGACCCAAACAGTGTCCCTCAATGCACAGTAGAGAAAATATGATTATTTTACTCACCTTAAAATACTTATTTGGATTTATGGCTACAAATGATGATGTGTGAGGGGATATAGCCTTAAAGAGGCAGGCCTTTAGTTTTTATTGCCCAGTGCCATTTCTCAAGTAGGCAGCAATATAACGTTATGTTGCTTAATAGCATCAAGGTGTTTCCTTTAATGAACTCTAAAAAATGATTTCATGATGTGTCCGAAAATCCTATTTTTGGCAACAGATTTTACATTCTAGATTAGTTGATTAGATATGTATACTGTAATAGATGACAGTTTTACTATAAGTATCTTGATACCTGCCCCTGGCTTAACCACACTGCTACAGCTTCTAGCCATTCTGCTCTAGAATATGAAAGACCTGGTAGCCTTTTTTGTATTATTGTGTGCACAGAGACTTGTACTTACAAAAAAAAAAAAGTAGACTATTTAGTTTGGTTTTCTTTTTAAGCAAGGTGCATGGAGTTTATGAACTGACTGTTTATCCTGTTTGGATTTCTGTCAGTTTCCTCTTTGTGACGCATGCATTTTAATGCAGAGTTAGCACTTTTGTTTCTGTGTTTTTGTGTGTGTGTGTATATATAAAACTCTATAAATGTATAGATAGATAGGTTTCTAAGCTATTCTTATACCACTTTTACAAATACTGTTTTAATGAGGTTTTTGTCTTTCATAGGTGAAACATTTTTTGACATTGACAGTGGAAGAAATGCTCCCTTGCACTCTCCTCCTTCAGAGCATTATACTATTGTTTTCAACACCTTTGTTATGATGCAACTTTTCAATGAAATCAATGCACGCAAAATCCATGGAGAACGCAATGTCTTTGAGAACATCTTTAAGAATCCTATCTTTTGTGCAGTGGTCGTGGGGACCTTTGCAGCACAGGTGACAACACTACAATACCACTACTAATTAAAAAAATATATATTTATATAGCGCACTGCTTCCAAAGCACTAACAATGTAGCTCCTGAGTTTACAACACTTTCTCAGCTGCTAGTTCTTTTCCCCTTTTAAAAATGTCCCTACAGTAGGACTCCGCTCACACATTAGCGGTTTTCCATGGAAACACACGAAACATAAGAAATAAATACATTCCAATGCAGCTCGTTCACACCTGTGCAACATCCAAACAGCACGAAAACACGCATTGCGCAAAAAAGTACAAGTGTGATACATGCTGAAACCATGCATATATAAAATATGCGCGTTTTTGTGGCGTGTGCGGACAAATGCGCGGAAAACTGCGCTGAATTTCAAACCGCTATGTGTGAACAGAGCCTAAAGCTATTCATGCCAGCTTACTCTGTTGTGTGTACAGTGCTTTAGAGTACCTCCAGCACCTTCACCTAGCTGTTCCAGTTGGCTCTTTCTCCTTTTCCCCATATATAATTCTAAAATGAGTAAAAACAGCAATTTAATGTAAGTTCTTACTTATAATTTCACTTCAAAATCAGGGGCACGTAACTAGCTTTTTGCCACACTGACCAAACGTAGCTAGCTCCAACCAATGCATTTAAATTACAGATGACATTATCCTTTCTGTGGCAAAACACATTTGGCAGAGCTAGCTACATACCCTTGTTCCTGAAGTGATGTTATATGAGTCAGTTAGACTGTTATTGGCTAAGGGATAACACTTATAAATGAAAACGTTTCTTGCAAGATGGTGGTGCTCGTAGTGATAACACAGATTGCACTGTGTGGAACTCCAAAGTGAAGATCAGATAATCACCAGCATACATTTAGTAGAATCATAAATCCTTGTTCAATTAGGTCTTCATCACACTTTGTCATAAAATGCCAACATTTTGAGGTCACGCAGGGTCCCTATTTCAGGGTGACATAGTGACACCATGGGCCACATACAGTACTGTGCAAAAGCTTTAAAGTAAGCATGCTTTCAGAAATAAAGTGTTAATAGTTTATTTTTATCAATGAACAAAATGGAAAGTAAATGAACAGAAGAGAAATCCAAATCAATATTTGGTGTGACCGCCCTTTGCCTTCAAAACAGCATCAATTCTTCCAGGCACACTTGCACACAGTTTTTGAAGGAACTCGGCGGGTAGATTGTTCAATACATTTTGGAGAACTAACCACAGATCTTCTGTGGATGTAGGCTGCCTCAAATCAAATCCCAGACTGACAGAATGTTGTTGAGATCAGGGCTCTGTGGGGGAATTAAGGTTATGATTGCCCCCCTCTCGGATCTCCCCCCCCTCTTTATGGAGACATCAAAGGTCTTTCAGACCCCTAATGTCTCCTAGGGACCCAAAAGAAGCTGAGGAAGCAGAGTTCTGCTTCCCCAGCTTCTTCTGGCTCTAAGAGCCGGAGAATGTACACAGTGACGCTGGAAGTGATCTAATGCAAACCACTTCTGGGTCCAGTGAATAGAGGGGAGATCAGCGGCTAGAAACCTGCTGATCTCCCTCCGGTCAGTGAGGGGAGACCCGCCGTTGGATTACTTATATTTAAACAGCCATCACCTGCTGTTTAAAAGGATACTAAGAACACGGCTGCAGCAGGATGTTAACCGCTTCAGGACAGGACTTTTTTTTACAGTGGGCGGTCCTTTCGCTGCCACCGACGTATGGCATACGGCGGAAAACAACCGCTTGCAGTTGGCCGCGTCAGCATGCTATACGTTGGTGGCTTTTACCCTTCTGCTATAAGCTCATGGTCGCTTTGGCAGCAGAGGAGGGAGCCACTTATCTGGATGGCTGAGTAGTGTGCAGAGATGAGCCGTGGGGAGGAGAGACGCTGTCATTCTGTTGGTTTAAAGATGACAGCGGCTCTGTGCATGACCAAGCAGAGGATATCTTTCTCATTAGGGAGAAGCACTCACTACAGAAGTTTCTACCTATTCAGAAACTGGTTGATAGTAAATATTTTACTATCACCCGTTTCTAAATGAATGGGAAGCCTCTGTACTGAGTGTTTTTCATTCATTTTAGAACAGAGGCTGCAGAAAAGAGATTAAGGACTCTTTGTCTTTAATTTTTTTTTCTATTTCAAAAAGGAAATATCGGGCCCCATATATTTACCGAAGCTCCCCCCAACAGTAAAAATGCACATGCGTTGTGGTGCATTTAAAACGCATTGCAGTGCTTGATTTTTTTAAAAATAACATTAACTGTGACTTCACATGGCAAAACGCTGATGCATTGCCATGCATTGTGATACGCTGTGCTGTGATTAAAGGAGAACTATGAGGTGAGTGCTTTTCACTCACCTCATAGTTCTAGCCGACCTGTGACAATGAGACTGTCACAGGTCGTCTCAGTAGATCGGGAAGTGAACGAACACATACCGGCGTTCGCTCACTTCTCGATCCTGTCACGGCTCTCTGCCGTGACAGGGGAGCGACTGGATTCCCCCTCCCCCCTCCGGTCCTCCAGCGCTGACTGGCATAACGGACGGGGAGGGGGCGGGGTACAGCTGGCTCTGCCTCTAGATAGGCAGAGCCAGCTGTCACTCACACAGCTGGGCGGATCTAGACATAATTGTCGGGATCCGCTTCAGCGGCAGCGTCTCAGTATACCACGAGCTGTAGCTCGCGGTATACTGCGGCTTTCTCAGTATACCGCGAGCTGTAGCTCGCGGCATACTGAGCTTAGGGTGACGGGAGGACGCTAGTTTGTGTCCTCCCGTTACCCTAAGGAGAAGTATGGGGAAAAGCCCTAACCCCATAGTTCTCCTTTAAATGTATGCCTGTATCGTTTTATCACAACACACACACACCAACATAGCGTGCAAACGATTTTTTAGCAAGTTGCTCATTTACAGTTTTGTGTTGCTACTTTTTTTACTGTTTCTCAAAAAGTCGCAATTTAAAATAAACAAATATTTGTTATTTATTAACTCAATACAGTTTTATCTTTTAGATTTAGTCGGAAAAGTTTTTTTTTTTGTGCACTGATACTGATTTTAGTGTGCTTTTATCAATTTAATTGTGTATTTTTATCGGTTTAATATTGATTTCATAAACATTTGCACAATTAACGCAGGACCTACCAAATTAAAAGCACCATCTTTTTATTCTACCAGCCTGTTTTTTTTCATGCAAACAGGGCTACTATTATAAGCACCTCTGGCTCTTCCTGGATTTGTTTTTAAAGGGCCAAGCTCTGCAGCTGTTACTCTGATACTGGCTTCAGAACATAGTCACTAATCTGGAACAATGTTTACACTTTAGAGACTTACTAGTAAGGATCAGGATGACAGACATTTTGCACTGATAAGTTATATCAAATAAATGGCTGGTTTGCTGATCACCAGACATCCTTGGTCATCAAATCTTTTAAAATCAGCGGTAGCACTAAACTGGTTGTTAGAAAACACTTTTTGTTTGTGTCAGTTGTTCACTGATGGCATCAGACAAAGTTAATTGCACATGAAACCATTCCATTAACAAAAAAGCCTCCCAAGCCCTAACATGTTATTGAAAATCTTAACATAACATAAATACAGAGATTTTAAAAATCTACCATTTTTAAAATCAAATCTAACTGAGGATACGAGTAAGAGTGTACAGTATAATTGATGTATCTATTTAGTTTAAAATGGAGCTCAACCAGTGGGACTTTTCAGGTCCTACACAACAAAATACCATATATACTCGAGTATAAGCCGTCCCGAATATAAGCCGAGGTACCTACTTTTACCACAAAAAACTGGGAAAAAGTATTGACTTGAATATAAGCCGAGGGTGGGAAATGAGGCAGCTACTGTGCGTCACTGCTGCTCCGGTGGGCGGCGCTCCGAGCGGGGTCATCTGGCAGTCTCCGGCCACCTAAATTAGGACCCAGGGACTGCCAGATGACCCCGCTCGCAGCGCCGCCCACCAGAGCAGCAGTGACGCGACGCTTGGCGAGGTAAGTAAGAAGAAACCTGACCACTGGACCACGCTGACTCGAGTATAAGCCGAGAGGGGCACTTTTCAGCCAAAAAAATGGGCTGAAAATCTCGGCTTATACTCGAGTATATACGGTAAGATAGTGATATAATAAAATGTTACTTTATTTGTAACAATAATAACTGATTGTACAGAACATTTGTAAACATTGTATCTATATCTATGAGCTTCAGTAAACCCTACCCTAAACACTTAATCCTCAGAATGTCACTGAAAATATCATAGTCGTAGCAAATCAGTTTTTGAAATAACCATTGCCTGGTGTTCTTTCCCCTAACTTGCACCAACATAATCAAGCTATGATTGTGTTGCATCTTTAACATATAATTCCTGTTCCACCAAAGCTGAACCGCATCCTATGAGCAGGGGAGGAGGACACCCTTGATTTCATCACATTTCACTTAGACCTTGCAGTAAGGGGGTAGCCCCACTGCAAATAGTTAATTAAAAATCCTGGAATTCTTCTTTAAGTAGATTTTCAAATTGTAACAAAATTTGTAGTCAGTGTGCTGTAAACTCATGGAAAATAAATCCAAATTAAGATACAATGTTAACAAAGGTTATCAGTAGGGAGAAGGTGACATTAGCTAGTTACTAATCATTTGTATCATCACTGATGTTTCATATGTATCAAAAGGTTATTACCTTTATAGATGGGGCTGGGATTCGTAGGCTCCAAAATATCCCCTGGAAGGCAATCTTCCAACAGCAGTTTCCAAACTGGGGGGAAAGCCCTCCTTATATCCCATCCCTACCCCAATCAGCTGGATTAACATAGGGGATACGGAACTCCAGCTCCAGGCCCACCACTGAAAATAGGCCTGGCCGCCCGGATCATCTTGGCATGGCATGCGGCCGGCCAGGCTGAACACAATTAGGCATATTAGGCGGCCACTTGCTGGGGTCTCGCGGAGCCCCAGCAAGGAGTGACTGGTCGCCTAATTAGAGAGCCACCTGTGCTGCTTCCCATCCGACCGACAGCACAAGGCCCATGATGCTCATAATCTGGCCCTGCCAATCAGTATTCCTCCCTCACCACAGGTGGGGCATATCAGGGCTGTCTGGGGTGTGTCCTCTGCCCCACAACATGGCCAACATACCTCCTATTAGCAATCGCACTTGGAGCCTGCTGGATGCACCCGCCCCACCCCTCCTCCCGACGCCTCTGCCC
>NW_017306345.1:702618-721263 GCF_000935625.1 Nanorana parkeri | reverse complement strand
GCGCCCCCCCCCCCCCCCTCTCTCCACTGCATCTGACCACTTCTGCTGGAAGAAATTCAAACGCGCCTGGAAATGACGCAAACGCATCATCATGGCCCTAAGTGACATCGGCGTCCCCACCCACAATGGGCTGGGATACATGGCCACATATAGGGAACTAATATGAGGCAAATGCAGGATCTGGCAAAGCCAGTGGGTTGGAGGACAAGAACCCTTCCATGCAGGGAGGTCCACGGCTTTATCTTCCAGAAGAACTGAGAAGTACATAATACTTATACAAAACCATCCAGACGATATTGGATCGCTGAGAGTATACATTGGCTTAAAAAAGTATTCACTCCCACTACTTGATATTTTTTTTTTATTTGTGCAATACCACCTGGAATTATTTTTTTTTAATTATTATTATTACATGTAATGAACATACACCAAATAGTCCAAAATGGTTAAGTGAAATCAAGAAAGGATATTGTTTTAATCTGTGGCTTGACTTAAAGATTTCTACCATCTAAGCTGTGATCTAGGCGGTGATGTTGGAGCTTCCAGATCAGTGCCCCTTGACAAGCCTCAGGGACCCCTCCATGTGGACAACGTGGGGCCATCCTGTAATGTTGCTTTGGCACTGGACTCTGTGTTCAATGCTCACCCTTGGTACAATAGTGTGATGAGGTACAGTTAGCCACAGGGTGCTCTACAGGTCCAGCGCTATGGTCCACCGATCTGGTGGAGCCCTGTTCCTGAAGACCCCCTCCATGGAGGAGCTGGGAATGCCCTCCCAAAATGGGTGAAGCAGAGAGTCTACAAATCTCCCCTGTGATAGATCTAGAGGACCTTTAGGCTCGAGGGTCTCCCTCCCTCCACCTTGAGTGTTTCTGGACCCTGACCTTTCCTTATATAGGGGTGGGCAGCATGATCCCTGGCTTGGGAGTGGCAGTCGATCAGTCCCACACAGAGAGGTGGTTCCCCAGTTTCCCATCAGTTATTTTGAGCACATGCTCTTGCAAGGGACAAACACATCCTCCATATCTGGACCCTATGTTTTACAAGGTTTGGCCACGTCCAGATAAGGTTTACATCCCTCCTAAGAGGTTTTCCTTAGCAATACCATGTTAAGAAGGCCTACCACTCAAAATGGAAGGTTCTAGTAGTTGACTCAGCTATTTTTTGCCTTAACAAGTCCCTGAAGGGCTCAGTTGGGGATGCTTTTTGGTCTTTTAAGACCCTGTGAACAAAAGCTTGGATGGTCTACTTAATGCTTCCTTCACTTTGAGGAGTGCAGCCATGCAACTGACTGTGGACTCTATGGGTGTTTGCCAGACCCTTGTGGCTTGGAGTAAACTCATTACAATTGATACATATGCCTGTTCACTGATGCAAAGATCTAATTTACCTGGTGGCTTATCAACCCATCGCTGGAGGTGGGGGAAGTATTTTTTCCCTCTGACCAGGGTCCTTTTTATAAGGGATGCCAGCCTGTCTGGCTGAGGAGGAGTTCACCGGACTGAGATAGTCCAGGGGATATGGTCTTTGAGGGAATGCAGACTTCCCTTCAGCAAATCGCTTGTCCCTCCAGAGGTGGATAAGTTGGCTTCACGGAGGACCAACAGGGATTCAGTCAGACAACGCCACAGCTGTGGCTTACAGCAACCATCGGGGTGGCAGCAAAAGTTGCACAGTTCAAAAGGAAGTGTAAATAATTCTGACCTGTCCCAAAAGGCATGTTCTGACCCTGTACACAGTTCACTTTCTCGGAATAGACAATTGGCCGGCTTAATTTATCAGTCATTAGAACCTGCATAAGGGGGGAATGGACTCTTCGCCCCGAGGTGTTTTGGCACATCTGTCCCAAATGCCAGATGTGGATTTATTGGCATCCCACTTCAACAACAAGGTGGACAGATTTATGGTCAGACCAGGGACCTTCGGGCCTTAGTAGTGGACACGGTTGTGACCTGTTGGATCAATTTCAGCTGATATATGCCTACCCTCCAGTATCATTCTTTGTCAACTGCTCCTCAGGATAGAGAGAGAGAGCGCGTTTGCTGATCCTGGCAGTGCCAGACAGGCCCAGAATAAGTTCACATCCTCCAACTCCTGGGTTCTTTCCGACCGGCACGGCCTGTTATCCCAGGCACGGTAAACTATCCGGCTTTTTGGTCACTGGCTTTAACAGCTTGACTGTTGAAGCTCAGGACCTGAAGGACTGTGGTCTGTTGGACTCTGTTATTCCTACCCTTCTGAAGGCTAAGAAGTTGACTTTTTGGAAAGTCTATCATCCCACTTGGAGGGCCTTCTATGCTTGGTGCAAAGAACAAGGGTTCTATCCAAGACAGTACTCTGTGGGACATAATCTGTCATTTCTCCAATCCAGTCTGGACTAGGTTCCACTGGAATCTTAATCTGGTCCTGTCAGCTCTCCTGCAGTCTCCCTTTGAGCCCATTAGGGATAATCCATTCACAGACCTTACTTGTAAGGTGACCTTCCTCGTGGCTATCACGTCTGTGAGACAGGTTTCAGATTAGGCAGCCTTATGCTTTAAAGAGCCTTCCTGAGTCCTTCATAGCAATGAGGCGGTTCTGAGACCTTGGGCCTCCTTTCTTCCCAAGGTGGTTTCTTCCTTCCACCTTAATCAGGACATTGTCCTGCCTTCTCTTTGCACTGCTCTTAAGCATCATAATGGAATTTCCCTGCACTGTTTGGATGTGGAGAGGGCAGTGCGAATGTACCTTTCAGCCACTACCTCTAATTGTCAAGTAGATAATATTTTCATCCTGCCTGAAGGCTCTGCATCTTGTTCAACCATTGCTAAGTGGATTGGGCGGATCATCACTTAAGCTTATACCTTGAATAGGGCTGGTAATGATTAAAATTTTCATGTTCGACTATTCGAAAAAAATGTTAATTGATTAATTTCGATTAATTATAACTCGCATACAGATCCAACCACATTGGCCTATATACATACAGCACAGCAATGAAGTAATCAAATTAACTAGGATCACACTAATCCAGCACGTTATTAATCTCACGTGCCCCACTCAATATGGTCGCCACTTGAGTGGGGCAACTCAGAATAATAACGTGCTGGATTAGTGTGATCCTAGTTAATTGTATTACTTCATTGCTGTGCTGTATGCGTATAGGCCAATGCCTTTGCTGGCGCTCGTGCAGAACAAATACTCACCGGCCCTAGTGGCTCCTTCGGCTAATGAAGGGAAGGGGGGAGGAGTCCGGTGACATCACGGACATCGACGTCACCGGACTCCTTCCCCCTTCCCTTCGTTAGATGTCACCGGACTCCTCCCCCTTCCCTTCGTTAGCCGACTGAGCCACTTGGGGAAGGGGGGAGGAGTCCGGTGACGTCGATGTCCGTGACGTCACCGGATCTCCGACGGGACTCCCGGAAGCCGGCCGAGAGGTGAGTGTTTTCATTTTTGATCAAAATTATTTTAATCGATCAAAAAGTTTAACGATTAATCGAGAAATTAATCATTAATTTCCGCAGCCCTAACCTTGAAGGATAGGGCTCCTCTCTTTTCTGTTAAGGCTTACTTGAGTACCTCTGTTAGTGCCTCTTGGGCCTTTCAGTACTAGTTTCCCAGATTTGCACCACCTTGTCTTTAGTTCATATGTTTGAAGTTTTACCAGGTGGATATTACCAGGTGGATATTCAGGCTTCTGTTATAGCCATCTTCACCCATAAGGTGCTACAGGCTGCTCTTTGAGTTCAGGATTGGTTCACTTGCTGGTTCTTGAGGGCCTGTTGGCATTGTTTGCTATGTTGCCCACCCCTCAGTTGTATTGCTTGGGGACGGCCTAGGATCTATGATTCAGGAAGCCTGTACTTTGTGTCCTGTAATGTACAGTTACGAAAATTGGATTTTTGACTTGTAAAATCTTTTTGTTTGGAGTACTGTACAGGAAACAGGACACCCTCCCTTTTTGTCCAGGTGGTTTTCCTCTCATTGTTTGATACAAAATTGAGGATTGCTGGGAGTGGGACGGGTTATATGGGCTGTCCTACAAATTTTGTTTTCCAGTGCCCAGTCACCTGAAGGTGGCTGCATATAACCCAGAGTCTATGATTAAAGGATATAAAATACAGAGTGCCGCCTACGTGTATAAAACCATTTATTAACCAGAAATACAAACAAGTAAATGTACTCGCAAACACTCAGTAAAAGAGTGACTTTATAAACCTGAAGTCGAAGACATGCTACAAATGCGGTTTTGAGAATTAAACTCGCCCCTGGCTTCCGATACAGCAGCCGCCGGTAACAACAGTTTGAAAACTGGACGCTGTGGCTTGGTTGACGTGTTTCTGGGGCATGCCCCTGCTTAAAAGCCATATCTAACCCCAGTGTGTGAGCCAAGTTAAGATTGAAGGCAGGCCAATTAAAGACCGCAGTTTGGCCTGCCTTCAACCTTAACTCGGCTCACATGCTGGGGCTAGCTATGACTCTGAAGAAGGGGGCATGCCCCGGAAACGCGTCAGCCAAGCCACAGCGCCTAGTTTTCAAACTGTTGTGACCGGCAGCTGCTGTATCATAAGTCAGGGATGAGTTTCATTCTCAAAACCGCATTTGTGCCATGTCTTCGACTTCAGGTTTATAAAGTAATTATTTTACTGAGCATCTGTTTTTATATCTTGTTAATAATGATTTTACACATGTAGGCGGAGCTCTGTATTTTATATTCTAGTGACAGCTGTCGTGGAAAGCCCTGATCCCTGCAAAGGAGCAGCCCCCCGAACCTGGAGTATATCACTGCTAAAAACCGCTGGGATCCTGAATAGCGCCAAGATAGACTTTTTAAAATATATCTATGATTAAAGGAGCCTGCGTCCTGTAATGCACTTCAAGGTAAGGATTTTACAAGTATCAAAAATACCAGTTTTATCAATCAGCTGCTGATCTTCTGTAGATCAATATAAATTGGATAGATATATTACATTTTACTCATCACTCTTACTACTCATGTTCTTGGTTAAATTTGTTTTTATTGGTGGTTGGTTTTTAATCTCTATATTCATGTTGAAGAGTTTCAATTAAAAAAATTTGGAGTTTTGGGATTTTTTTTGTTGTTAATATATTGTACTTTAACTAGAGTTACTGTATGTAATCATAACTTTGTATTAGTTTTAGTATTATGGTGTAGCTTTTTGTGACTTGATGATTATATGGTGTGTAAATATGCTGTATATCCCTTTAATGCTTAAGCTGCATGGATTGTACAATGCATAAAAGATCTTTTCCTTTCTTTTCCTCCCTGCTTCCCCTGTCTTTGTAATCAAGCATGTATTGGGTGAAATTTTAGAGAGTTGGGTTCCTAGGCTATGTCCAGGTTCAATAAAGTTGGAAGTAATGTGTTGTCGTTGACCTACTTTCCTGCTGATATCATAGAGAATGGTTAAGCTCTCTTTGGTCGGCAGCTGGAGTTCCAAAGGTGGGGGATTTAACGCAGGCTTGGAGCAGTGACATCTCTCTACATGTCTGCTATCAGTTCACTCATTTTTAGAAATGCTTTCTTACTGATAAAATATTTCTTGTTCAATGAACTTCCCTTTACATTGCAGCCTGTATTGTATAAAAGTGTATAAACTGTCTATATAATGAGACTTTTACCATGTAGAATATTCTGTTTATTTTATTTGTTTACATTTCTGCTTTTATTAAATTACTTCTAGATAGTGATTGTGGAATTTGGAGGAAAGCCATTCAGTTGTTCCAGTCTTACTCTGGCCCAGTGGTTCTGGTGCATCTTCATTGGAATTGGGGAATTATTGTGGGGTCAGGTTGGTTTATCTTCTTTATATATTGTCACTGAAGTTAATTCCATTTTACCACGTTGCTTGCATAGAATTTAAAATTAATAGCAATACCTCTTTGCAATATTTCTTTGATTAAGTGAATGACGCTGTAAGGGGCTGTATGATGGACTATACACTGGGAGCTTATTTATTGCCTTGAAGTCATTCATTCTATTTTTCTTTCCAAAGCTATGAAAGTCCCTTTCCACAACATCCAGTCCGATTTGTTGTGTTTGCTTGAGAAATTATAGAATGGTCAGTGAGGTCTTATCTGCAATATTGTCTCAGAATAAAGTCTAAGAAACTCAGTTTAATAACTCATTCTATAAATTACTAAGATATCTGAATTAAATTGGTCAGGTGGTTAATTAGGGTAAGTAAGCCCATTTCCAGCTTTTATCAAGCCACAGTGGGGTTCTGTTAACTACTTGTCCAAAGACTAAAGCGGGGGCCCAATCTACTTGTGCCTCATGACAATCGACTTGTGATACAAAAAATAATTTTAACCAAAACCGTATTTAAATGTGGGAAGAAGCGCTTTTCATTGGTCTGCGCAGTCAGGTCATGGCACAGGGATGCGCAAGACAGCAGTACAGGGTACGCATAGTGCCATTCGCAGTGGCTTCACAAACGGTGTGCATCATGCACCGGGTGACACCATCAGAGGGGGTGACACCAAAATGACTGTCAGTCATTTTGGTGTCACCCCCTATAAAAAATTTGGGCACTCGGTCATGAACCGAGAGCCCGACTGCTGCATGAGAGAAGAGGGGACTCGGGGGCATACCTTATCCCGCCGGATGAACGTCCCCTCCTCTCTTTGCCAGCGTCCATCACTAAGATGGCCTCTGGCAGTGAAGTGCATGTGGCGTCATTACGTGACCGCACACCGGGTAACATTATGGTCTCCATAATGTTTCCCCACAATTACACTAGATGTCCACCAATTAGACTCGAGCACAGAAGATCAAGCACAGCATTGTTCTCAATCTCCTGTGCAGCCTAGCTTGTGGCAGCTGAGACACGAAGCGTTGTGAGTACAGCGCTGCTGTCTCACTGGACACACAGAGCAGAAAGGAGAATGGATATTCTCCGCTCTGCTCCCCGCTCTCCATCCTGAAGTCATTTGCCATGGTCTCAGGTCCCATAAGAGCGGGGGACCCCGAAAACCTTAGTGGGGTGGACGGACAAGAAGGCTGCTACAAGTCATCTGGGTGGCTATAAAGCAACCCAGATCACTTGTATGAAATGAGTGGCGGCTTCCCTGCTCTGCATTTAGCCCTGCTTGCCCACATCAGGGCTAAATGTAGAGGGAAAACCACCTGCCCAGAGCCCCGAACTTCATGTCTCGGGCGTCGGGCAATACAAATTGCACACCTCTGTATTGTGCACACATACTTTTTTATGGAGCAGTAACAACAAAATGAACAGTGCTGTTCTGATGTGAAAACAGAAATACAATAGTGGAACCTACCTAACGAGCTACATATGTACAAAAGGAAAAAAAGACTAACCAGGGAAACAAGGCAGAGCAGAGTACTGCAGGGTAGTATACAGGTTTTAAACAGGACCAGCGCCAGTGCAGAATTATCAAAGGTAAAACCACAGGTCCAGGGAATGCAGACACACGGGTACATTGCTGAGGCACCAGCAATGGCAGGAAAAGCAAAATAGTCTCCCAGCAGTCATCATTTCAGACAATCACTAATGAAGTTTTGCTGACTGCTGGGAGACTCTGCAGCATTCTAGTCTAGGAACCATAGAGCCACTAACAGGTATTCTGGCTGACCTGCAGTGTCCTGACCCTAAAGCCAGGTATACATATATCGAATTTCAGCCGGTTCCTGATGCTGTCTGCACCCTTCCGCCAGGCATCACTCAATCAGCTGGTCGAAGGAGCTGTTTGGAAAATGAATGCCCGCTGTCAGAATATCCAAACTCTCTGCCTTTGTCAGAATACCCAAAAGGAGCTAGCAGCTGATTGGCTGCTAGCTCCATTTGTGTATTCTAACGATGGCTGGCAGCTGCTGTCAGAATACAATGCACACAGCGAGGATTCTTCCATCAAAACTCATAAGCGTTGATGGAGAAATCTTTATATTTTCTTTGTTCAGGCCGCAGGTTGAACAAAAGAAATATAAGCGTGTATACTCAGCTTGTTTATATTGGGGCTGGATTCAGAAGAGACTGAAGCTATCTTTTTATTGGGATGGCATTTTGACCTAATTTACAATGCTCTCCTGGAAGAGGAAACAATAGTAATAGCCAGACTCAGGATGCTGTTAAGCAAAGCCACTTCCACCAACCAGGGGCAAGTGTGCTTAGCTGAACTTAGACCTGGCATTTGGTGGGCACTTTTCAGAGGTCAGCATTACCTACTAAGCATCCAGCCTGCATCTAAGCAGGTCCTAAATTAAATTAGGTTAATTGGCTTTTTTGGCCCTGTTGTCTCCTAATAATATTTCTTTTTACTTTCTTGCCTACATAGTTTATCTGTTCAGTTCCTACAAGTCGACTTAAGTTCTTAAAAGAGGCAGGACATGGAGCAATGAAAGAAAATATTCAACAGGAGCAATTCGCAGAGGATGAGGATGAAATTGATCATGGAGAAATGGAGCTCAGGAGAGGACAGGTCTTGTGGTTTAGAGGTTTGAATCGGATACAAACTCAGGTACATAGTCACCTTCACAGCTACAGGCACCACAATTATTGTCCAGTTTTACGGCTCTTGCTATTTTCAGTGTAATGTAACAGACCAAATACAGATGGTGAAGTAAGTTACAGTATAAACTATTAGGCAGCCTTTCTCTTGATATAGAAACATCTTGTTTATTTGCAATGCTGTGCAATGTAAAATTTTAACACATTTCTAAGGAAAACCTCCACTGCAAAGCATCTTTGTTGAAACAAATTGTCAGTTTTAGGGTCATCCTATCAATAAAAATATTTACTTAAATATCGGTAAGGATTTGTGTATACAGTTTTGAATGCCCTTATCATTCATCCATTAAAGGAGAACTATGGGGTGAGTGAATTACACTCATCCCCAGATAGAGCCGACGTGTAACATTGAAACTGTCACACGTTGGCTCTATTGATCGGGAAGTGAGCAAAAACATACCCCTGCTTGCTCACTTCCCAATCATCCCCCTGCAGAGAGCGGTGATTGTCAGTCACCGCTCCCTGCTGGGATTCTCCCCTTCCGCTCTCTGATCCTCCAGCGCTGACTGGAGGGACGGACTGGGGAGGGGGCAATGATAGCTGGCTCTGCCAATAAACCAGTGGGGTGGATCTCAACAGTATTGTCGGGATCTGTCCCAGCTGTGGCACTCTCAGCATATAGCGTGCAATAGCCCGCTATATACTCAGTTTTGGATCATGGGAGGATGTTGGTATATGTCTTCCCGTGAGCCTAAAGAGATCTATAGTAACATAGTAGATAAGGTTGAATAAAGACAAGGGTCCATCCAGTTCAACCTATGTGTGTATAGGTATGTGTGATTGTTTATCTGTATTTCTTTGACTCTAACACTGCCCATATTTTTGTATACCAAGTGAAATAAGAAACTCATCGCAAAGTGTCTTGAATTTATCAATGCTCTCGGCAGAGACTACCGCCTGTGGAAGGGAATTCCACACTTTCACTACTCTCACAGTAAAAAAAAAACCCTATGATTTCTGCGATTGAACCCCCTTTCCTCCATCCTCCTGTTATGTTACTGTGTTGCATGTTCTCAATACAGTTTTCTTATTGAACAGATTTCTCCATATTTTGTGTTTCCCATTGATGATTTTGAACACTGCAATAAGGTCTCCTCGTAATTGCCTCTTTTCTAAGGTGAATCATTTTAATTGTTGAAGGCAGTCCTCGTAACTCAGGCCTTCTATCCCTTTAATTAATTTTGTAGCCCTTCGCTGAACTCTCTCCAGCTCGATGACGTCTCTCCAGAGAGTTGGCGACCAAAACTGCACCGCATACTCAAGATGAGCAGAACCAGTGATTTATACAGTGGTAGTATTAGTCTTTTGTCCCTTGCCGCGAAACCTCTTTTAATACATGCCAGTATCCAGTTTGCTCTGCTGGCTGCTGCTTGGCATTGCTTACTATTACCAAATCTGTGATAGGTCTTTTTCCATGGTTAACTTCCCCAAGTGGTAGTTTCCACACACGTTCTTTGCTCCCATGTGCATAACCTAACATTTTTCAACATTAAATTGCATTTGCCATTTTGTAGCCCGGGCCTCAATTTTGTTAAGGTCCTGTTGAAGTGCAGTTATCTCCTACTCGGAAACTACTGCCCTACACATTTTTGTATCATCCACAATAAACTAAATCAAACTTTTTAGTCCAATTTCTGTCGTGGATGAATAAGATGAACAGGATTGGTCCCAGAACTGAACCCTGAGGCACCCCACTTGCAACCTTTTCTCAGTTAGAAAATTACTGTTTTATTATTACCCTGATCCGTCTTTGCAGCCGATTTTCCACCCACGTACATACAATTTAATCTAGACCTATAGACCTTAATTTATGAAGTAGACGTTTGTGGGGTACTGTGTCGATTGGTTTAGCAAAGTCCAGATACACCACGTCTGCTGGTATTCCTCTGTCTAGGTTAATGCTGACTTCCTCATAGAATGTTAATAGGTTGGTCTGGCAAGAACAGTCCTTCATGAAACCATGTTGGTTACTACTTATGATGCCAGTTTTATTTGCAATTTCCTACATATAGTCTCTTATATATACAGTATATATTTTCGAAATGCAATTCTCAGACTGAAACCGAAAAAAAAAACATTGTCAGGCCGAAACCAAAACTTGTTTTGGGGGGGGGGACCCCTGATATTTCCCTTTTGAAATAGAAAAAGAGATTGAGGAGACAAGAGTCCACTCAGCTCTGTACCCACTTACTACCATTCACATCTGCAACCCAGTTCCACTGATCACCACTGCACCCCCTGCATTCCTGCTCTACCATTCACCTCTGGATCCTCAGCACCCCATGCATTCCAGTTCTACCATTCACCTCTGCATCCCTGTTCCAATACTCCACTCTCGTCAACCCCATGTCCACAGCTCAAATACATAATTCACCTATGCACCCCTCATCCACTGCTCACTTGCGATATGCACCCAAACCCCCGCTCCAGTCCTAGATTATTCAGTTCCCCTGCCAATTCTCCTGCAATCCACCCAGGATAGTTGGCAGAATTGAAGAATCTAGGTCAAAATAGCCAAACCAGAAAAATTGCCTGTATTGTTCTAGATTTAGAAATTCTCCTACCGATTACCCTGCAATTCACCTTTTAATGAATAGACCCGCTGTTTTGAAAATAGTTTGGAGAAATAGCTTCTGTAAAACAAGAATGTAAATGTGAGTTATAGGCGGAGCACAAGGGGGCCCCAATGTATATTGGGGGGCCCCCAATAATCTTGTATTGCCCAGTGTCCCCATGTGTTGTCAGTCCACCCCAGGTCATGACGCTTCCTCTTGGTACAGTGGCTGGGACAGAGCTGTTGCAGCCCAGTTCAGCATCTCCCTGCAAATAGTTAAAATGATTTATTGCTGGCTGTTTGGATTCATTTTTCTACTTCTGATGCTCTCAGGCGCAGACTGTGATCGCCCTTAGACAAAAAATCAAGGGAACGAAACTGCAACTTATATTGTTCTAAAAGCACAAATGCTTAGATATAAATATCCAGAACATTTCCTATGGTTTAGTATGCATCCATCATGACGTTCTTGTGAGCACTGATACTGAAATATCAGCTTAATCTTTGTTTGTTAATCTAGCTACTCTTCCCCAGCCGCTTTTACTGGCATTTAGCAGCTGTCAAAAAGACAGGGCCGTGCCAGTCTGAGGAAGGGGGAGGAGGAGATGTACGGCCGGACTAACATTGCCAAAGACAGCTACTGCGAGGTCCCCAGCAGGCTGCCTGAGGCCCCTAGCAAGCACGGGACCTCAGGCAGGCAAATATATTTAAAAATGTAAAGCTCCGGTATCAGCGCTATGTATGGTGTACATGTACTCGTGAAAATACCCATCAGTGCATCCCTAGTGGCAGCTGCTGCTTGTAAACGACCGATTAGGGATTCCTGCTGCAGGAAAATGCAAATGCCTGGCGCATGAATCCCTAATTGCATGTAAACTTACAGGTGTAAATGGACCCCCGTACAAACATATAAATAGAACCCCCGCAAACACACACACTCACTCACACTCACACACACTCACACAGAAATACACACATGCTAATTACACAATAATACAACTGCCCCTGCGCACATACACATAAAAAAAGAGCCCCCTTACCTGCTTACATTTTTGCAGGGAGGGGGCTGGAATTGGCCCGGGGGCCGGTACTTTGAGACCCCTGGCCTACAGGGTTTAGTTGAGTAAATACAATTAATCAATGTGTATAATTTTTAAAATTGTATTTATATATTTCATTCATATGTAGATTAAAAAACTGACCTATGAATAAATAAATAAATGCAAAATGAATGTGTTACTTTTCAACACTTAAGCAACCCTAATCAGCCCTAATTAACTCTTTTCTTGCCTTTACCCCTTAGCTATTTTTTTTCTGCTCTTGTTTTTTATTTATTTTTTTACCATTTTGTTCAGTGTCATTGTCATAGTAAAATTGGAAAAAGATTTGCAGTTTTAATTTCACATAATTTTGCCAATTGTACCAGAAACATCATTTTAGTGTCATTGTAAATGGAACAAATTGTAGAAAAGTGCTTGTAAAGGTACTTTCAAAAAAAAGCTAACTGGTCAAAACAGAAAAAAAAATACTTTTTTATGTACTTATTATTTCTTTTTAGGTCTATAGCATAGAAAATAAAATATTTATTTAAAACAATATTGTCAATAGAGAGCATTGTCTCCCCTCCCCAAAAAATGGCTAAAAACAGATCCATATTAGAAATGTGAAAATGTTTCTGGTGCATGTAGAGTACGCAGGTATGAGAGCTGAAGTGATTAAAACTCTTTTACTGCTTGTTCAGGTTATGTAAATAGTTTAATGTCCATAGGCTGGCACAGGTACAATTCAGTACCAGCCTATAATACCCCACATTACTAGGCCATTTTTTAGTTTTCATTGCTGTGTACGTTTGACAATTACCTGGTCATGCAACACTGTACCCTAATGAATTTTACATAATGTTTTTGAGACGGATAAGGCTTTCTTTTTGCGGTATTTCATAACCACAGTTTTTTTAATTATTATTTTTTAATATATAAAAGAAAAAGCCCAAAGTAAAAACAGTTTTCTTCCTTTCTGTTATAAAAGATAGCAAATACAAATGCCTTGACAGTACGGTAAGTAGGCACCCTAAGGTCTCATTTTTTGCCACAATTTTTTTAAATGAAAAAACATTCTGATATCGAGCATGGAGTTTGGTAATGGTGCACTACATACAGCGCATCATTAAAATTACAGGTCATGTACAGATGGGGGAGGAGGAGGTGCATGGCTTAATGAACAGGTCACATACAGTGGGAAGATGGAGATGAAAAGATTAATGTGCAGGATAAAGGAGGCGAAAGTGTTAATATACAGGTCACATACAGACAGGATGCAGCTATGATGTACATCACAGCCATTAACAGATGCACTGGCCACCTGGGTATTATGTCTGCAATGACCTAATAAACAGCACTGCACAAAAAAAAGTCCACCACTTCACTGTTTGTAAACCTACAGAATTTACATGTACATTGTATCCACTGTACAGCAGCAGTCGTGCTTCAAGGTCCCAGATGCATTGCAACAATTTTTTTTTAGATTGTGAGCTCTCACGAGCAGGGACCTCTTTACCCTCTTGAATTCAATTTTATTGTAACTGTACTGTCTCCCTGTGCTTTGTAAAGCACTGTGCAAACTGTTGGTGCTATATAAATCCTGTGTAACATGAATTATTACAGACAATCATTCAGTTGTTGAGCCTTCCTCCCTCTACTTAGCCATTCTCAAAGCACAGCTGCGGCGTTATCACAGAGCTGTGCTTTTTGAATGGTTAAGCATGATTTAAGCACCATTTTCATGGCTGCTGACTTATTAGCATTCGATTTAGCATTTTCTTCATGCTGCTCCATTTACTAAAAATGTTTGGGCCCTTGCCATAGCTGATAACACAATGTACACTTTGAGTCACAATCTGCTGCCTGCAGTGACAATTGCACCCAATCCACGCGTCATCATAGTTGGTTGTTGGCCTGGTCTGACACCCACTCCATCTCCCTATAGGATCAGGATGACTAGATTGGTGGACTGCGATTCGGACACGGACTGAACGGCGGTGTGTCTGATCATGTCCCTGCACTTGGTTAAGTCTGGCTGATATGGCTGCCAGCCATAAACCATTGCAGGTCTCCCGTTCTCTTTAGTCATTGGTTGCTAGAACCACTGGCATCCTAACAACCAATGGCATCCAATGTCCCCTCTTCCACAGTCATTGATTGCTAGGACTTCTACCGTCACTTGCAACCAGTGACGTCAATTGTGTGCCCACCCCCAGCATGACAGGAGGGGTAACCAGTGACACATTTGCCCCACCCCCAGCATCAGGCAGCCTGCTCCGCCTCCCTCTGCCTGTTAGTATGTGGGGACAATAATGTAATGGGGCACGACCAATTAAGGGGGCACTCGGATTATTAGTTGTCCCCATCAGAATGCCCCCTACATTAATTACTATTGTAAGGGGACACTTAATGTAAGGGGGCACTCTGATGGGAACATCTAATGTAAGGGGCACTCCGATGGGGAACAGTAATGATTCACTGGCCACTTAAGAGCTCATACAGCTATCCTGAGACCCTGGAGACATCAGGCCGCAAACCCAGAGCAACAAAGAGTATGTAGCTTCATATTATTCTGCATTGCTGTATAATGTATTGCTGGGACTTGTAGTCCTCTATAGTTGCTGGTATTCTGCTTTGTTGTGTAATGTATTACTGGGATTTGTAGTCCTTCTGGAGTGTGATCTCAAGGGGAGCCATGCTGCAACAAAGGTAATCCCAGTTTCTTGCTATCGAAAACAGTGCCCCGAAAGACTGGCTTCCTGGCCAATCAAGAAGATGACCCACTGCCTGGCTTCCTGAGAAGCTGGTTTCATGTTCCCTTGCAGCACTGCATACTGGCTTCCTGACCAATGAGGAAGCCAGGTGGCAGGTCATAACCCACCACCCTTCTTCCTGATTGGTCTGACCAACAGTGTCACACGGATGCATGGAACCTCCCTCTGACCGGCAGCTCCAGTATTGGAACATTTGAGCTAGTATGAGTACCCGCCCAAACGCTCAGTATTGGCACAGATACTAGTATTGGTGCATCCCTAAATTAATTTTTTTTGGAATAAATGTATTTCTATTTTATTGATAAAATGCAGAATTACAAAATATTTCAAGAGAGACTATATAACGATATACGTTTATCGAGTCTAGAAAATTATAAAATCACATATCGCATTGTTAAATTTTTACCGTTGGGGGTCATCACAACTTGGCAAACGTTACCCAGGGGTCCTGGCCCTAGAAAGGTTGAGAACCACTGCTCTATATGTTCTGTGCCTTTTTATTACTTCAATTCAGTCTATACTGCTTTACATTTTATTACCACTTTGTTTCCTCTTTGTATGGAATGTAATATATGTACCTGTCTTTCTCTAACATGTCCCTTCTAGCCTTTTATTCATCACTTTCCTTTTTTTTCTCTCTCCCCAACCCCCTTCCACCCTGTGGCCTTCCCTCATTTCTTTTCTGACTTTTGTGTGTCTTCCTCTGATTCCTTACAGATGGACGTAGTTTATACATTCCAGACGGGCGGTACCTCTTTACAAGGGGCTCTGAGGCGTCAGCCTTCCACCATAAGCCAGCACATCGATGCTAAACATGTCTCTAGTCCAACACATGTAGCTCTGTCCTCTGCTACTTCTCCCCCAGCCACTTCTACTTTTGCTGGTGCTGCTGCTGCTTCTGTGGGCAGTGAGTTCAACACTATTACAATGCATGCTGTGCACTTCAGCTGACACTGCTCTCTGTCTGTCTCTAGCACTGTCACTTTGAAATTAACTTGATCATTTAACCCAGAGATATGTTGGGTGTTTTTTTTTTCTTCCCACATTTGTATTAATTTGCTCCCCACAGGTGGCAGACTAATTTTTATATTTGGAATATAAGAAAACATTTTAGTTTTACAGTTTTACTTGGGAACAGTGCATGGCTTATTTTTCTCATCTCAGTTTGGCAACTAATGGGGATGCATCAGCCTTTACAGCTTGTTATTCTAGTATGTGAAAGCATGTGACACAAGTGTAAAGTCATGCTGTATCCTTAGTTGTGGATAGAGTGGTTCAAAACTATCAGTTTTTGTTTTTTTGCTCTCTGTCTCTTATTGGGCAAATTTTCCTTTTACTTCCAGTGGCTACACTAACACAACAAGAAGTGAGAGAAAATCTCTCCAACATGAGAAAAAAGGCTTTCTTAGCTGTCACTGCCACAAGTATATGGAATAGTTCTCCATTTCTGTTCTGGTGGAACCCCTCCTGGATTTTATATACACTTAAAGCGGTGTATTTATAAAACATTTGCAGAGCGAAAAACTCTGCAAACATCTGAATTTCACATTGGCAAAGCATTGCTGTGGATCCAAAGAGCATAGGAATTTCCTATGCTCCTCGCATTATCTAGTGGCTGAAATGCGATGTGAATATTAAACTTAAGACATTTTCTAAATACACCTACTAAGTTTTAATTTTAAAGTGGCAATGCTATTATATAGAGAATGTAAAATGACACAGGCAATTTGAACTACCTCTTTTAACTAGCCCTGGGAAATTTAAACATGGAACTATATTGGTTGCTATGTGTAACAATTCTACTTTGCTGCTGTTTTTCCATTTTTTGTATTTTGATTTATTTAACAGTGAATGATATGTCAGAACAATCTGATTACACTTTCTTTTTTTTAAAACAAATTTTGTTACAAATTAATTACAGAAACAGAAGGAAAAGGATTATACAACCATACACTTTTGTTTTTGTCTTGGGTGATGTGTCTCAATATTTCTCTATTACAGATGCCGTTGATAAGCTGTGAACTTTGGTGACTACACAATTTTCTAGACACACACGAGACATAAAAACAACGGCAGGCAGATAAATATTTGCTTTTAAAAAAAAGGAGCGTACTACAGTTGGTTACATTTAGTGTAATATTGTTTTAAACTTTATGTAACTACATAAATTGGAAATTGTTTTGGCAAATCTGACCTTAATTCCATTTTCCATTGAAACCTTCCTCCAGAGTGCATCAAACTCTGAACTGTTAGGATCCAATCAAAAATGGGGAGTGGTGCATGCAACACTCAACTGCACCATCATTTCATCATAACTCAGAGGTTGTTTGGGTTTGCTTATATTGGCAACTAATTAAACAACAATGACCCCATCAAAATCTAATTTTGCAGCTGGTATACTTTTGAATTCTGTTGAATACAATATTGATTAGAGTTTGGAGCAGAGAGTTAGGATAACATCACTAACACAGTGTAATGACTAATTGAGCATGGATTTCTCAATAATTTCTCAATATTTGCAGCGAACCTGGACTTTCTACAAAATGTAATTCTTCTTCTACTTTGTGTTACTGCTATCTTTCAGTTCAGTGCTAGCATGGCGTGTCTTGGATTGCCTGCAGTATAGGCATGGATGTCCATGCCTTTTCTTCAGAATGTGTTGCCATGCAGTGATAAGTGTGATTCAGTGTGGTTTTTCAAAGCTGCAGATCCTGTTTACATGTCTACTTGTAAGCATCCTAGTTTATAAATTGTACCCTCTCACAAAATGAAAAACCTTGTAATTTGTTGGAGTTAAAAAAAAAACAAACTAAAATATAAAACAGTGCTTACTTCTGCGCTCAGAACTGAACTGCTCTGTCTTCCTGGTTTGTCTAGTCAAATCAAGTAAGTATGGCTGGCTGAAGACAGCTTGATAAAGCCAAGTGATGTCTCTGGTTCCATGCATCCCTTGCAATTACTAGACCATGTCTAAATGGCTAAAATGTCCCAGGTAGTCATATGTGTCGAAAAAGCTCCTTGCAATCGGGTCATGATCTTTCATTGTTCTAAGGAGAATGAAGGAGGGTCCAAGCTACCCTGTGTGCACTGTCAGCAATGAGTGAAGTTTTCAGCAGGTTCTGACCCTTGTTTAACCACTTGAAGACCGAGGTGTTAAACCCCCATTTTTTCCAGGCCACATTTCAGTAGTCAACACTGAAGTAATTTGACTGACATTTATTCAGTCATGCAACACCGTACCTAAGAGCTTTCTTTAGGTGGTATTTAATCACCACTGGAATTTTTTACTTTAACTATATGAAGAAAAAAGTACCAAACATTTTGAAAAAAAAACAAAAAAACTTTCCCTATGTTATGAAACATTTATTATTATCCAATTTGCTGGTAAAATATAAAAGACGGGGTCACGTTGGTTAATAGATACCAAACATGACAAGCCTTAAAATCGCGTGTGCCTGTAAAATTGAAAAATCTACCATACCTAAAATTGCCCATAGCCGATGCTTTAAAAGCTTTTACCACTCATTAGTTAAGTGTTGACAGTGACTGATGGCCCTAGAATTAATGCTTGCACTCCAACATTCGTGGTGATATGCAACATGTGTTGTGGCGCAATCGTTGTTTTCACATGTAGGTGCACCCGACCCGTGTAAAAAGGTGAGTCCGGATCCGATTAACAGCAGGGAGAGCCACAAGAGCGCATGTCTGCTCAGCACAACATACATACCCCCCCCCCCGCAATTCTC